>NW_005842196.1:971877-977548 GCF_000455745.1 Alligator sinensis
TCAGTCTCCCCCAGGCTCCTGCCTCCCACAGTGGCAAGCAGCGTATGCTTTAGAGCGGGGGTGAGCCCACAGACCACATAGGGAGTTATGAGGAGCTATTGCAGACTGGGTCGGCACCACCTGTCCTGCACCCCAATGAGAGCTTTCCCTGACTCTGCCCCTTCTCCCACAGACTCGCCTGGATTGTCCCGTGCTGTATTGCCCCCAGGAGATAAACAGCTGAACTCCTCCCCTCCCCCAGCACCCCTGTCCTTCCCTCCCTCCATCCTCCCCTGCCTGATCTGGGATGGGCCCACAGGATGCCAGCGTTGGTGATTCTGCCTCTCTGAGCATGTAAGTGGATTCCTGTTCCTTCTAGGTTTCCACAGCCTCTTCTTTTGTCTCATTTTATTGGGCCTGCACACTCCAACTGAGGGGCCATCATGGCCTTAGGGCTTCTTTGGGCTACAAGGAGCCATGTCCTTTGAACATGTCCATAAGCCAGGCAGGCTGCAAGTATACCTGAGCTATAAGGCAAGGAGGATGTACAAGTGTGAACAGCAAAACAAGTGGCGTGGTATGAGCCATTGCTGCATTGCTCTGATGTTCCACCTGTTCAGCTTTCTGGCTTTAAGTGGAGTGCCCTTGGCCTAGATCTGGACCATCAGTTCTGGACTGGACAGTCCAGCCCAATGCCATCAGACTGGTGGCAAGATTTTCGAAAGGGCTTAACCTTGGTATGTCCTGCTTTGATCCTTCTAAGTGAAGTATGGTTGACTGGTGCCTTCTGAGTCAGGAGGGGTACTTCCCCCCAGCAGCCAGTCTATGACCCGGCATCACTACTCTTGTCTTTCCCACACTCTGGCTGGTGCTGTCAGGGGGAGACCAGTGCTCTTGCCTGCCCCCCCCGCCCATACCTAAGCAGGAAATGCTGCTGTCAGGGGATGCACCAGCACTCTCAGGGGGTGCACATGCACCCACAAGTGCCCCCTACAAGTCACTGCTTTTGGACGTAGTCACAAATGTGTCTGGAAAAGAAGGCACTCTTTTGAACTACTTCACAGTGCACCACTGTTACATCGATGTATGATGGATGACCTCCAAAATAACCAGCTGGAAACTCCACGTTCCCTGGAAATAGCGTCTCTCTGCCTTGTCCTCAGATCACAGATGTGCATACGGGCCTAAACATTTTTGTGGATGGCTGCAGCTTTTATGAGGAAGGAAAATGCTCATGACTGGAGGTCATCAGTCAGATAACTCTGGGGAAGATAAAGTAACCAGGCTATATGCAGGCTGAACCATCCCTTACCACTCCTCCGACCCCCTGCCCATCGTGTCCCCATTTGCTTGTAACATTCAAAGCCGTAGGGAATCTTCATGGTGAGATTGGCCCCCTCACTCTCATGTATCCTTGTAACAGGCCTCCACCCACCACACCTCGGCACTGCGGCTCAGGTGCCCTGGCTGCAATCAAGGCAGGCAGTGCCATGCCAAACTGAGGACCCCACCGCGATTACCCCGAAGACTGATTGGAACAGCGTAAGAGCGGGCCTGGAGGGAGAGGCACCCGGGGCTTGCACTTTAACACTTGACACAGGATTGGATGCTTTCCCAGCTGCCAAAAAAATCTGGCAGTTTTCCCCAAGCCCACCACACTTGGGGAAGCATTGGACGATTTTCTGGCTTTTATAGCATTTAGGAAAAACCTGGAGGCTCAACTCACCACTGCAAGGAGTCCAGCAGGTTCCCACCACAGACCAAAATACCCAGGGAAGCACCACACCGCTCTCCAGACTTCCGGAGCATTGGGTACCCAAGTGGATGCCCTCCCTCCCAACACAGATGCAGCAGGACCCCGAATTGCACGCAGGACCCTGTGCAGAAGACTCCATCTCAGGTGGGGATGGGAGAGGGCTGCCCAAGGTAACCTAAAGTGGGAAATATGTGAAGAACTCCAGAGAGGAGGCTTCGCAACACCACTTACACAACCAGTACACCTGTGGAGTTGGAGCACCCCAGCAGGCCAGCAGGAAAGCAGGCCTCACTCAGGCACAGTGGTGCCCACAATGAGATGGTGGTGCCTGTGTGGGAAGAACTCATGCAAAAATGGCAACAGGCCAGGAAACATAGGGACCCGGTGGTGGGTGAGAGAGGGGAGCACCAGCACGGGACCAGCCCATGCCCAAGAAAGGGATCGCACAGCAAGGAGGTGTGGAATCAGAAAAAATATATGCCTTAAACTTTGATTATTTTAGTTATAAGATGACATAACCGCTTTGTGGAGAATTGCTGGCTCTGTATAATAGAACAGATAAGAAAAAGTGTTTGTTCTTTATAACTCCTCTGCAACTGCTTCGCTCACCGCGGCCTTAAAGATAGCAAAAAGTATATACAACTCTGATTTGCAGATGCAAAAAGGAGGTTTGTAAACTAACCTCGCCTCCCCCATTAGTTCCCATCCTGACTACAGCAAAAAAATAATAAAGTAACATTATAGCCGCTTTTCATGCTAATTTCACTATATGATCACGTGAGTTGTAAGCAACTGTTAAAAAATATATAAGCCTCCTGATTTTGCTCTTGGGGGGGGGACCCCTTCCAAGTGCTTGAAAAATCCATGTCACTTTGAAATCCCCCCTACAGCTATAGTTTCTTTTAAATAAAAGCTTCTGCTGACCTGACCCAAAAGTATGCTGCGTGTGTTTCCACGACAGTAACACTGTCTGTAAATGGCATTTGTTGGCACATAACGAATATGGCTGATTAATGAGATTTTGCATATTCTTTAGACACAGATTGGATGAGGGGTCAGCAACATTTCTGGGCAGTGTGACAAAAAATACCCACAACCTCAACTTGTAAGATGTTGGGGTAGACAGCGGGGTAGCCACACGGGGCCCAATCCCTGTTGTGGCAGCACAGCCCCAGCCCCTTCCCTGCTGTTCACCCCAAGGTGCACGTGCCAAGCAAAATGCCTTTTTGTGCCATGCTCTGGCATTTGTGCTGGGGGATGCCTACCCCCAGCTCAGGTGGTATTGGACGTTTTGGACTGAGAGAAATCTACCTTTAGGCCAGGAGATTCTACATCTTAATGTAGCATGTGTGTGTGTGGTTCAGCACAGGTGTAAACCTTCTTTACAATTGGGTCAAACCCCCAAAATCAGAAAAGAATCAAGGGCCACATAGAAAAACACTGCTGGAACTTAGCATGCACAGTAAACTCTCTGAGCTTGGCAGTCATCAGCTGCTAAATTCAGTGGCAGTGATAAAAAGGAGGACTTAACCTCCTTTTTAAAATCACTGCCAGTAGTAATGTTCACCCACTGGAGATGTGCAAAAGCAGTGGCTCCAGTCAGAGCCCATGCTGACATGGTAGTGAGCTCAGAAAGCTCAGTAGCTCTTTGGCCCAGTTGTAGAAAAGACTGACTGAGCTCAGAGTGGGAGCGCCACACCAACATGCCAGCAAGCTCAGACAGGGACATCTGCCATGGTGCCAGATCAGCAGTGCTCAACCTTTTTGCCCTGAGGGCCAGATAGGTGGCACCCAGTCCTTCTGTAGACTGGATCCAGCCGGTGAGTCCAATCTGGTGTGGAGGGCAGGCAAGGAAAGCCCAGCCCAGATCCAGCAGTGTAGGAAAGGGGCAGTCCAGGGCTTGGAAATTGAGTGGTGTGGGAAGGGGTAACAACATTAATTGCCACTCCTCCCTTCTGCTAAATTTCTGACTCAGGGGAAACCTGGTGGGCTGGATGCTGTGGCTCCACGGGCTGGATTTGGTCCACAGGCTGGGGTTGAGCACCCATGTCAAACACTAGGACATTCACACAGATTTCACAGGTCACAGCTAGTGTAGCATGTCTAGCCTTATAGCAGATCTGTATGGTTATTGAAATTTAGGGTTGAATGAGGACTGTCCTGAAGCACTGCAAGATGATGTGTGCTACTCTGTCCCATATATAGCCAACCTTGCAGCCCACACTGAAACCATCCTCGTTGCATTTCCTATTCCTGGAGCAGAACCCTTCCAGGAATCATTGTATAAATTGCTTGCCTCTTCATCTGGGCTCAGCTGTAACAACAGGTAACAGAGGCAGGAAGTGAGGACAGAAAGGCTGGATGTCAGGAATGGGAGGTTATTGGTAACAAACTTCTCCTCAAAACCTGCAGTGCACAGGAAAGTCCTAAACAGAGTGCAGAAAAGGACAAATTGGGAGGGAAGCAGGGTTAACCTGAAGTTCAACAGCACTTCCAGGGTCAAGGTGGATTGCTGCATTTGATCAAACGTGGGAGTTTCTGCATAGATGGTGGGTGTGAGGAAAACTGTGACTAGTAGTACAAGCACAGCCTCAGCTCTTTAGCAGAAAGCTAGCAAGTGATCTCCTACATGGAAGTCCACACTTTAATAAGTCCCCTGTACAACACATTCCTTCTGGGAACCAGGAAAAAAAGAACACTGCACTTAATGGGAGTTTTGCCACAGACTTATCTTAACTTGGCTCCAGAGAAAGGAGTGTATAATACTAATTTTATAAAGAAATCAAGCTGATGAACAATAGTCCTTGTACTGTGTGAGGATGAGCACCATATGTGGGAGCATCAATGTTTCTATTTCCAAAGGGGAGGGAGAAGAAGGAGAAGTAGGGTGTGTGTCTAAGTGTTTCTTTTAAATCCTTCTATGCAGAAGTGCCTTGCCAGACAAAACAACTCCACCAGGCTGGGTTGGTCCCTTCAAAGGGCACAGCAGAATGAGGGTGGGTTAACAATGACTGTGACCCAGGCTGTAATGTGTAGGTTTTTTTTTTTTTTTTTTTTTTTTTTTTTTTTTTTTTTTTTTTTTTTTTTTTTTTTTTTTTTTTTTTTTTTTTTTTTTTTTTTTTTTTTTTTTTTTTTTTTTTTTTTTTTAATTTATTTAACTGATGCCCTCTGCCTCAAAATAAGCACTTCTATTCCCATGCATGTACTACAACCCCTTAGCCCAAGAGTGCTCAAAACCCTGCCTGCCAGCCAAATCCAGCCCCCAGAATGCCTTGCAGGTCCAAAAATTTGGTAGCAGGAGAGCAGTGGTACTGCTCCCCCGTGGCCAGGTTTCCAGATCCATGGGGCCTATATAGCCTGGCCCTGCAAAAGGCTTGTTGGCTACTGCTCGCATCACCACTTGCATCTAACATTGCAATTGTTGACCAAGCCTAATTTGATAGGGAGATGCTTGGGAAACCTGTCACAAGCACACAGGCAGAGGGAGGGGGAAAAACAAACAAACAAACAAACAAACAAACAAACAAACATTTTTTTTGGTGGAGTGAGGGGCAAGGATTGGAAGGGAGCCAAGCCCATGATCTGGGCCAGGGCCTGCTGCGCCCATGCAGCCGCTCCTTCCCCCACAGTCATTGCCCGGTGTTGCCTGCCCGTGGTAACAAATCTGCACCCCACCCCAAGCCCCACACTGGCTCCAGCTGCCTCACCACACTGCCCAGGAGGGCCTGGAGCTGGGGGCCAAAGTGGGGCCAAGCTCTGCTGCACCACCAGGCTGGAAAAGACTGAGCCCCCAGGACACCCACACCCACCCCAAGTCACCCCCAGGAAGAGCCTGGCGCAACCCCTGCCCTAGGTCACAGCAGCAGCCTGCCCTGCCCCACAGAGATCCAAGGGCATGTGCCCCGCCCCCCCCCCCCCCCAAGGGAACACAAGAGC
>NW_005842196.1:977592-981750 GCF_000455745.1 Alligator sinensis
CCATGCCCCCAGACAAACCACTCACAGCTCAGTCCCATGCTCTGCAAATTGTGCAGTGCCTGCCCCTCCCCTAGCTGCAGCCCCACTCCCTCCCTCCCCACCCCTGCTATAGCCACTGGAAGCCCTTGGCCAGGGTTCCTTGCAGCCCTACCACTGCCCCATGTTGGGGGGGGGGGGGGGCGCGCAGGGGTGCTAAGCCCTTTTAGCCCCCCTCCTCCTGCCACCTATGCACATGCAAGAAGATTACTCCCAATGCAGCCATGATCTAAAAGGGCAGAAAAACCCCAAGCAAAACAAGGCCAGTTGCACAAAGCAACAGGACTGCCAGTTGCACAAAGCAACAGGAATGCAAGGTGCACAGTGAAAAAGGAAAGGGGAGAAGACCAAACAACAGGTTGGATTAGTCACAAGCAAAAGGACAGGGGAGCAACCAATAGGCTGGGACAGCCAGAGCAAGTCACAGTGCAGGGGAAGGAGTGGACATTGTGAAGTATGAGGAGAGGCTGGAGGGAACTGGACTTATTTAGTCTGGAGAAAAGACGACCAAGGGGGGAATTTAAAAAAAAGCTGTCAAGGAAAGCCTTCAACTATCTGAAGGGTGGCTCCAAAGAGGACAGAGCTAGACTCTTCTCAATGGTGGCAGATGGCAGAACAAGGAGCAATGGTCAAGTTGCAACAAGGGAAGTTTAGGTTAGATATTGGTGGGGTGAAAGGGGAGATACAAACTATCATAAGGAGGGTAATACAGCACTGGAGCAGGTTACCCAGAGAGATTGTGGAACCTTCATCCCAAGACATTTTTAAGACCCCAGCTAGACAAAGCCTTGGCTGGAATGATATAGGTGGGGATGGTCCCACTTTGGACAGGGGGTTGGAATAGCTGGCCTTCCAAGGTCCCTCCCAATCCTAATTTTCTGGTTCTGTAAGTAAGAGTGCACAGGCAGCTGCCAGGACAAGAGAGGAAGACATCTGACTAAGCATTAGGCCAAAAGTGAGATGAGGAAAAGGGTGAATTTGTGGCTGCACTGAGGGAGAAGGGTCATATATGCAGCACAGTAGGAGGCAGAGAGGCTGAGTGCCAGTCATAAAGAAGGAAAGCAGGGCAGGTATGTAGTCACGGTGAGGGACGAGGGACCCATGTATAAGCAAAAGGGGAGCAAGGGGATGGATAGCACCTACATGAGGACAAGCCCTGAATGCAGCCAGAGTGAGATGCAAGGGTCAGGAGAGGAGGCAGTTATGCAGTAGACCTAAATGTACAAGGAAGAAGGACCAATGTTGTGGTCACATGGCCCTAGAAAGTGGATTCATGTGCCTGAGATAGGCTTCAAATTTCATTTTTTAGCAGGCCTCAGTTTTGTGACTGATAAAATGCCATCAAGGAAGGCAGAGGCATATTATGGTATCTTCTGTGTTGCCAGGCAACCCCCATCCCTCCTGCCCTGGAAGCTGGAAACACTGGTGCTGTGTTTGTTTCTCGGAGGTTTTATTATCGTAACTCCTTTTCATTTTGGCCTTGGAAGACAATTCATCTTCTTCAGCCCATGTAGAATGGCCCCTGCCAAGGCTATGGTTTTGATCGCACTATTCCTGTGCTTGCAGAGGCTGCTTTGGCTTCCCATAAAGTGCCAGACTGAGTTTTAAATTCTTCTATTGACTTCCAAGGCTTTGTAAGGAATTGGTCTACTGTATGACTTTGACCTTCTCCTGCCATATGTCTTAGCTCACCCCTCAGGATCCAGAGGAAGGGTTTATAAGTCGTACCGAGCACTCAGCAGAAATATGCTGGAACTCATGCTTTTTTTGCAATCGGCACTCTGTTGCACAATATTCCCCTGTCCCCAAGAGATCTGAGCCCACTCTGCAATTGTTTAACAGCCATCTCGAGACATTTTTCTTGGGAAAAGCTTTTAAGCTTGATCGGTGATGGAGTTAATGTTGTTTGCTGTGCATCTCTCTCCGTCTTTTTTTTTTTTTTCTCTTTAAAATCAGTATTAATGGAAAGCACCAGGAGAGGATTTTCCACAACAGTGTTGTAAAAATGCAGGTTAAAATGACTGATTGTGCTGCAGCCTCATTCATGAGCTACTGAATACGTTCCTAGGGAACAAGTCCCCTCCCCCAGCCCACCTACAGTCATTTCACAACATACACCCTGCGTCTACCGGGCAGACATGAACAGCCATCGCATTCCAGTCCCCCTTATCCTCTAGTCCACTTGTGGAGACTTACCTCTATAAAATTAAATAGGGATGTACATGCAACAGAAGGGGAATATGCAGGGTTGTGCTCTTTAACTGTGCAGCTCACTATTTGTCTGTTGGCTATTTCAGGACCCCTGTAAACTGAACTGGTGGTCTTTGACCAACTGCTATCAATTAGTTTAAAATGCTGCTGTTTGGAAAGGGTGTTAGACTCAGAACTTGTATTTATTTAAGTATATTTAAAATCAGAAGAAACCAAATGCACTCACACAGAAGTTACCTGGTTACATTTGTTTGGTTTAATGCCTTAAATTTACAGGGACAAGTTACACCAGTGATTTTCAGCCAGGAGGTCCCAGCACCCTGGAGTGCTTTGAGATCCTTTCAAAGGTGCCACACAATGTTAGTAGTACTGTTAGGTGTACAAACACATCACAAGACAAACACAGATTTCAAATGGGGATCCAGTATCACAGGTATTCTGACCTGTTGTGGGCTTTGAGTTCTTTGCAACAGAAAAACTACTCTATTACTTTCTTGCAGTCAAAAACCAAGTGAAAGCTCAGAGCTGGCATTCCACCCCCTCCACCCGCCCTGATCATCCCCACCCCAAGGGATGCCTTGAGTCTAAGAAGATTGAGAACCACTGATTTCTACCACCTTAAGCCAAGTTTAAACCAATCTACATGCAAAACTTGCATCCATGTCCATTAAATAAATTTGAAAACATACCTTTGTCCCAACAGCTACAATAACATGCATAGAACAGGCTGAAAGACAACGCAAGCAGACTCTAGTGTGTGGCAGCAGGCCTCCTAGTACTGCATAAGTGACTTCACAAGGCTAAGCATGCAGGGGGCCAAAACTCAGGCACACTCCTGGAACAAACTGCATCACAGCAGCTGTATGCAAATGAGCAGGTTCAGAGTTTGAAAGCATGAGAAAACTCTGCTCTAGTTCATTATGAGGTAGAGGGAGGGGGAGGGGACAGGCGAAGAATGCTTTGAAGGGCCATGTCACCAAGTGTCAGTTTTTTGAGGGGGGTTTTAAACTTTTCATAAGTGATCTAGATTGGGGTGTCAGAAGCAGACTGGCTAAGTTCACAGATGATACCAAATTGTGGGGAAGTGTGGTCACACTAGAGGATAGGCTGGCAATTCCGGCTGACCTGGACAGGCTCGCAAGGTGGGCGGATCAAAACCTGATGACATTCAACACAGAGAAATGGAAGGTGTGCCACCTTGAGACAAAACCCACACCACACTTATAGGCTCTGCAGTGCTACACTCACTAGCACCATGACCAAAAGAGACTTGGGGGTCTTGATTGACCACAAGATGACCAATGCAATGTTGCAGCCAGAAAAGCAAATACAACTCTGGTTTGAATCTACCAATGCATCTTAAGCAAGACACAGGATGTAATTTTCCTGCTGTACTCAGTCTTGGTGGGGCTGCAGCTGGAGTACTGCATCCAATTCTGGGCTCCACAGTTTAGAAAGGATGTGAAGAAGCTTGAAAGAGTCCAGAGAAAAGCCACATGCACGATCAGAGGGCAAGAGAGCAGGAGACGCTAAGAGCCATGGGACTCTTCAGCCTGGAGAAGCGAAGGCTCAGGGGTGACTTGGTGGCAGCCTATAAGTACATATTATAAGAGTCTTGATCAGTCTGTTCATAACGCTTATTCACACTTCGATTAGCCATCTCAGCAGCCACTCAGAGTGCTCTACACAGACGGAACTAGACAGCTGAGCACTGCCATGACAGTGGGGACTGAGGAGCTAGAGGGAAGGGGGTGAAGCCAGAGGAGCTGGCTTTCGGCTCCCTCCCCTGCACCTTGGAGGCAGAGGAAGATGGCAGGGACCAGAGAACCACCATAACAAAAGGGATGGAACGGGGGGCCAAGGCCAAGTCTGCTTCTTGGAGCCAGGGGCTGGCACCGCCCCCCCCCCCCC
>NW_005842196.1:981799-982755 GCF_000455745.1 Alligator sinensis
AGACCTCTGTCCCCGCCCAGCCCCCCATCATTCTTAACAGGCATTTGCTAGTAAGTACATAAGGGGTGTGCATCAGGAACTGGAAGAATGCTTGTTCCCCAGGGCTCCGCAAAGGAAGACAAAGTCACAAACTGCTGGAAGATCGTTTTAGACTAGACATAAGAAAAAGCTTATTTACCGTCCAAGTCTCCAGAGTCTGGAATAGACTCCCCCCAGAAGTGCTGCAAGCACCTACACTGGACACCTTTAAGAAAACACTTGGATGCTTATCTTGCTGGGGTGATCCAGCCCCAGCTGACTTCCTGCCCCTTGGGCAGGGGGCTGGACCTGATAATCTTGTGAGGTCCCTTCCAGTCCTAATGTCTATGAAATCTATGAAACCATATCACGGCTTTCTTTAGATTAAGACTCTCACATCCATAGCCACAAGATACAAAGCAGTCAGGCCACATATATGGTTACCCTGGTTTTACATACACAGACGAGTTTACATAGCTCCCAGAGCCCATCTCTCAAAATCTGAATATTTAATGAATCATGGAGACTGAACTTCTCCCTTATGGGTGGGAGTGGGCAGTGGCAATGCATAGGGGGTGTCACCCCCTGATAGCCAGTGCTCCCCACTTAGGCAGCAGCAGGCAGGAGCACTGGTGTCCCCCCCTCCTCCCGTGAGTGCCGGTGTCTCTGAGTCGGGGAGACTGGCTAAATAGGGACTCCCCCCAGTCGCTGACTGGCCTGGGGGGGGGGGGAGTGGGGGAGGAGAGACAACATGCCCCACCCCCCCAACTCAGGAGACGGTAGTCAGCCACGGGAGTGGGTATGTCAGCTGAAGCAATGCAAGAATATAGGCACTTTGCAGCCCTGGGCTGGGCTGCGCTTGCCTGCTCCAGAGAACACAGCTGCCCCCCCTCCCCTCCCCCAACCCCTCTGCTCCCAAGTTGGTGCAGAGTGGGCTG
>NW_005842196.1:982765-1005247 GCF_000455745.1 Alligator sinensis
GGGGCGTGCAAAGGGGGGGGGGGGGGGAGAACATTGCCCTCCCCAGGCAAATCCCAGGTCTGGGGTCAGGGAGTGCTGTACTCATAGTGTTAAAACACCCCTTCCCCAGTTAACACTTGCAGCCAGCAGTGACTGTGGACTACAAGTCCCAGAGGGATCTGAAAGCAGGAAGAGGAAGTGATGAGCAATCCTGCAAAGTCCTTCTGCTTTAATTCTGGTCCCAAAGACCTTGGGAGCAACAGGAAGAGGAAGTGAACATGCAGGCTGAGAGCCAGGCTCTAGTGCCCCCCAACTTCTGGCCTGAGCCACTGCACACGTGGTTGCATTTCCTGAATCAAAGATAAATGTCTGTTCACTTCTGTTTCAGTTTAATTTGTGCAGTTTAGACTAACTTGCAAAGACAATCAATTCAGCCTTCAGCTTTCTGACTGTCTATACAGTCTCCACGATACCATATACGTGCAGTAAGTACCCCAAACCTAGTCCATACTAGGGACTTCTAAATACCAAGGGGTTCCAACTGTTTTAGAAAGTTACTGTAGAGGATACAAAATTCTACTTCTTTGCCGACACAGTGTTCACTAATCAACCTCTTAACAGGTTATTAGGTTCCAATGCATTAGAAGCAATTGATGCGCATCACTACAGAGAAGGCTGTCCCTAAAGACTTTGTGGAGACTTTTGCTAGAATATGCTCCTCATCTGCACTTGGGCTTTTCATCTCCACAATTCTCACATAATCCGAGACACCAGAGCTCAGAAACATATACAGGGGCACACACCCTCAATCTAGCTGATACAGATAAGGGTACAGGCCCTCCACCCAGAGGTCCCCAGTCCCTTAAGGACTGGTTATTTCATCACTAGGGTATGGTGTTGGCAATGTGGATGGGAGGGAGGAGATTTCTGTTAGGGCATTTCTCCAGCTGCTTTGTATTTAGCCCCTAGCACACCTACAGGATCACTGATACTGTAGCAGAAAGCCCCTTTTCCTCTTGCCTGCAGTTACTCTCCCCTCCTTGGATATGTTTTTCCTCTTCTACCTTTTCTTCCTTCCTCTTTCTTTCACTTTAAGATAAGGAATTGTGTTTTGAAATTTGTGTGTGCACATTTTGTATCTCCCCTTGTATTTTGGTATTTTTATCTATTTGTGCACCATGGCATTACTTTTGTAGCTTATATTTTATACTCCTCACCTTTCAACTAAATGTGTTTAGTTTCATAAGTAAGTTATACATTGTAACAATGTTAACAAGGGCAGGAATCAAACTGCCCTTCCCTGTATCAGGCTGCCCCTGAAAGAGGGAGTGAATCAGTGATTGAATGTGTAACACGGTAGCAGGCAGCTATTAACACCTAAGGAAACTGCAGATCAGCAAATGGAAGAACTCAATAGAAGACAATGTAGCAACCAGGACATCTCTAAATGTCACTGATCAAGGGCTAGAAGCCCTGGCCTGAGTTCATCAATGCCAGGGACCAACTTTTGGGCTGAGTATCTCCAGATCAACTGCTCCCAGAGCCCTATTCAAAATTCATCAACGGACTCCCAAACCTGCACGTACATGCAGATGACCCCTGGGGCTGACAGATGCCATCCAGTAGCCACCGAGGGGGGAAAATCCCACGAGGGTCAACAACCCCTGGATTGGGCAACCCTGAAAACTGGGGAGTCACCGAAGTCTGCCAAGGACAGATAAAAAGCAGTGAAAAGTGACCCTCAGTGGCACCCTCTTGATCTCCAACTTGACCAGCACCTGACCTGTCCAGCCAGAAGGACCAGCCGGCGACCCCCTTCTGGAAGATAACACCATGCTGAAAGAAGCCTCAACGACAGACTCCAGCACCTGTGGGATAGGTGTGTGCATGCGCGTGGGGAAGGACCAGCCCCATGGTTTATGATTTCACTCATTACAGGGTTTCAATCCGCCTAATAAACCAGAATTTTAAGGATCCCGAGTTGGACATTTGTAGCCAACAATACTATATATCAGGTACAGAATCATTGCACTGGGGCTCCCTAGCTTTCGCAAACCCCCCAGCAGTGAAATAAAAGGCTTCAGGGAACACCATGAGTGTAGGATCAGGTCCTCTCTCCCACCCCACTTGATTTCTCTTCTTGTGACTTATTTATGGAGCAGCTTCATTTCATTCAGACAATACATATTTAAATTTTTACACTGTGATTTTAGGGCTTTGATCCCTTCAATTTGTTTGTTCTTTCCTTTGTGGGCTTAGATAAACTACATGATAATTCATAGCCAGCTAATCCAATTTGCCCATGTCTAGATATTCCAGCTTAATTTCAAGTGTCATAGAAATATAATGTTCAAAAAGAATAAGAGCGAGATCTGTCTCTTTGAACCAGCTCTGACCCTTGCCTAGGTAAAGAACTGGCTGCATTTTTGCTAAATTTATTCCTTCTCTATTCTGAGTTAATTTAGTGCTGAGGTCAGCCCAGGAAACAGAGTTAGAAGAAATCATCCCAGCATAGGGATGAAGCAATAGCAGCTTTTCCCCCTCCCCTGTGCTGGAGCTGACAAAGGCCATGTCAGTCCCTGAAGCAGATGAGAAGAGTCCAAGAGTTGTCCTGCCTTGTACCCCTTCCTGCCTTCTTCCAAGACCCTATAGGTGTGACAAAAGCAGGAGGACACCTGGCCATTCTTCCTGGCCCATTTTCACCATGGATCATCTTCAAAAACAGGAATTTCAGTGTGGGACCTGCCAAGCTAGCATTGTTCCAACTAAAGGGACCTGCTGCATCAGGATTTCCTTTGGCAGGTATGCCACTATGCTCCTGGGTATCTACATAAGTGATGCTAGACAACTGTGCCTTCAAGAGATCACCTAGTCCCTCTTCAGGACAGAAGGAAGGCCCATCTCCACAGTCCTTTAAATCCTGGCTCAGTTGTGATGGGATCAGCTGATGTTTGCAGCCACCTGCTGAGACTATCCACTGGATGGGGTCTCACAGGCCATTATGGACACTTTTACACATGGCCTGGGGTGGAAGAGGCACCACTTTAATTGAAGCAGATCTCGAAGTCACTCTAAAGCACTGCTGCATCTCCTCTATCAGCATCCCTGCACTTGAAAATGGCAGCGGATGTACCTAAACTAAAGCTTGGTCGAACAAGCTTTAGTTCAAGCACCCTCACTGCCATTTTTAAGTACAGTGACAGTGATACATAAGACTCAGGAGGCTGGTGAAGTGTGGCAATTGCCACGTCCCAGCAAACTTGATTAATAGAGTCTGCTCTAACACACTGGAATTTCAGCACATTGGAGCAGCCTCGGCACTTGTGTATAGGTGCCCTAAAAAGCCACCAGACAGTAGCAACTTCCTGCAGCCTGGACAGCCTCAAAGGTGACAGACTTCAACCCATTAGCAGTCCCTTTTGTATTTTTGCCAGTGATAAGACACTGCTTATAGTTTTGATATATTCCAGATTGCATTTGCAAGTTTGAAAGAAATATAAAGATCTCACAGTAAATATCAGATGTGTCCCTTTACCAGCCAGAAAGTCACAGCTGCATTCCATGCATGGGGCATAAATAATATTGCCATTAAAAACTGCAAGTTAAATACCTACCTGATGAGCAGCAGAACTGCATAGACTTCAGTGAAGCTGGGTTGGTTTATGGAGGCTGAGAATTGGGTCCCTCACACTATCTGTGGAAGGAAGGAGGCCTTGAAAGAAGTAAAATTTAGTGCATTAGTCTGGGCCAGCATCATTTCTGAACGGGCACTTTTGAAAAGCCACCCCTTTCTTATTCACTCATTGCTGTAAGTCATCCTCCTCACCTCATTAGCCTTTATCCATTTCTGGATCTGTTATTTATGCAAACTTTAACACAAACATTATTGTCCAGACCTGCAGGAACTGTAGGTGATGGGAGCAGTTTGAGGTGTTCTAGAAGGAACAGAAATTGTAGAAAGCTGGGTAGTAGTGCAAAGAGGGGGAGATATTAGAGAACTGGTGATTCAGACTGCTCTCACCTGGCTGCAATCAAAAGCCTTACAGCACATGGAATGACCCTATTAGGGTTAGGAGAGTTTTCTCCAATCAAAGCCTAAACCAATTCTCACAGGGGTCCATTCCAGCCCTTTCAGTGAGGCCAAAGGGAGATGGACTAAGACCATGCAGTAAAATTTATCCCTGCATACATGATGCAGCCTAAGGTCTATACCCCACTTAAACCCCAAGTCTAGAGAGGCATGGGCATTAGTCTAGGGCTCCACAGAGACTTGAATCACACCATTAAGGACAGATCTGCAATGCCTACTCTGGGGTTGCAAGGCATATTTTCCTAGAGCACTTCACACAGTTGAGTAGAGACCCCTACTTCTCATCAGTGCCACTGAAAAACTCCATGCATATTCTTTGGGCCCACTAATACCCTTTAGTCTGTTAATAGAAGGCATTTAAATAAAAACAAATAAGCTCTTCTCCCAAACTGGTCAGCCAGGGGTTTCTACAGAACCCTTCTTCAGTCAAAGTGGTAGACTCTGAGTTTTTCCCCCAGTGCCTCTGAACCAAACACCAGCAGTCAAACAGAACAAAGCAATCAGCATCTGCACACCCTATGCTTAAAGTCATAATCCCTCCTACATTCCCCTGAGCTCCCAGCTTTTGCCCAGAATGCCAGCTCCTCTAGATGTTCTATTCACTCCTCGCTTGGTTCAAAAAGATTAGCAGACAGCCCAATACTGCTCTCCTACCTTTGAGCTTTTTCCTTCTCTCTTCCCCAGCAGCTCTTCATATCCTGGTGAGGCTCCAACAACACACTCAGGCAAAACAGGAAACAAACCCCCTCTGCTCCTCACCTGGCCCTAAGCCTTTATGGAGACCAGGTGTCTTCTATCCACCTAAAATGGAAAACAATTACCCAGACACAGATGAAGTGGGCTTATAAAAATAAAAGGACCTGCTTCTTGTGAAAAGGGCCCACTGACTTTCTGACATGAGGTTTTAGGTGTTTTAAATAGGAACTCTTTTGAAATCTGGCTGTCAGTGAAAAAAAAAAAAGCAAATAGTAAGAGTCACCAGTGATGTTCAAATGCCATGTGGTAGCCTGTTCTGTACAGAGATATGCCTGGTAGTCCAAACTTAGCATGTTTGTTCTTTCCAGACATACCTGAAGGGGTAAGCAGCTCACGTATGCTTCATATACTCCTCTCCCCACATCACAGAATGCGCTGTCCTCACGGGTGCCACAGAGACACCAAACACTACAATGAATTTGAGAAAGCAAACCCATGAAGGGAGTGCCAACATCCAAGAACAGTAGTCCAAAGGTAGAAGCATGGTTAAAGCCACTCAGTGCTCAACCTGACTTCTGGGCAATCACGTACACAGGGAAAAGGATCCACCAAGCAGGAGCCAACTTCTGAGCTATGTGGAATGCTCTGTCAGGCATCAGGGTGACATATTTCCATAAACCCAAGATAATCTCCATTCCCAGCTACATGGCAGCTGTTGCTGCAGCAAAGAAGTCATTATTATGTCTGTTATTTAGATCAGATTCAAATTGATTTACTTTGTAAGAACCCCCAAGAGCCTCCTAACCTGGATATTTGGGCATCTGCTAGCCACCCCTCACCCCAAGACTGGGGAATAGAGAGGCCTTGCACCTTGCCTAGAAAGTCAACTGAGCAATGTCAGGCCAAATGTTGTGTGAGCTCTGGAGTCTTCTAATGCAGAGATGGCTAACCTGTGGCACAACAGCTGATCAGGGAGGGGACAGGCAGCACAGCAGAAGGCAGAGGAGGAGATCAGGCAGTGAGCACAGAGCAGGAATCAGAAGGCCAAGAAGGAGATCAGGAAAGGAGCACAGAGTAGGGAACCTACCTACCAGCCCACCCCCACTTCAATTATAGTGTCATTGGGTCTAGATCTCCTCACTCGTTCCAAAGTTCCAGAATGCTCCTGTTCACAACCCACCAGACAGGCCTTGAATTACAGGAAACTTTTTAGCTGTGAAGCAATGATGAGATCTTCATCAACACTGCCTCTAAATCACCCAGGAGGTTCCTCTCTCTTCTCACACCCACAAGAGCAGTAAAAGCTATTTCTAAGTCTTCTCAACCTCACCCAGTCCAATGTAGGGAGTGAGGTTCTGTTTGTCTGGTGGATCACACAGGAGTTGTTACCGAAGCAGGATAGACTGTCAAGGACACCCTCTTCACTTGATCATGTCCCTTTAAGGGGTAGGATTTCATCACTTATTAAAATGAAATAATCTGAGAAAATTCCCCTGCATAGGTATAGCAACAATATTCACCAGCTTTCTTACTGTAGTGTTTCCTGGGGGCAGGGTTAAGCCACATGGCAGTACAACTCTCTATATCCTATGCTAGTGCTCTTACCATCGGTACTAATGTTAGAGCTGCATCAGTGCAAAGCCTATGTCAGCAAATTTCCACAGAAAAAAATAGTGTAGTCTATCCTTAGCCCAAAGGGGAGAAGGTGGACCACAGTGCAAAAGATTCATACAACAATCTCCACATGATGTAAACCACATATTAGAAGTAATATGTGTCCATATAATAAGGGCTTATGTAGTACACAAGTCACTGCACCATGTTGGATTACCTAAAGCCAAGAGGTTTGGGGGTTTTATGGGCTTTTTCTATGGGGCCTCTATTATGGCAAATTTCACTCAGTCCAACTACACTCAGGGCTGGCACAGATTTACACAGCCCTAACAGATATGTGGGGCTAGGTTTCCAAGGGTTCAGCTCCTACAAGTGAAACCAGTTTTGCAGAAGAGCTTGGTTCCCATTTAGGTTTCTAGGTAAATCTGACTTTAAAATCTGTCTTCCATTTTTGTGTTAAACTCTTTATTTGGTGTCTCCTTATCCCCATGTCTCCACTGTACACCCATGTCACACTACCATCCAGATTGAAGCAGAAAGACATCTTCTCTGCTAATTGCCTGTACAGCATGTGGTACAGCAGGCCCTGATCCTCCAGTGGGGTTCCTGGGCTCTGTCATGATACAAAGTGACTTAAGAACAAATAAAAGTGCTTGGCCCCATTCTCTCTCTTGGTGACACTAATGGAAAGGTCTGTGACAGTTCAATGTGCTGAGCTGTTTTGAAAGCCTGGGACTCTTGTGGAACAGACTGACTCAGATGCTCTTCTGGCCATGGAAGTCTACTTGCCAGCTTTCAAAAGGAAATGAACAGCCTACAGAATTTAATGTTAAAAATTAATTTACTAAAATCAATCCTTACGGTAAAAGCCTATAAATGCATGGCTGAAATCAACTCCCTATGCATGGGTAAAGTCTTTGATGTGGGTTTTAAGTGGTGCAGAGGGCAGAGTACAGAACCTCCAAAATGGGGCAATTTTAGCCCCAATTAATGCTTTTTAATTAAAAGCCCACTCAGGCCTGAAACCCTGCACTCCTTCCTCCCCTTAATGCTCTAAATTAAAGGCAGTAGGAGTTTTGAGTGCGCAGAGAATATCAGATCCAGACTATGGATTTCTTCGGAAAATTCAATTTCCAAGCATAGGTATTTTCCACCACACGGTGCAGTGTGGAGTGATTTTCTTCTTATGACCCAAGTGTTACATCTAAGAACACAGCTGTTTTTAAAAGGAAAAGCCTGCAGGAGCTATTACTATTGTACCGTGATCATACTTTTCTAACCTGTAACCTTAGCCGTTGCTTCAAAGATAAAGACAGCAAATACAAATCCATTTTTAAACTATTATTTCTATCACCACCACCACCTACTCTGCTTTCTCACTTATTTCTAAAGAAACTCCTCAAATGGTCCCCAACAGACAGCTATTTTTTCTTTGTTTTGAATTGTTCACTAGAATTCCAGCGTCAAGTGTCATTACATTGAGCCACAGATCAAGTTAACAAAAAATGGCCAGCAACAGCCCTCTCATGAGTAAAATTTACCCCCTCCTTTTCAAAAGCACTCAGGCACTACACTGACCAGCATGGCCTCAGAACCAATGAAAAATAGAAATAGGCCATCAATTAAGGGCTGAGGAAGTTCCAAATCTGCTTCTGTAGGTCCTCCAAAGAGACCTCTCACAAAGCCACGGAAGGTCAGACTTGACTTCCCAAATATTTCTACGATAGAAAAAAAGTAGAGGAAAATTTTCAGGACTTCCTTACAAATAACAGAGATTAGAAAAGGGCATGACCCACTTTTTTTTTTTCTTCCTAAAATCACCTCTAAGCCATCCCCAGGGCAGGGGGCATAAATGGAGTTTCAAAGGAAGAAGCACTTGATACATATGTACTGGAATGAATTTCTCCTTTAGCCATCCTCTTCCAGATCTGATATTTCAGCACCTCACACTGAGTCCATTTCTTAAAAGCTGAGTCACTGTCTCTAAATATTACAGTATCTATTTTAACACCAGTTGGAATTCCACTGGTTTAAGATGAGACCGTGTGAATACCTAGATTCACTTTGGTTTCTGTAAGACAGACAACCCGAGTCAACCACAAGCAAACCCACTTAGCCAAAGTTAACCAAACACTTATTTTCCATTTTATTCAATAATTGCCTTTAATACTAAAATGCATTAGATTCTCAAAGCAGAGGGAAAAAAAAATCACATTTAAGTAGAAAACAAAATTCTCATCAGATGAAAGAAACATTGTGGCAGGTACACCATTTTGAAACAGAATTGTAATAATTTAATAAAGCTGCTTTATCTTCATAAAATAGACAGAATGGTAATTCTTTTTTCATTTTTTTGTTTACAATGATTCAATCACTGTGAAAATGTACATAACATACATATCAGCATATACAACAATTTATTCTTCGTATAATCAGCAACAGAGACACCATGATGAAACGTACTGTACTAAAGTCCCACTGAAATCCTGCCCTCCTTGGGCAGATGAACAGTAATGGTGTCATCAGGATGGTTCTCCGGGCTACAGAAGCTAGTAGCTGTAAGACTTAAGACATTCTGCAACTAATACCTTAGCATTTAAATAGCAAGGAAGTATTTGTTGCTGAAAACTAGCTTGCACTAGGTCAGCTCTTTGTCATTAAAGACTATATCCCACCTCATACCAGCTGAACATCAGCTGATCTCAGTATAAGATTAAATTTCACCAGTGCTTAGAGTGGAGTTAGCTGGGTTTTGTCTGCTAAGGTTAACTGCAACTCACAAGTTGGATAAGATTACTTGTAGCTGCAAAAGCAGCTGTAGAAACAAGATCATCAATTTTCCCCAATGACAGACAAATGTGTTTCCATTTGTAATTAGTTTTTTCCCCCTAGAGTAATTTCAACATATTAATCAAACAGTGTGTTCTTTACAAAAGCAACTTGTTTCCTGTTTAAAAAAAGTAATTCACTTCTGCACAACGTGTGATCCACAGGCCATCTCCAGTTTTGCAAGAAAACAGGGACAACTTCATCAAGATAATGCATTAAGTGCTCATAGATTATGGGGGTTTTTTTTCAACTGACAGTCTTCCCTCCCCTGCCCCTCATAGTCCCCCATTGTATGTTCTAGCATAAAAACAAAACCACTGCTGTAATGGGTGTCAATGTAAAGAAGAGGAAAATTCCATTTCTGAAATAATTTTCTAAACTTATTTCATGGAGTAGGTAAATGTTACATTTCCAACAGAGCATGTCATGTCTTCACTCACACACAGTACCTTTGAGGTCTGATCTCCAGGAGGTGCTGAGCGCACAATACAACATTGGTTTCATTTGGGGTTGGGGATCATTGGTACCTCTGAAAATCAGGCCTTCCTTACACTTGGTATAAAATACTAAAAATTTCTTATTGCCTGTGTTAATAGGTAGGCAGAGCAAGTTTGCCACAAAGAAATATATGGGGGGTAAGGAGGGCAATTATATTAAAATTATTTTCCTAAGTCAAATTGGATGACAGTTTAAGTTACCAAGGGATGTGTTAGTTACAACTTCTCCACACAAAAAAAAATGTGATTTTGGGGCAGCCGTATCTAAATGTGGCTATAGCTGAACTAACAAAATTTAACAGAGCTCAGCCAGAAAATCTGGACTGATATGGAATAACAAAAAAGAAAAAACTGACAATATAAAATACCTAGAAAAGAGGTACGACTCGCGTGGCTGACAAATCTTTACCTGTTCTTCCCTGGTTTCTCTTTCTTTCCACATGATAACAATATGTCTAGGAGCTGCCTTCTGCTCACTCTACATCCCTAGCTGCAGCACAGGCCAGGGTGGAAGAGACTGCTGTTTAAATGATTGTCTTGGAGGCATCAGGGCTTACTGACCTCTTTAATACTCTCTTTTAAAACAGAATTATTTCACGTTTTCTGGGCTGAGCTTTTATTCAGAGTAGCAAGGAACATTTCCTCTGGGTGAATTAGAGAAATGCTTTCTTTTTCTTTTCAGTTAGCATCTATTTTCACCCAAACACCACACTAGTGGTAACAGCATAATAGAGGCCCATGTTTAGCAGAAATTAACAGCTGGCCTCTCCCATGCATTTTACACCCACCAATTAGTTGACAGTACAGCCACTATCTATTATATTTTTAGATAGGAAGAAGGAGGTGGAATAGGATGGTCCAATTTGCACAGATCTGCAGCACAGTGTTCAGGGCCAGGAGAATCGGTGTTAATTAGCTGTCCTCCCCTCTCCCTCACCCTGATTGATAGTTTCTCCCAGGTCTGTAAAGGATAGTGTAAACACCCTCTGTAAAATTATCTGGCTTTGGGATGTTAAGTCCTAGCATAGCCTCCATGGAAGTCAATGGGAGAGTTCAGTGAAGCTGGATCAAGGCCTTGGTCAGCCAAAGCAAGAATAATGATACTGGTCAGTGTTGGATGTCAGCCAGCACTCTGCTCCAACCTATCTCATGCCAGGGAGCCAGATTAAATGGAAGCAAGGCCAGGCAAGTATACATAGCACATACATCTCTACCTGTTGTATACCTGGAGACGTAGGAGAAGCTAAGGAACAGGGGCTATACATCCATCAAGTGCTGGCTCTCTACCTCCAACTCATTTCTGGGAAGCACCTCTTGGAAACCAGTCACCTGTTGGTCTAGTTCTTATCAGGTGACTTACAAGCACCATGAGACCTACACCCTGTTCCGTCTGGAGGAGCTTGGACATGTTCAGTTTGTACCATTTGACAAACCAGTTCCCCCTGATTTAATTTATATTTGGGCACCTGAAAAATTAAAAACTCAAAATACAAGCTGAATTAAACTGTTAGGTTCACTAATTTGTTACAGGAACAACAGGCTTCATGGGCTTTGTAAAAAAATTCTAGTCATGAAACTCATGGGTTTGTGAAGAACTCCTCCCCTCTTCAGGAATCATTAAGAATTTCAAGGAAACTTCAACTCATCTTATCAGCTGGCCAAATCAAAACAGTTTGGGAGACATCCTCATGCTAAAGGTTGCAGGATTGCCATTTTGGGAGCTATATGAACAAGGGAAGTGTGTGTTGGAGGGGTGATACCATAGAATGAGGTTGGGTTACTGCTCCCACACATGCACACAAAAATGCTTCTTTCAAAAATTGTATATCAGGCCAACCAGGATTAGCTTCTGCAGCTAACTAATCAGGGACACCCAGGAACCTCCTGTGGCTCAGTAAAGAGACTTTAAATGCCTATGAATAAAGCCATCAGAAAGTAACATCAGAACAAACAAAACACCCAGCCTAGTAATTATAGGCAATCTCTATAAAACCCCATACCACCCTGTTTCCTCTATTGCTCATATAATCATATACATCTATTTCCAAAAAATTATATAGTCAATGACAGCAGTACAGTACTCAGATATGAAACAAAACTAGAATAAAAAGAATGTACTATTTAAAAGAAAATGAATCAAACTTCCCAGTGAAGGTAATAGAAGGAAGGAAGCATGGTTCCATTTTAGAGGGATGCATGCAGTCACACCAGCTCATAGGATTCAGCTTGCATGAGGTAGTAATTAACACCAGAAAAGAAAGCTCTAGTAATTACATTAGAAGTTACTTTTTATAGGGTATTTTCAAAATGTATTGGTAATGTAACAACTGGGAACCCATTTTAGAGAAGCTCAAACTTAACCATATTCATTTGATTCATCTTCTCTAAAGAAATGACTTGAGCTTATTTCTTTTTTAGGAAAATAAAGATTGGAGCCTGTTTTCCTGTTGACGTTTTTAATTTAAATAAATCAAAGTAACGAATATATTATCAAAACATGTGACACCTAGAAAGATTGTTTCTCTAGAAACCATTATTTGCAGTTTATTAGCAGTGTCTTTATTGTTTCCCTCCTCATAGTTAACTTTTAATCTCTAAGGAATATTATTTTGAGTAGAAAAATCTGTCCTATGAAGGGTTAAGAATAATGTACTAACCCCTACCAGCCCACCCACTCAAAACCTATTTGAGGAATTACCCATTACAAGAAAGTAGAGAATATACAATTCTGTGAAAATCCTCATGCCTTTCCATTCTATAAAATGGCTGTTAAAGTCAAGTAGATGGAATGGACTTGGTCTTTTCAAAATCAATTGTATATATGCAAATTCATAACCACGCAAAATATATACTTAGTGATGAGAAAAAAATATGAATCACTTTAATTTTCTCTCCATGTGGAAGGCACATTCATTTGATTAGTAGTGTTGTTATATTTCACCTGTCTGTTCCTAAAAGTATCTGCTATTGCTTACTCTATACCTATTTATAATGCAGGGAAAAAGAGAAATAATAACTCTAAAATCCATCCCATGATGAGATACATACATACACACACACACACTCATTTAGCATAATCATGATTGGAAAATGTTCAATCACGACGTGTGTGTCTAACAGAGATGCTAATTTAGATCTCTTAAATAATTCCATTGCTTTGACTCTGAGATGATTAGACAGGGAATATCTCAATTTAGGGACTCCTGAAGAAACTTTTCCATGTGGTGGCTTGAAATTACAATAAAGAAACAGATATCATAAAATGTTCAGCACAGTGCATCTGACAACTGGAAAACCAGGCAGAGTATCTCCAACATGACTTTCTGCAATGATCTTCTGTAGCCCTAGGAATTACAGTGAAGGATGCAAGGGGTGATGAGAAAGGGGAACAAACACTTGCTACATTGGCTCTGAAATTTGCAGTTTCCCCAAGTGTTAAATATAATGTTTGTGGTATTTTGTTCTGTTTTGTTTTAATTCAAAAGCCTTTTGCCATCACTAGACATACAGTAATTTGCAATATCAAATACGAGAATAGTACAGATAAGCATGTGACAGCAAAAGGATTCTTAATGCAGGGGTGTCCACAGCAAAGTAGCAACATTTTAAAAGTACAAACAACTTTGTTGGGTGAATATTAAAAGTCACCGAATTGCTATTTTAACAGTTATACACAAGAAATGCCCACGTCATAGTGATTACTAAAGATGACTGGAGAAGTTTTCAATTCAATCTTTTACAAAGAATGGTAATTTATATTAGAGTTTTGAGATATAAAAATATATAAATTCAAAATACTTAATACATAATACTTCTTACAACTGAACTGATCTTATCTTTGCCCCCCCCCCAACATGAAAAGAGAAAAATGAGCTAATTTGCTTAAACTGAACACCCCTGCTGCCTGTAGAAACAAGTGGGATTGTCACATTAACAATAGCTTCATTTATAAACAATACATTTAGGGAAAGCTTTTAAATACAGCAAGTTGTGAACCATTGGTCAGCAATTAAAAACAATATGCGTTTGTAGTGGTGTCGTCTCTCCTTGCTATATGGTGATGTTTAGAGTACTATGTCTTTTAGTCTCTTCACTCCTGGAGAGTCCTTTTCTCTACATTCTTGCAGAAGTGGGTTAATTTCATGCATTACATTTTCACTGTCTGCCCCCCTAGGCTCTGCCTCCGTAGGCCGAGAAGGGCCATTGTTTACAAATTGCTCCAGGTCACGGTTTACTGAGCAGTGCATTATGTTATAGGACACTGAAGGTTTGCTAGACAAGGGGCTCTTCAGATGGAGGGGTGATGTAACGGGGCTCATGGCTTCGCAGCCATTCCCTGCCTCGCGGACTGCGCCATTTACCTTTGGGCTGCAGATAGGCAGATCCACTGTTCTTTTTCCTTTCAGGTTGACAACCCGCTCCTCAGTGAGGGTTTCGCTCCCTTCTTTGCCAAATGTTGCAAAAGTTCTTTTTGTACTACAGTCTTCGTAAGGTTCTGTATCCACAGTGGTAGCTTCTATGGAGAGTGCAATGACGTTCCTTCCATGCTCAGGGGATTTTGCACGACTGGGGACAGAGTTCCGGGGCATCCAGCATCTGTCAGAGTGACCAAGGATCCGGCACTCTTCCCTACAGTGAAATCCTTCATTCTGATCTGCATGAAGAAAATACAATGGCTTATAAAATTGATAACTTTCTTTCTGGAAGTTGACCCTATAGCTCTTACTCACGGGGTACTGTATTGACACCAACACTGAAGTCTCATCAGCTACCATGGTGATGGCCATAGTGTTTTTTTCTCTGCGCATCCATACCACAGTTGTCAGCATCATATGCAGCAGAAAATCAATACTGACTTGTTTTGTAGGATCAGGCCTTTATCTATTATTTCTACATAAATGTGAATGTTTTTACAACAAACAGCAGACATTTTTAAGGTAACATTTTTAAAGGGGAATTTTTATTGCCACTTTTTTATTATTTTAACAGTCTGAAGTTCAATTTCCAACAAGTTGTGTGTCATTTGTTTTTCTGCTGCTGCTGCTGACAGAACTAAAACCTAAAGGAAAACAAGTTTTGATAAGAAATAAATTAAAACGGGTTTGTCCTGTGTGTCAAGCTGCTCAGAGTCAGCCTTTTTTTGTCCTCAGTAACCAATGCTAAAAGCCATCATGCTTTTCACTTGGTTCTACATGACAGCTGGGGTTGGGGTGGGGGCTTTTTTTAGTTGTTTGTTCTGTTTATTTTTACACATTGCTTAATTCCTTTTTGCCTCCCACTCAATCTCGGAGACTTTGTAAACACCCAGCACCAGCAGCTCCACTGAAGATTCAATTTGTCACTTCCAGCACTTGATCTTCCTTCGGATAGGAATAATGAAGATCCTTTTCCTGCCATCTGCTCCTGAACATAAAACTGCCCCTAGCAACATTTTCTATTTTTAATATATATGGGATAATATTTTGTGCTTCTCTAGGACTTTCTCTCTACAGATCTCAAAGCTCTTTATCAGCTCTGAGTCACATCTGCAACCTCTGTGCAAACCCCAGATAACACAGGACTGACATAGAGGGTCTACATCCAACCCAGAACCAAGTACATCCACTGAGTTGTTACAGCAACCACAGCCTACTCTGCTGGAATATGTGCTAAATGGAGCTACATAACCCACAAAACCAGCCACTTCTATGATACACACAGGGTGTAGATTTCCCAAGTAACCATCCTGTAGCCAGTCATGTTGTATAACAGACATGCAGTGGTTCTGTATCATTTAGGGATTTCTAAATTTGCATTAAGGGATAATTTCTCTCCTAATTAGCTGCACAATTCTCTGCGGGCTTGGAAAATATTCTGTTTTACAGATGGGGAAACTGAGGCAGAGAGCAGTTAAGTGGCTTATCTATGGTCACAGTGTAATTCAGTAACAGAGCTGGAAGCATGGGTTTTGACTTCTACTACCTTGGCCTAAGCACGAAGCATCATTTCAGACCAACAATGCTCCAATTCTTTCAATATGTACTAGTGATCCTAGCATTTCTTCCATTTGATCAGAACGTATACCTGCAGACAATTTAGCAAACCCTTCAAAGCAAACCCCTTTCAGGATAAAAAAAATATGTAGCTCATTTATATTGTAATCTGTATATGAGCAAAGTTTAAAAAAAAAAAGTCGTAAGAGTTAATGCTAATAATAATGCATTTAGTCCTTGTCGGTTTGATATATTGAACCTCATGAAGATGCACAATTAGCTTTGGTGTGTTTCCTGTCCATTTGAAAGCAGTTCATTTTGATGCTTTGTACATCTGTGTATATAACCTCAGCTTTTCAGATACATTTGTATTTCCACCACATTCTAGCACAAGGGCAGCTGATAAAAATTCTCAGCACATAACACAATGCACCAAAATATGAGCAGCTTAACACTTCTGGAGAATCTACAAGGAAAAAGCAAATCCCCAAAAAATAAAAGAAATAAAAGAAAAAGAAACCAATTCATTAAAAATCTATGTAAAAAAATGTTCACTGCTCCTTACATTCCAGCAGCTACCCTGTTGTACAAAAAGTGATGCTATGGGGCTGTGTAGGAGGTCTGGGTCTCAGTAGCCTTCTTGCTAGCACTCTCAGAAATTGATGCTCTAAGCTTTACATGCAGGACAACCTGCATCCGGATGTAAAAGCCAATGTTCTTATACTTTAATTTTGTTACTTTCAGTGACTAAAGCAAAATAAAGGGTTGCTCAGAACATAGCGCTGTCTGCCTTTTTATCCACACCTTAACATCAGAAGTATGCTAGAGAAATCCAAGGTTGTGTAGTCTAGCTGCCAGAGGTGGCTGGAGGGGGTTCAGAAGTACCTTGGGTTCTAACCTCTGATGAGATACTGATTTCTTGTGCTGTGTGACCTTGACTATGTCACTAGAACTCATATGCTCCTCAGTCCATTGTAAAAAGTATGGAAAAGCAGTCTGTCATGGAATACCAAGTGCAAGGTTTCAACCAAACCTTGCTATGTAAATTCCTAAGAAAAACAAATTTGCTGGTCCATAACTGATGATCCCGCTAGTATTTTATTTACACTTATGAAATCTACACTGTCCTTCAAAAAAGCATCAACTTCCAAAGAAAAAGCTCAGCTGCACCCCTTAAAGCTAAATGCAACAACATTTTGCTTTTGACCAATTCATTCCAGCCCTTGATATATCTGTTAAAACACATCACTTTGTCATTGATTACTGTGGATCAAGTGGAAACAGATGCCTCAGAAATAGCAAAAGAATCTTTATTTTGATTGCAGCTTTAATAAAGACTTCTGGCCTGCTAAGCACATCATCTTTCTATTATGCATTTACAAAACATTTTCCTGTGGCTGTTAGGAGGTGAAAGTTTAGCTATTTGTTCTGGACAAATAGCCACATATTTGTTTTCATGTCATCTTCTGACCTAGCAGAATAACTGATAAGAACTCAGAAATACTGACAGAATAGCTGGGGAATTTTACACAGATTTACACTCTTATATATATGAAGAAAGAACCTTGTGAAAGATATGGGACTGATAAACTGAGGCCTAAATCCCCCATCTATTCACAGAACAACTTTGCCCTGCATCTCTTGTTTCCAACAACATGCATCAACTTTGCTCTGGAAAGACTCTCTTCCAAAGTAAAAAGATGGCTTAAACTCTGCATCACATGCATTTCACTCACTAGGATAACTACCAGTCAGGTGCCAGTTCTTGTACCATTGTTATGATGGGCGTGCACAACCTCTAGAAAACTGACTGAAACACACTGATTCATTGTGCTAAGTCTGCTAGCCAGCAGGCAGTAATGCTACTCCAAGCTTCATTAGATGGCAACAGTGACATCTCCCTCTAGATGTGGGCTGGATTGGGCCTCCGGCTACAAGTAGATGTTGCATTTGTTCTGAGAAAAAATATTTTATCCCAGGACAAAGTGTGATCATTCAGACATTCGTGTCTGTTGTCCTAGGACAAATCCTAAAAAGATTCACAGGATCAGTGCTAACAGTTTGTCCTGGGACATCACAAAGTACTTCTGAATGGCTGTCCCAAGATTGCATCATTGAATCAATGGCAGAAAAGTAGCAGTGAATTCAGCTGTTCAGTAAACCTTGACTCTAAGGATGATACGTGTTCATACCAACACTGAGATTCTTGTGTTCTGGGACAAATAAAGACACAACTTGTACCAGGAAAAATGCAACATTTGTTCCTAGCCTCAAATACAGAGGTGTAAATACCAGGGTCTGTGCCCTAAGCGGTAGTGGCTGGGCCAGCTGTGGCATTAATGGGGCCAGCAGCTGCTGTTCTTGCATCCCTCTAAGGGGGCGGCCAGGGCTGCAGCCCCAGTCTCTCACCCCTCATTATGCTACTGTTCAGATACCACATGTATCATCATGGTAGGGATGACCAGACAGATTTAGTTTAGTAAGATAAAGGAGAAGAGCTCCTTGTCCCAGTATGGTGACCTGCAGATATTCACGCCTTCTCCTCTGCTAACATCTGTATCTTAGCTCTGTTATAAATGTCAGGTGTAACAGAAGCAAGAACAGGGATTGCTTTTCCCCCCCCAGCACTTGTGTGAAAAAGGCAAACACAACCAAGTTTTGCGTACTCCAGTTGCACTAAAGGGGAGGGTGACTAGGAGGGCAGTCCCAGAAGAAGTGTGTATGATGTGTGGCAGCAGCTTCAACCCTCCTATGCACCAGCCAGCAGTCACAGGAGAACACTGCCAGGAGCAGAGCACCTTAGGGACAGAAACTGCAAACAAACTGGTTCAAATCGGTAACACAACAGAAGTACAGTGCACATAAACTGCTTTCAAAATGGCCAAAACCGGATTAAGATAAACCTGGCTGGCAGCAGTATCAGACTTAACTGATTTAGGTTAAATCAATTTATTGAACTTCTGTCCCAGATCCTTTCTAGATTCAAGTTAACTCACAGTACCCCAGCATTCCAGGATACTTTGCCTCTCCCCTGCAAACCTCTCCTTGCAGGGCAGGTGGGTTAGCCATGACCCAAACTGTCTGTTCCAGCTGAGCAGGGAGGCGTGCTCTAGCACATCCTGGTTTCTGGCCTGGGCCACTGCAAGCATGTGGCTGCATTTCTGGAATCAAAAGTGAATGTCTGTTCACTTGCTTATTGGATCAATCTACACAGCTTAGACTAACTAACCTGCAAAGGTTGAATCCATTCAGCCTCAAACTTTCTGACTGACTGTACTTAGCTTGATAGAGCAAGTGCTGCAACTCCCACTCACAAGTGTACAGCCATGAGCACAACCCCCTCATCCCCTGTCCTGAGGCATTCTGGGTGCTCCTGCTCTGTGGAAGCACAAAGCCCCAGACAGTGCTGCTCTTTCTACTCCTTCCCCAGAGAGCTCCACCTTGCCCGGTCATAACAGCACTCACAGTATTTATTCAGAGTATTTATTCACATTCACAAACTGCCCGTTTATTGCAGTATTTTTTTAACAATTGGAAATGAGACAAAATTCTTTACAGCTCTAGACCCACCCGAGTCAATACAATTGTTACTGCCTGTACAAAAAATGTGCCTAATGTGAGAAACAAAGCAAAGGTAATAATAATCACATAGCAGTACACACAAGGCATACACAAAGGGTAGGCAGCCAACAGGGGCCTTCCTGGAATCAATGAATGAAAACTTTGGGGCCAGTCTGACAGAGTGTGGAAGACGGTCACCACTACCTGAAGGAGGCACAGGCAGGAGAAAGTAAAGGCAGGGGAGCAGATGAGAGTCATAAAGGCTAGGGACAAATATTCAAAAAGCCTGAGCCTGAATTGATTCAATCTTTGCAGGTTAGTCTAACCTGGCTAGGCTGAATCAGTTTGTAACCATACCAATATCCCAGATATGCAGGCAGAAATGCAGGCACATGCCTGCAGTGGCTCAGTCTAGAACCCAGGGGGCTCTAGAGCAGTCCTCCCTTCCCTTCCACAGTACTGAGTTGAGGGGGGGGTGTGGCCAGGCCTCCACAGGATGCTTTGATTAGGGAGGGATTTCCCCACTTTGATGACAGAGCATTTATCATATGCGTTATCAGCATTTATCATCAGAAAACAACAGCCTCTCTCATTAGTTCAAGCTCTTCTTAAACAACTTGTTCCAAAGAAGGAATGGAGAGACATTAGCAGCTGACCTGTTGTATTAGCTCCAAAAATCCCTAAGCAGACACAGTCCCCTCTCCCATAGCACGGACCATAGCCAGCATGTGGTATGCCCTCTAATGCTGAGAGGTGTCTGTGTAAGGCAGAGGGAACTGGGGAAACCCTGCTTAGCAGGGTGTGGGGAAGGGATGAGGGAGGAACAGGGGGAAGCCTGGCAGACACCTGCAGTCTCTGCCAGAGCTGCAGCCAGGGAGCAGAGGGGAGGGGCCAGCCCTGCTATGGAGCAAAGAGCCCCGCTCAGCCCAGAGAGCATGCTGGGAAGCTGGAGGAGTTTGGTTTAACTTAAACCATCAAGGGGTCTGGGACAGACATTGCATAAACTGGTTTGACCCAAATCAGTTAAGTCTGATACTACATTCAACCAGGCTTATCTCAAGGTGGTTTCAGCCATTTTCAAACTGGTTTATGTGCACAAAACATCTGTTCTGTCACAGGTTTAAACCAATTTCTGATCACTTAAACTGGTTTATGTGTAATGTCTGTCCCTAGCCAAAGGGGCCGCAGGGCTTATTGCAGCAGCAGGACAAACAATGCAGCTCTGCTGCCCCATTTCCTCTCTGCTCCCACTGCAACGGAGGCCCTGTTGAAGTCAGTGCCCAAACCTGAATATGAATACTGCCACATTCGCTTGGGCTGTTGTAGAAGTCGAATGCACTGGTCTGGCAAATACTGAGTGGAATGAGCCAGGTAAGTCTCTAGCAAAATGGAATATGGGTGGGAGTGATCACTGCAACTATTTGCTTTAAAAACAAATAAAATAAAGGCGAGATTTAGATTTTCTAAAGAGCTCAGCCTGTTGTGTGTAAATAAGGAGGGAGTTCCTTGGAAAATCCATCCCTAACATGCTGAGCACAAGAAAATATACGTTCTTGGTGTGTAGGAGGGATCAGCCCATAAGACCCACACTGTATAAAGGGATATGATCACACAGTCTTGCATGCAAGAAGTATGAAGAGGCATCACATGAAGGTAGGACTCTACACAGTGGGTTCACTAAGTCTCCTCCCATCCTGGATCTTATGCAGAAACTTAACTGAGAACAAAATATGTTGGAACAAGATTGTACTTAAAACAGTTCAGCATTATGGCTTAGCCCCTAAAGCCTATACCGAGATTCTTTCAGACATGGCTTCAAATCCCTCTCTCTCAGGGGTGACACGTAAGGGGTACACGGGCACCCCCTGCATGGGGCAGTGCACCCCCTGCAAAAAGGCGCCACCGCAGGCAGTCGCCACTTGCCACCCCGCCGCCGGCACTGCCAGCAGCATCTGTGGGCAGTCCACAATCGCCCTTGGCCACCGCCAACGCTGCCAGTGGCGCCTGCGGGTGGTCGCCAACCCCTGGTCAGTGCTCGCCACCCTCCCCCTCCCCACCAACAGTGTTGGCAGCATCTGCGGGAGGTCCCCACTCACCATCGTTGGGCTCACGCCACCACTGGCACAGCTGTGGCCCCCCCACCCAGCAGGGGCATGCACCATTCATGCTAGCTCTCTCTCTCTCTCTCAAAAACAGACCCACAGTCTTTTATCTTGATGATTTTTGAACTAATGAGTTGCACCCATCCTGCCTAGCTGGGCAAGTCCTGCATCTCCCACCCAGGATCTTATAGCCTAAGTCTCACATACAGACTGGTGTATATTACTTCCTGGCACAGAAAGTACTGCTGGACCCATTACCCTACCTTATCAGGGAGGTGTAAAAGCACAGCATGTGATCTCCTGCAAAAATTTCCTTGTATGTTCCTGATCACAATTTTGAAACAACCAAAGTGGAGTCAGCCCCTGAGGAATCCATCCCAGGTTTTATGCAGGACCAGCTGCCTGCAGGGCAGGATAAGGAGGAGCATCTGGTCAGTTCCAACTATACTTTCAGCCCAGACAGATGTTTTCAACAATGCTGTAAGTGTTGCACTTCAATAGTGATCCTTACAAAGTTAATATAATGGCCACAGTGATCTAAAGCACCACAGCATTGGTGAGGGCCAGGAATCCTGGTTTTCTCTATTTAAAAATATCATAGAATCACAGAATCATAGAAGTAGGGTCAGAAGGGACCTTGTAGATCTTCAAGTCCGACCCCCTGCCTGGGCAGGAGAGAAACTGGGCTCAAGTGACCCTAGCCATGTAGGCATCAAGCCGCTTCTTAAAGACCCCAAGAGTAGGAGCCAGCACCACTTCCCTTGGAAGCTGGTTCCAGATCCTAGCCGCCCTAACTGTGAAGTAGTTCCTACGGATGTCTAATCTGAACCTACTCTCCAACAACCTGTGGCCGTTATTTCTTGTTATCCCAGGGGGCACTGGGGGAAACAAGGTCTCCCCCAAACCCTTTTGGTCCCCCCTAGTGAGTTTATAGATGGTCACAAGGTCCCCCCTCAGCCTTCTCTTCTGAAGGCTGAACAGGTTCAGGTCCCATAGTCTCTCATTGCAGGGTCTGCCCTGCTGCCCCCAGATCATGCGGGTGGCCCTCCTCTGGACTCTCTCAATGTTGTCCACATCCCTCTTGAAGTGGGGTGCCCAGAACTGGACACAGTACTCCAGCTGTGGCCTGACCAGTGTCACAT
>NW_005842196.1:1006476-1022414 GCF_000455745.1 Alligator sinensis
TCCCTATATATTTGAAAAAGGACTTTTTATTATCCTTGATCTTGGACGCCAGTCCTAGCTCTATGTCCGCCTTAGCTTTCCTAACAGCCTCCCTACAGGCCCGAGCAGTGGAGGTATACTCTTCTTCGGAGATAGTCCCACCCTTCCACCGGGTGTACGCCATCTTTTTGGCAACCAGGTATTCCCGGACTTCCTTGGTGAGCCAGGGAGCTTTCGGGCACTCTTGCCCCCCTTGCTTCTTGTTGGGATTGTCACCTCTTGGGCCCTGAGTATCGTCTCCTTAAGGAACGACCACTCATCTTTGGCACTGAGTTCCCCTGCCCTCGAGAACCCCATCGCCTCTCCCACCAATCTCCTCAGCTCGTTGAAGTTGGCCCTCTTGAAGTCTAGGGCTACTGCCTTGCTGTAGGCCCTTGACACCCTGCGCTGGATGATGAATTACAGCAAGCAATGATCGCTATCACCCAGGTGGTCAAGGACCTGGAGCCCCCTTACCAGATCATCGCCTGTGGCCAGGACCAGGTCCAACAGGGCATTTCGTCTGGTGGGACTGCACCTCCTGGGTTAAGTGGAGGTCCTGTATCTCAGCCAGGAACCTCCTAGAACAGTCCCACCTGGCTGACTGCTCCTCCCAGCAGATGTCTGGGTAATTTAGATCACCCATGACAACTACATCCCTTGCCTTAAGTGCCTCTGCAAGCTGGTCCGAAAATTCCTGGTCCAGCTCCTCCCCTTGGTTGGAGGGTCTGTAGTAGACTCCCACCGTTAAATCCCTTTCCCCACGACACCCTTGTATCTTGACCCAGAGCACCTCAGCTTGCCCCTCCTCTGACCCCATTTTGCTGGCAGAAAATGTGTATTGCTCTTTGACATAGAGCGCCACACACACCCCTTTCCTTCCTTCTCTATCCCACCTGATTATATCAAATTCCCTGATTTTTTAAACCCATTTGGAAGCCTACCAGCACCTCAATCATTATAATAAACTAAATTCTAAATACCTATAAATTTTGGCATTTGATTTTCAATTAACATGGAAAATCAGAGCTCCCTCTGCCCCCTTCATTCACCAGGACGCTGCGACTGTCTCCCTCCCCAACACACTACTTTATGGTGTTGAGCAGCCCTAATAGGCTGGTACCCTACCCATGGCACTGTCCCTCACCTCGGCTCTGCTGGTGCCCCTCACTCCACACCCACAACCTCCTCACCCAACACTCTCCACCCGCAGCCCCCCAGCCCTGCCGGTACCCCGCACTTAGAACCCACAGCCCCCTGGGCCCTACCAGAGGGGGTCCCAGTTGCCAGAGCTACAAGGCCAGGGACCTGGGTCCGCAGCCTCCTGCTCTCCCCAGCAGCTACCGAGCCCTGCCTACCACCCAGAAAAATCTGCATTTTTCTCCTTTAAAAAGAAAATCTGTGTTTTTCTGCTTTAAATGAGAAAATCCGCATTTTACCATGTTTTAATGTGGCAAACAGAAAACCCAGATCCCTGGTGAAGACTAACCACAAAGGCAGTGGGCTACCACTTTTAAGTCAGACTATGGAAAAGTAGCCACAACTAAACACAAGCAATTATTAAACAAACAACCATTTCTGGATTAAATATGGTTCTCAAAGTGCAAAGCAAAGCCCATGCTGAGCTCCAGATTTCAAACCATCTCTGTTCCTACCTCAAGGGACTATCACAAAGGCTACTAATAATGAGCCCCAACCACACACATGTTGTGTCTGTATTGATTTTAGAGGTCTGAACCAGGCAATCTTCAGACAGATAAGCAGGTGAGGAATGAAATAGCTAGATAGGTCTGGTGGAAGAGAGAAACAAACCCATGTTTTATCTGCATAAAAATGATAGAACCCATGTTGTAAACAGTTGGGAACAGGAGCCAGAAGAAGTGTAAAAATACTGCAAAGCAGGAAGCCCAACGCAGAGCCCTGGGGAACTCCATAATTCACAGGGAAGACTGGAAGAGCACTGATCTAAAGTAACAAACTGCCACTGCAGGAGTGAAATTGTTTCAGAACAGTGCCTGTTAGGCCCACAGTACGTACAAGCCTGACTGTCTCAAAACCACAACTTGCTTAGCTTCTCAGCGCTTACAAAAGCCTATTGTAAAAACATTTTACCAGCCTCATGGATAAATCATGATGGAAAGGAAAAAAAATCTGTTACTCAAAAAAAAAAAGACAGCAAGCCACATTGAGATTTGGTCTCAGGAAGAAATACCATCATTTATACAAACACAAAGTTCCCTGCTTTGGAAGTACTGACAGCCTTAGGGTCAGTCCCAAAACTCACTGAAGTCAATAGGAAGACACCCAGTGATTTCAAGGAGCTCTGAATCAGCTCCTTAGACAACCTGAGAAAGACAAGACCAAAAAAAAGACAGTACAGGTTAAGAAGGGTAAGGAGATAGCTGCGATATACAGGGAGGGAGAATTCCTGGAGGCAGTAAAGGCCTGGAGATCAGGACAAAAACAATGTTCCAAATGTAAAATGACACAGGAAGGATGGAGTGAGGGCAAGCATGGAGGAAGGCAGTGAAGGGAGCTACAAGTACAGAGGATATGGAGCTATGACAAGAGCAAGACTGGCAGCAGGAAGATGAGAGCGCAGAGATGTATTTGGCAGATGGGGACAAGATTCAGCAGGGGCAGGAGGGATCTTGACTGATGGACTAGAAAACAACAAGCAAGCAGAGAGAGCAGCCAGGGAGAGGGAGTGAAATGAACAAGAGAGAGGAAGGGGTGGAGGAAGGGGAGGGGTGATGGCATTTGGGATCATGAGCATCAGTGGAAGGAAGGAGGCTGAAGAGGACAGAAGAGCAGGCTATGCCAAAGGGCTAGAACAGGGCAAACAGAAAAGCAGTCAGGCACTGGAGAGACACAAAACCCTGCAGAATTCCTGCTGCATAACATGCTAGACTCCCCCCTGCCCATGTTTACAGACCTAGCAGAACTTCATACCTACCAAGGTCTGGAGAAGGGGAAGCTGCTGCATCTATAGCACATGCAGGGAAATATTGGGGCTTCTTATTATGCTCAGGCATTTTTACAGACTCATGAATTAATGACATGAGTGATATACTGCAGTCTCCACAGTGTGACAGGTTTCAAACAGTCTGCAATCAATACCAAACACTGTAAACATACCCCCCACCCAGCTCTCGCCTCATTTATGTTTAGTGGTCTTTTCCTTTCCCTTCTTTTCTATTTCTTCCCCTCTCCTTTTCTCTATTTCAGGGGGGAAAAAAGAAACACTACTGCAGCCCTGATCCTGGGATACCAGACAACCACAGTGCAGCCCACAAGGTGGGCATGGGAGAGGTTAAGGAACATGGTTTTATACAGGCTTTACGTTCCCTGGTCCCAGGGCTGATTCCTGAGTGTAAAATAGGCCTAAAGACCATTCTAACATGTGGGGAATTAGTCAGGCACTCAGACACTACAGTCAGGACCTCTTTCCTACTGCCCGAGCAAGATACTGAGAGGGGGGTGGTATAGAAGATATTAGGATGGCTCTACACAAGCCAAAAATCATTCCATACTGAAAGAACTGTCCACTAGCCTGTTGCACGAGAACACTAGCTGGGCTGAAGTTCCAGCTTGTACATCTCCCAACTTCACAACTACATCTGTGCAGAGAAGAACAGCCATCGGAGGCTTTACACAGGACCTAGTGTCTGGCACTAGGTGTTGCTTCCAGATATGGTTAACACAGAAGGATCTCTGAAATAACAAGCACCAAATGCCTTTAAAATCTCACAAACTGGAAGATACATGTGGGAAGAGTGCAGAATGCCCAGATTAGATTTATACTGCTTGTGGTACAGATGTGTTAGCTGATGCTTGGGTGCTGCCAATTCCTTCTGTTCTCCTATTCATATGCTATGTACCTGAATTCACCCTAGCAAAGCGCAACATGAAAAAGGTATTAAAAGCTGGGCCATACAGCTCTCAGAACAACTGAATTAATGTCAGTAGAATTTTCAGTGCTGGCCAAAGCAGCGAAGTTAAAACATACCGAGGTGCAAGTGGTAGGGGATTTAATACTTCTGATAAATGGGAAGATGACACGTGCTATTATACGATCAAAGGTGCAATTTGGGCAATACAATAGTCCCTGGAGTTTCCATTTTCAAACAGAAGCTCAGTTCACTCCAATCCGTCACAGAACGTTTGCAAAGGCGAATAAGTAGAGCTCATTTGTGTTATTACATGGGGAGCAGGGGAAAGGAGCAGAGAAGGCTCTTGAAAACAAAAAATGAGAGGTTTACTAGGATAATCAGGGACTAACTGAGCCTTGGCCTTCACGTTTTGTCTGGTGGGTTTGTGGAGGGAAGTACAAAGGAGCAACTAAGGGCACTTAACATGCTAAATTGTTTCAACATGTGGCCGCTTGAATGCACTTAGTGGCTAGCGACAGAAGTTACACATAAACCAGTTTAAGTGATCAGAAACTGGTTTAAATCTGTAACAGAACAGAAGTTCAGTGCACATAAACCAGTTTCAAAGTCGCCAAAACTTGTTTAAGATAAACCTGGCTGAAGATAGTATCAGACTTAACTGATTTGGGTCAAACTGGTTTATGAAATTTCTGTCCCAGACCCCTTCCTGGTTCACGTTCAATCACAGTCCCCCAGCAACCCAGTATGCTTTGCAGCCCTGGGCTGTGCTGTGCTATCTGCTCCAGAGAGCAGGGCTGGCCCCAACCCTCTGCTCCCTAGCTGGAGCAGTGAGGGCTGGCTGATAAGGGCACGTGGGGGGCAAGCCCAGCTGGGGATGCAGCCCAGTCTGGGGGCGGAGGGGTACACTGTTTCCCACCCCACAGGCAAACCCCAGCTGAGGTCTGGAGTCTGAGGTCAAGGAGGGGGGTTAAACACCCCTTCCTCCACTCAAACTTACTGCTGGCTACAACTGTGGACTACAAATCCCAGAAGCACCTGAAAGGAGCAAGAGGAAGTGATGAGCAAACCAGCCGAATCCTTCTGCTGTAATTCTGGACTGCAAATCCCAGAGAACTCAGGGGCAGCAGGAAGAGGACATGAACACACAGCAAGAGAGCCATGCTCTAGCATCCCCTGGCTTCTGGCCCGAGCCATTTCAGGCACGTGGCTGCATTTCTGCTTCAATTTAACCTGTGCATCTTATGTTAACTTGCAAAGACTGAATCGATTCAGCCTCAGGCTTTTTGACTGTCTGTACCTAGCCAGTAAGTGCTAAATGGAACCTAACACCACCCATAGAGAAGCTAGCTCTACAAATTCTTCAAACATTTTGTATTTTTTCAGTCCTGGAAACATGCAGCTAATTTGTGTGTTTATCCCTGAATATTCATGTAAACTATTATGTAAATAAAGTGTTGGCTGTTTTTTCCACACCATTAATTGTGCTTTTGAGCCACATGAGGCAATCTATGGAGAAGTCTGTGTGAGGAAGCCATATATGTATTAACATTTATTAGTGTACCTGCTTTTCACTACCTATTAACATGAGTACCCTCATACGAAAGTATGGTACTATCTTAATGTTTCAGTGTTTCTTCAGCGACTGTATGGTTATACTGTAATCATGATGACACTGCTTCTGGGTACAGCAAACAGCATGATCATTAAAAAATTCATTTCAAAATCTTCCTGGAAGCTAATACATTTTACAGCAGTTTCAATCCTTTCTCATTGCAACAAAGAAAAGCTTAGTTCAAGACAAATTAAAAGTAAATTGATTGCCTTAGGGGAATCTATTCAAATATCACTTTTCCATGTTAGAAATCTTTTCCTAAAACAAGAAGAGGACAGTTTCTCTCTCATGCCCGCTCTGACTATGTGGAAAGGCAAATCATTAAATCCCTGTTTGCAAAACCCAGGGAAAAAAACAAACTTAAAATAAAATGAAAATGTGTCACTGGGGTGCAGGCCTAACATTTGCACTGGAATTTATGAATAATAAATATGAATAAATAGTAAACATGAAGGGATCAAACATTACTGTGAATGTTTACTCATGGTTAGCCATCTTTTGCAGCCAGTGCACAACCGCATTATTTTACACTTTTCTTTATAATTATTCAGGGTGTTTTTTTCCATTCAACACCTTTATTTTCATTGAAACACAGTGTAAATACCAGGCAGAGCAGACATCCTGAATGGAAATAAGGGGCAGTGCCCATGCTGTGTGTGTAAATACAAAGTTCTGAGCAATAAAGACATTTCTAAAAATCCTCATTGCAAGCAAGCCCTTATAGCTGGTTCTGCCTGTCCTGGCTTCTAAAAAAAAGAGAGGGAGCACCTTTCCTCAAACGCAGGTTTCATCATGAGCTGACCTACATACCTCATTGACGGGCTGCCCACCCCTGCTTGTGACTTGCATCCTGTTCTGCTACCGGGGCAATGTATGTGTGCTTCCTTTTTCTCAAAAAAGACTGAAAGGAGGCTTATACCAGTTCTCTGTACCATCACCTCCTTCAGTCAGCTCTGCTGGGCCTTTGCAGCACCAAATTCAATCACAAATGTGTTTGTTGTTTTTTTGTTTTGTATTTTTTAAAAGATAAATGAATAAATAAATACTGTGATGAAGACAAATATTTTAAATATAACTTAGCAGTTCCTCTTAGTACAAGACAAAAAAAACCCTGTAGCAATCTTCACTTTAAAACTGGTGTTCACTCATCTGTTTTCCCTTGTTAGCTTCAATGCTGGCCCTTCAGGAATGGTCTAGGACCCAGTACCACACAATTCCAACCCTGCAGAGCTGATATAGCCATGACAGCTCCTACAGTGCAGAAACCCTAGATTCTTATAACCAGTTATTAATAAACCAATACCCCAGCCCCACTGGGTATTATGCTGCTCTAGTCCCCTCCCTTAAATCAGCACAGTCCTATTGACTTCAGCCAATCTACACCAACCTATGCCAGCTGAAGCTCTGGCCCTTGGTCTATTTTTTGCAGAGGGGCTGGAGATCAGGGAGTTGCTGTTATTGGTTAGTGAACAGTGATCTACTGGTTTAAGTACAAATAATAAGCTCCAGCAAAATGATACACTCCAGTCTCCCACCATGGGGCATTATCTGCTTATAAATTAAGATTCTGCACCTCTCCTTTATCTACTCACCTACTATCATGTCAGGAAACAAGAGGTGGCGAATAGCGTTTTTTGTTTTGTTTTTTTTTACCTATGGGCTTTTACAGATACCTCTGCCTGTATTAATAAGAAATCTCCAGCCTATGCACAAATATAATCCTGTCATAGCTTCCGTAGTAACATGTTCAGTGGATGCTAATAGATGAGGACAGTGACAAATGCTTTTTACTGAAATGAGGAACCTTTTTGTTCCTTTTCCTTTCCCACCACTTGGGGCTTATGCACGTTGAAAAATCTTATGCTTTTAACCCTGCACTGTCTTTTCCAATATCAGAGGTCAGCAGTGTTTAGACAAGGCAATCGCTCATGAGGAATAATTTTAATGAAACAAGGGATCTGAATGAGGCTAATTTATTATGCAGCTCTTGATAGGACCCAATGTCTAAATGCAGCTCCCGAAAATAATTCTTATAATGTTCAACAGACTAGCTATAAAGGGCCACATTCTTGGCTGGTGTAAATCAACATTGTTCTGTTGAAGTGCGATGGAGATACACCAGTTTACTCCACCCTGGAGATCAGGCCCTGTATCCTTTTTTCCTGGTCTATTTTACCATTAATAATGTCCTTCTCTTCTTGTTAACTGTACTTGTATAATGAATGAAGATTGACATGCACTGATACATCTAAGGTACCATTCTAACTATACATTAGGCAGCTAAGAATAGATTTGGTGCAGAGAGGTTGAGGGGGAAGGAACCGCTTCTTCAATAAAGCTACCTTTTAGGCTTTTTGAAGAAGGAGGATATTGTGGGAAGAAAGAAGATAAGCCAAGGGGAAGCTGGATTTTGGAAACACTCTGCAGTACAACAGAGCCAACCCCATAAGGTATAAGAAATAATTTAATGTAGCATTGGTTTAGCATTGGATATTATTTGGGAAATTGGGTCAAACCATACCTTATTCACAAGAAAAATTTCACCCCTGTGCAGAGGACTAGCACAGTGCAACATTTCAAATTCAACTAAACCCTTTTTTGAGGTTTTAAAAGTTCCAAAGAGTTTGTACCAGGCCCAGAGTGGGACAGATTTCATCTCTGAAATTCAGGTATCTACATACAGATCAGGGCATTTTATATGGGCCTCACCACTGAGATAGCTGAACCAACAGAACTCATTACACGCATCTAGTAAGCATGACTGGGCCCTAAGAGAGGGATAAACAAGCTCATCTCTCTAACTATAATGGTTCTGTCATTCATATGCACAGTTCCTATTAATGCTAATGGGAAGGCACTGTTCTGCATTTCATTGAGAGAAGAATACGACCCCTTGACTTCATTACAGAAATTCAAATTCATTAACAGTGGGTACAGAGGGATTGTCCTAAATACAATCTTTGTTATATATTTTCATGTTAATTCAACCATTTGAGTGTATTATACCCTGCAGAGGAGAAAACATTTCTAGTCTGTTAAAACACATTTCCCACAATTGGGAGCAAAACTTTGTCTCCATTTATGCCTTGACACCAGCTTCCTTCAGCTTAATGGGAATTTAATAGTAAAGCAAATTAATCCAAAGGTTACTCTTCTATCCTATTGTCAAGTCTTAAACAGACAAATTCAAATATTCCATGTCTTGAGGTAAGGCAAGTCAATTCATACCATGCATCCAAATTTGCACTGCAACAATGAATAAAATTATTACAATATCCTGCTGAAATAAAAAAAAGCACTACTTAACAATTGAGATATAAATGCAACAAAAAAACCATAGCTGGGGTAGATGAGAAGAGATTTCAAGCTTGATCCGCCTGACAGAATAAAGGGCCAAATCCTAGGCTGATGTAAATCACAGCAGCTCTACTGGCTTTGATATAGCTATGCTGATTTACACCAGTGGCAGTTGATCCTCAGAAGATTTCATACTAGCCTTACCTTAGCCAGGGTGAAATGACCATTCATTCTCAGACTCCCTTTGTATGAAACTGACACAGATGATGCTGCTGTTTCTTAGTCTTATTGTAAGGAAAGTAATGGGTAATTTCAAATGAAACAGTGAAATCCCAGGTCTTTATGCTTGGGTGCGGTTCCTAAAGACGCAAGGTCTTTTTGCAAAGTAACAACACCTGGACATTGTACCCTGCTTCCCTAACTGCCCCTTGGATTTTGATTCCATGGGCTATTCATGCTAACTCCATGTACGCACTGATGTGTCCTATGCGTTCTAAAACAGCTGCTATGTCCTGTTCAGAGATGGCTGCATTTAAGTGGTGGTGGAACTGTTCAGTATGTACAAACGTTGCAGGTGCTTCAAGTTCCTTTAGGATGAAAGCTGCCACAGCAACATAAGATTAAAGTTTCTAAGATCTTATTAGAAACACTATGGACAAACATTTGCAAACTACTGTATTTTCAAAGGCAATATAAAAAGCAAGAAATGACAGCTTCAAGGGCAAGGTTGGAAGCCTCAAGCATAAACATACTGCACCTGCCCCCACACCTTTGGATGAAGGAAAAGAGGTATCCCCCCATCCCAGGCATCTGGCACAAGTAGTCCCCTCCAGCCTAGAGACTGAAGCTGAACCTTGGAAGGTGAGACAGAGGCTCTTGTAAACTATATGAATCCAAGTAGCTAAAAAACCTAATATGAAGGGCAGATCTTAGGTTGTGTATGGAGTTCTGATCTAATTCTTGTGATCTGCTAAAAAAGGAACCAGTCCCAGAAAAAGAAGGGGTGAATCTGCCTGTGTTAGTGGGAGTACTACTGGGAAGACTTCCCACATCAAAGCAAAATGATGGAATTTATAAGCTAAATTCCAGTCACCCTCTAAATATTCTTTAGGACAGGGACTGTGTCTTCCACAAGGGGCTCTGATACTGGCAGGCCTTTTTGTAATTTCATATTACAAGTGAAAAAGAAAAGGAATTCAGTGTTATGACAGTACTGGTATGTAATTTACTCTTATTACTGAGATTAAAAACAACATTATATGCTTAACACTAAATACCTGCCATTCCTCAGATTGCCCAAGGACACATGTAAACGTCATTATTATCCAAATAATCAAAAAAATATTCACTGGAATATTCAACTGCCTGTCTACTGGAAACTCACAGCCTTAATCTAACACTGATCCTCTGTTGTCCTTCATGTAAATATTGATGGGAAGCCAGCCAAAGCCTAGGGAAGTGAGCTTCATCCTGGTGGATGGGAATCTCTCATGTCAGATACAGTCAGCCTGACTAATGAGACCCACAGCTTGCCAAAACCTACAGCCTTGCTGTCTGTTCCAGCCACTGAATACGTTTAGAAACCCAGTGGCACCAGCCCAGCCGTCTACAGATCCCAATCAACTATCAATAGCTTAAGTGTAAGTGACTGTGTATGAAGTATGAGTCAAATGTGTTTCCTTTTTCAGTTTTAGGACCTCCAGTATTGTTATTGCCCAAGTAATGCTTGCATGGAATTAATCATATGCATGCCCACAAGGCAAACCATTATGAGAAGCTCTTTGTACTTTTTAGAAATATGTAGCTCTGAACAGCAGAGAGATCTGGAAGAGTTCCCAGTAGAATAGGGTGTTCCCATTGCTGAGTATTAGTTGGGGAATCCTCTGTTACAGCTGGTCCCCCACCTTCCTTTACCACAACACTGGACCAACATTTCTCCAGACAAGCTGACTGCCATTCCTTCCCTATTCTTTTGCTTTAACCTCTTGTTTTCCCCTAAAACAATCTCAGTTTTTCATGCTAGCAGACACTTTCTGTAGGGAATAACAATATTCAGTGTAAACACTCCAGCCCACATCCTCAATGGCATCCAGTAAGTCCTAGAGGCAGCTGAAGTTGTACAAGACTTTGATCCTCAGTTCAGTTCTATGAATGCTGCTATACACTATGACAGCTATATACTGTTCCAGTCCTGCTGATCACAACAGCAGAGGTGTACTCTGACCTTGCCCTCTTTCACTGGTAACACTGACAATGAGAAAGGTGCATTCTAGCTCTGTGCTACCAAGATAAACCTGCTATGCAAGGGGTAATGCTCATCTGGCTGACTGAACTGGCTTTATACCCTTTTGTCTCCAGGGCAAAAAAACTGTCAGGGCTGGGAAACTGGCCCATTAAGTTAGGCAGACAATTAGTTTTAACAACTGAATATATGTCCTCATAAATTAATAGCATTGTATCATATAAAAATACATGTAACAGTATAAGGTCAGTGGTCAAATCTGAGACCTCATTACAAATTTAGGGGAAGTTACATTACCCATGAGATATGTCTCAAGCTCAATCCTAGCAGTCTAGGTGGAGTGCCTGTCTGACTGCTCAAACATTCACAAAGGCTAAATTAATCCATGTCACACTATAAACCAAGGAGCCATGTCAAAGCAACTGAGCAAAGGAAATGGAAAAGTCACATGTTCATAATTTGTGTAAATATTCTGTGAGCTTTGTAGTAGTCTAACACAAAACACACTGATGGCAAAGGGTCCCCATGAGAAAGGAATCACTCAGCAATCACATACAAATATCATTCTGATATCAGAAATGCACTATACACTGGACTTAAATCAGACCCCAAATGGTGCTGCTTTCTTAAATCAGTGAAGCACAGGCAAACAATCTGCATTTAATCCGAAGGGAGGCAGGCAACAATTTTCATTTACCTTTAATGTAAAGGGAAGCAGGGGGCATTATAAGTTTGCACCATCCTGTCTACCACACTGTAATAACTTCTGCTTATTTCTTTTGATGGTGTCAACTGGCACAAAATTACTGAAATAAATGGAATGACACCAATTTGATGCCGGATCTGGATTGGGCCCTTTTTTCTTTCCTTTCTCAGACTTTTACTATAAAAGACAACAAATACTAGCCAATCACCAAATCTGTCTCTTGTCACCTCCTGAGAGACGAATATATTTGTAATGGATTCCAACTAACCTGGTTTCCTAAACAGGAGTTCAACTACCTTAAAAAAAATGAGACTCTCTGGAATTCTGAAATCTCTGCAGGTTCCTCCTATCCCTACTTCTGATTCTTCCTCTCATGGCTTCAGATCCTTCTGTATCTCTCACACACATGCACAGAATTTCACTAACACCATAAAACACATGCTTGATTACTGGTTGGCTGCCACCTTCTTGCACTCCAGATTTTAGGACACATGTTCTTAACGGCCAACATAACAGTTCTAATGATATGCCTTACTAAAATTTCAAATACAGTAGATCATAGATATACAGCTCAAACTCTACTGAGTGCCATTCAAAAGTTACATTTTCCAATGGAGGGCCACCTACGTAAACGTGCAGTCTTTGACTCACTCAGCAACTAATGTTACCTCACTGAGCTGTCCAGGGTCCACAGGTGCATCTTGCAGTAGATGCTAACAATTCTACAACATGCAGCCTTGAAGTGTGGCTGTGGTCATCAAGGTGACCTTCTTACTCAACATCTTTCTCCCTGTATGACTTCTGACTGGTTAGTCAAAAGTTCAAGTCCTTGCTCCTGTTAATCATCAACTCCAGTGCAGCTATGGGAGGATAAGATGGATTTTATTCCACTTTGTGTGGCATTCACAAAAGCATCAGCTGAATTCCAGTAGAGCAACACTATCCCCAGTGATGGTATGAAAGTGGGCCTAAACCAAACAAAATTTTCGGATCCCAAGCAATCTGCAACACTGACTACTGGGAAGGGTGTTGGTTGGGAAAATCTTTTTTCACTGAGCAAGTCTGACCTATTCTCACAGAGCACTAATAAATATGGTACCCCCAGAACATTATTTTTCTGAATCACATTGCTAACTAAACCCTTTAAATATCACCATAGAGTTTGCCTAAATACTGCTAACTACTTAGCCTGCCCACCACCATATCCACAGCGCAGCACTTCTGTAAAGGAATGAAACAACACTGATGTGAACTGATATAATTGGGTACTTTCAAGTACACTTGGCTGAAGGGGGACAGCTGGCTTCATTATATTCAAATTCACCCAAGGCCTATCCTACAATCCTCACTTAGTCAAGGCTCCCAGTGAATCAACAAGAGTGTTAATACTGTTTCCTGAAGGGAAGATACAGCACTACTGCATGCCAGGAGCTACAGGACTAGAACACAGTTTGGGAAGCAATTTGCTGTTACTGCTGGTGAATGTTCTGAGACTATATAAGCTCCTTTGTTCAAGCCTCATTTTCAGCACCACTTCCAAGCAGGCAAATATGGTCCTGCAGTAATTCTGCTTGAGAATCTCTGTAGGGAACTTCCCTCCTGTTTCTTCCCTGTCTGTAGTGCAGATATGTAATACTCTTTGCCTCTGTGTACTCTCATAATTTCAAAAACACTTACACATGGAGCATGCATTAGAATTAAAAAACCATTAAAACTCGGAAAGGAGAAACTTTGACAGGATGCATAATATACTAAGTATAATTAATTAAATTGGATGAGGCACTGGGGGGCTGAGAGAAGAGAGGATGGAGACTGTTCTTGGAAATGGGATGGTAATGTACTAATGTTCTGTGTGCCATTTATTAAGAAACAGACCTGGGTGGATGAATGAGGCTTTGAGTAATTGTAGAAAATGGCACCAGCCAGTTGGGCACCTAAAATACAAGGGAACAGGGTCATAACAAGAAAAATAGGCAATTAAAAGTATTGGAAATAATAATGAAGGCAAGAGGAGAAAATAAAGCAATGAAGGACTTTAAGCAGCAAGCTCTTTAAATACAAATGTACTCAAAGGCAAGAGGGCCTCTGCAACAGGCACCAAAAAGTTAATGACAAATGAGGTTAATAATATTTCACACAGCACCTTCTCATCCTTGTCCTCAGGAGTCACAAAAGTAGCAGTATCACAGAAATAGGTATATATTTGCCACATTCAGAGAGGCAACATAGTACCAGCTTAACAACTGCATCCACCAGATAATTAAAGTGATTAGAATTGTTAAAAATTGACAAAGTACCAGGCCCAGATTAATTACACCCCCAGATTATAAAGGCAGGAGCACAGCAAATAAGAAAGCCTTTAGCAACAATTTCTGAGAGCTCACCAAGTGCTGGGGTAGCAATAAGAAACTACAGGGTTGCTCATTTACTTGCCATCTTGAAAGTCAGATAAAAAAGAAGGTCCAGGAAATGAGACCTGTAAAACTGCTTTCATCAGTTGTCAGGTTGTGGGAGGGAAGATACTGGAAACAGTAATGACAGGATTGCTAAACGTTTGGCAATATACATACGATTCAGTGAGAGGAAGCCTTGTGAGTTCAAAATGGAATGAGAAATTTGGGGGGGGGAATCTTCCTAACTGGACTAAGAACAGCATTTCTTAACTGTTGGGTCATGACATATGAAAGGGTCATGAACAACCTTTAGAAATGGATTCTCCTCTAAAGGAGAAAAACATGGGGAACCGCAGGTTTTCCCTTGCAGGCTGGCAGAGTTTCAGCCTGCAAGGGGCTGTTTGGGGTCCCCCCCATGCCCCACACACACCCAGCCACTGCCCAACACATTGGTGAGCTGGGGCTTAGGGGCAGGAGGGACTAGATCAGAAGTGAGGGGCAATGGGTCGGGACTGGCCAATGTTTACAAATGGGTCCTGGTACAAAAGAGATTGAGAACCACTGGTCTAGAACATGGTTACCTGAAAAACTGTTCATCTCTGAGCATCACTTCATGGCAGTTAACAGAGGCTGAGATACAAATTTCCTCCACAGACCCACTCTACCTTACAAAATATTCTGAAAAAAAAAATCAATCATTTGTTTAAATACGTAGAATTTAAATCTGGTAAAACACATAAGATCATGTAATCTGACCCATTGTATGACACAGGACATAGAACTCCACGCAATGACTGTAGCATACAGCCTCATTACTGTACGATGTAATGCAGCACATCAGGAAAGCATCCAAACTTCATTTAAAGTGCTGGAGAATTTATTGTATCCCTTGAAAATCTGTTCCAATGGTTAAATATCATCAGTATTTTAAAAATTGTGTCTCATTTATATTTAGACTTTTTCTGAGTTCAACTTCTATTACCTAGAGCAGGGGTAGGCAACGTTTTTTGGCTGGAGTGCCGAAAAACCCATAATGCCGACCTTGGAAGGTGCCGGAGTACCGGCATGCCAGAAAAACAAAGTGAAGGCAGGGGGTACATGGAAGGATGCCCTGCTTGTGCCCCTTGCCCCCCACCCAAAGCCCCTCCCTGCCCCTCAGCTCTGCTCGTACCCCTGCTGCCCCTGACCCCCAGCCTGCTGCCCCTTGCCCCCCAGCCCAGGCTCCATGGCTATCAGCAGCTACCCAGAACCTGGACCAGCTGCAGCTAGGAGGCTGCAAACAGCTGCTGCCTCCCTGCCCTAGCCACGGCCTTAGCTGCCTCCCAGATCCGGCCTCTGGGGAAGCAGCAGATACCTCGGGCTCCAGGGAGGCAGCAGATACCAGCCATGCTCCCCGCTGTGCTGCCCTCACACACACTGCACTCCCAGCCCTGCTGCCCTCCCAAGTGCAGTGTGTGCAACCCAGAGTGGCAGCACACAGAGGGACCGCACAGGGAAGCTGCCTGCTCTTGCAAGCTCCACACTGCCCGGGTCACAGCTCCCCTGTGTGCATGGGAGCACCGTGGGCAGTACACAGGGTTGAGCCCCTTGCTGCTGCCCCCGCCTGCAGCGTAAGTGTGGCCAGGGCAGTGGGAAGCTTGGAGCGACAGGCAGCTTGCTGCACCCCCCACTGTACCCTGCCGCGCCAGGTTTCACATGTTGCTCTGCAGAAGTTGCAGCAAGGGCAGCACAGTGGGGAGCATTGCCGGTATCTGCTGTCTCCCCCGGGGCCCCGGGG
>NW_005842196.1:1022450-1024533 GCF_000455745.1 Alligator sinensis
GTTCCCCCCCCAGCTCCAGCCAGCCCAGGCCCGGGGTAGCTGCTGATAGCCAGGGAGCCCGGGCTGCTTGCAGCAGGCCTTCCATCCTCCCAGCTGGCTGCTGGGAGCAGTCCAGGCTCCATGAATATCAGCAGCTACCACAAACCTGGGCCGGCTGCAGCTAGGAGGCTGCAAATAACTGCTGCCTCCCTGCCCTGGCCCTGGCTGACTCCCAGCCCTGGGCTCCAGGAAAACAGCAGGTGCTGACACTGCGCCCATTGGGGCCAGAGCCGTGGGCAGCGTGGGGCTGGGGCCGGGGCCCACTTGCAGTGAGGGGCTGGGGCTGTGGGGCCAGAGCCACCCAGTAGCATGGGGCTGGAGCCTGGCCATGGGCAGCATGGGGCTGCGGCTGGAGCTGGGGCCAGGGTCCGCTGGCAGCACGGGGCTGCAGCTGGGCTGTCACTAGCGCTGGGATAGGGACGGCAGCAGAACCTGGCTGAGGCCAGGGCTGGGGCCATGCAGGGCTGGGGCCCGTGGCGGCGGTGGTACTGGCTGGCACTGGGCCCACGCAGGGCCGGGGCCCACTAGCAGCTCGTGGCTGGGGCCTTCAGCAGCACTGGGATGTGGCTAGGTCCCATGCAGGTACACAGCCCCGGTCCCAGCCCCATCGCAATGCTGCCGATGGCCCCGACCTGGCAGTGGCACTATGCTGGGGCCCACAGTGGTGGTGAGGGCTGGGGCCAGGCCCGCCAGCAGCTGACACCAACACTGCAGCTGGGGCCTGGGCCTGCACCGGGTCCTGCGCAGGCCCCAGCCCCATCCCGATGCTGCCAACAGCCCAGGCCCAGCAGCAGTACTGGGCTGGGCTGGGGCAGGAGGTGGAAGTGCCAGGAAGGGCCCGGCCTAGTGGCAGTACGTGCCTGCGCCGGCAGTGCCGGGATGGGACCCCAGCCTCATCCCGGAGGTGTGGATCATGCCAGCCCAACAGCAGCAGTGGAGGTGCCAGCCCCAACCTCATCCCGGCACTGCCAATGGCCCCGGCCCAGCAGTGGTGCTGGGCCGGGATGGACAGCAGTGGTGGAGGTGCCGGCCAAGACCAGGCCTGCCAGCAGCACGTGGCCAAGCCTGCCAGCAGAGCCAGGATGGGCCTGGGCCCTGGCCTCACCCCATCACTGCCGACGGCCCTGGCCCGGTGGCGGCGGTGGTGCCGGCTGAGCCCGCTGGCAGCATATGGCCAGGGCCATCTGTAGTGCTGGGATGGGGCCAGGGCCCATGCAGGTCCACAGTCCTGGCCCCGGCCCTGGCCCCATCCCTGGTGCTGGCACTGGGCCAGGGCCCACAGTAGCAATGGTGCCAGCTGGGGCTGGGCCCACTGGTAGCACATGGCTGGGCCCGGGCCAGCGGCAACAGTGGTGCTGGCTGGGGCCTGCCGGCAGCACATGACCAGCAGTGCGGGGTTGGGACCAGGGGCTCTTACCTGGCTGGGGTTGCCGGTGTTCTGGGGCTGGGGTCCCGCTGTGGCTACGGGCAGCAGCAGCACTGGGCTGTTCCCAGGCAGCCATGTGCTGCTCAATCTGAGTATGCCTCTTCCCGCCCCTTGGGGCAGGAAGCAGCCCGCATGCCAATAAAAACCATGCCACATGCCATGATGGCACGCATGCCATAGGTTGCCGACCCCTGACCTAGAGCTTGGTTATGCCTTGTCCACTAAGTATCTTCTTTCTCTGTGGACACTTAAATGGTAGGACTGTGCAAGGCTTCAGTTGTTGATTCGATTCAGAGGAAATTCGGCCCAATTCAGCAGCTGAATCTCTGAATCCAAATCGAATCAGGAAACCCATTAATCTCTCCTAATCGAATCGGAAGTCTTTTATTTGATTTGGAGAGATTCAACAATTCAGCCATAGACACAGCTTTATATGGGTTTTTTTTTTACGTACCTCATGGTACTACGCACAGCTTGTGAATGCTGAGATGGTGGGGCAGATGGAGTGTCCCATGGGAGCGCGAGTGGTCCCCTATGTGCTTGGCAGTGGACCCAGAAGTGGACCAGAAGTACTTCCAGTCCACTTCTGTGTCTGCCGCGGAGCATGCAGGAGACCCC
>NW_005842196.1:1024564-1039142 GCF_000455745.1 Alligator sinensis
CCCGACTCAGCAACTGATGCCTCCTGAGTCCGGGGGGCACCTGGGGTCCCCCTGCAGCCAATTGCTGAGAGGGAGGGTCCCCCGCACACTCTGCGGTAGACCCGGAAGTGGACCGGAAGTACCCATGGGATGGTCCATCTGCTCCACCATCGCAGCATTCATGAGCCATGCCTGGTACCTCGAGGTACATAGAAAAAATATATAAAGCTGTGTCAATGGCCAAATCGCTGATTCTCTGAATCAGAATCAAATCTTCAGACTCAGATTTGGCCAGATCAAATCAGGATAGTGATCCAAATCAGCTAATCGAATCACTGTCCCCTGAATCAGGCCAAATCCAAATCAAATACTGCCCCCTTCGCACAACCCTATTAAATGGACTTGGGCTATATTGTACCAATGGGGACAGGAAACTTCAGTGTCAGAGTATCAGAAAACACTTTGTTTCTAACCTTCCTAAATTCAGATCTAGGACCATCAACAGGAGCCCTCTGGCTGATACCACCTATGAAATGATTCAAGGCTTATAGCTGTGATGTCCAGAAGCCTAATACAACTCCAGTCATGTCAGAGGGAAGATTCCCATTTTTTTAGTGGGCTTTGGATCAGATTCCATGTCTCCAAAGCAATGAAGAACCAAATACACACTATTTCATAGAGCAAAACCTTTAATTTTACCCAGAAACTTCTGTTATGTGTTTCTTAGTTAGACTGGTCTGCAGAAAACAGGGCACATTCAGATGAGATCCCTCCTCACTTACAGAACGTTTCTTCCAATTATTTCCCAGTCTGAAAGCCTTCAGGGCACAGTGGAAGGTACCTCTGTTCAGTGAGGCTGTTGCCTAAATGTTCCAATAACAATGTAACAAGATCTATCAGGTCATGAAGAAAAAGCTTAGACTGAAATAGCAGAGGTCATTTGATTACTGTGCACATGTGGAATTGTTCAGTTTAATTTCATATTTTATGTAATATTGTATACTAACATGAAGTTCCCAGATGCTACAGTGATAAATATAATAATCTGTGTATACATACCCACATAAATGAATATGTTCCTACCTAAGGAGATGCAGATGGAAGGTGAAATAAGGACAAAATTTCTTGATTTCAAACAAGCATTTGATGCAGCTTTCTACCACAACAAAGTGATTTACCAAACTGCTGAAGGGGACAGTTACTGGCACAGAGCAAACATTTCTTGTGAGACAGGAAACAGTGTCCATAAAATGATACAGCTCAAAATGGAAAACAAGTCAGAAATGAAGTAGAACAAGCGTTAGTACAGGGGGCCCTCTTTGTATACCTTTTCGTAAATGGGTTTTATGTGGGCATCCTGGTTACCTGTGTTAATGGCAACCTTGGAGGGCAACAAAACTTTGGAACAAGACAAATAAATTCAATTTCTCTGACTAATTTAGACGGGTGTGATAACATGGATCTCTTGGGATTCAGAGAGAAAAGCTGTATCATAAAGAGGATCTGTAAATCAATGAGTCTAAAGTATCAAAAACAATCAAAGAATCAGCTCAAAGAAAGTGCATGTCAGAACAAATTCAGAACACAAGGGTATTATAAGATAGAGCTTGTACAGCCTTGCATCTCCTCATAAGAAGGCTTCTGAGGTGCTTAGTTTAAGAAAACTAGTAAGATGGTTTATGCCATGGAGATGTACATGAAGCATCAAGAAGAGACACACCTTGATTCACTTAAAATGTTCTGGGGAACTGTTAGTGTCACAAATAATTCAGCAGGTAAACTCAAAGAATGAAAACTAGAAAACAAATGAAAGTCCAATATATATTAAATGCCTGATACCAGAGACACATCTGGGTACTATCAAACATTCCTCAAAGCTATTTATACACTCCAGTAATTTACCTAAATTTACCTAGCACTTTAAGTAATACTTCTGGCTCCCTAACTTTTTCTGATTTACTGATATATTAGGTTTCAGCTTCAGTTTTCTAGCCAAATTCTCCTTTTCCACACTGGATAAGTCCCTTTTATAGCTCCTTACAGATCTGTATCTGTTGACCTACAAGCAACTGATTTGAATTGAGAAATACTCTTCTTTTCTATTATGAATCACAGTGCTCCTTCACTTGATTGGAATTGGTTTGAGTATTGAAACATTTAACTTGCAAGAGTGTTGAAGTGAGTGAACAGACAATGTCGCACCCTCCATTCCAGGCATATCATGCCTTTTATATCCATACAGGTGAAAAGCAGCGACACCAGCACAAATCAAAGCAGAAAAAAAGTTCTGAGTTTTAAGTTACTTCCCATCCTAATATAAGCACCGGAGTAGTGTTATGCACTGCTATCAACAGATGAAGTTTGAAGTAGGATGCCTGGATCTTTTCAGAAATCTTCATGAAATCTCTACTTTCTGCAATTAGGCTTGGACTTTCAAAGGAGTCAGGAGGAGTCAACTGCCCAGCTCTTTTTGGACTTGAATTGGATTTGAGAACCTAAATCCCTTGGGTTATCTGAAAAATTCCAAACCATGACCTTTATTGCTATTATTTTACACACAACTGCAAATAAACCAATGTGCCCTTTAAATTTCCACCTGCAAAATCTAAATCACACAAAGGAGTTCTTCTGTTTAGCAAGCATTTCACCAATTTACAGTCTTCCATAAAGGCATGGCTTTTTTCTTCCAAAGATGCTGAAGGCCCTCAACTTCCATTAATTGGAAACACAGGATTAAGCCAGAGGTCTCCTACACTGTCATCCACTTTGGTATTTTGACTATAGCCCCATAACACTCACTCCCAGCATCTACAAACCTGCACCGAAATTGGGTCCCCATTATGCTAAACAGTATACAAATACCTGTGTGAGATACCTACATGCCAAACAAACAAAAAGAAAATGAAGGTGTACCAGGAAGGGATGTGACTTAGAATCATAAAAAATTATGGTTGGAAGGGACCTTAGGAGGTCATCTAGTCCAACCACCTGCTCAAAGCAGGACCATCCTCAACTAGATCATCCCAGCCAAGGCTTTGTCTAGCCAGGTCTTAAAAACCTCCAAGGATGGAGATTCTACAACCACTCTAGGTAACCTGTTCCAATGCTTCACCACCCTCCTAGTGAAAAGGTTTTTCCTAATATCCAGCCTAAACTTCCCTTGCTGCAATGTGAGACCATTGCTCCTTGTTCTGTCATCTGCCACCACTGAGAGCAGTCTAGCTCCATCCTCTTTGGAATCATCCTTCAGGTAGTTAAAAGCTTCTATCAAATCCCTCCTTCAATCTTCTCTTCTCCAAACAAAATAAGCCCAGTTCCATCAGTTTATCCTCATAAGTCATGTGCCTGAGCCCCCTAACCATTTTTGTCACCCTCCGTGGGACTCTCTCCAACTTGTCCACATCATTTCTGTAGAGGGGGGCCCAAAACTGGACACAAGACTCCAGATGTGGCTTCACCCGTGCTGAATAGAAGGGAATAATTATTTCCCTCTATCTGCTGGCAACACTCCTACTAATGCTCCTCCTACTTGACCAGTGTAAGCATGGCCAACCATAGGGGTGTGCGAGGCCTGGGGCAAATCAGCCTGTGTGGAGGGCCCATGGGATCCCTTTAACACCATGCAGGGCCCATGGGATCCTTGCAAAGGCAGGGCACAGGCTGGGGTCTCCTCCACAACGGGGGGGCGGGGAAGGTGTGTCGGCTTTTTCCACGGCGTAGGGTGGAACCGCCAGCACCAGGCAGGCTCCATGGGAGGGGCCGTAGCTGCAGCCACTCTGCCTGGCTCCGCAGGACCCCTCAAAGTACAGGGCCCAGTGCAGTTGCCCCAGTTTGCCATACCCTAGGGATGGGTCTGAGTGTAAAACAAAAAAAATCAGTGACAGACCCCAAATTTATTGATTCCCAGTCCAGTGAACCAATAACCAAAATACCCACAGTATTCACACAGGTAGTGAGTGCAACAGAAAATATTCCTGACTGACAGCAAGTAAAGATTGCAGAAGCATTTAGTAATTCTGTGACCTGTTTAAAAATATCTATCGTATAATAATATGTGCTCTGTGTAGGATATAAAATCTAAGACTCCCAGTTCAGTGCCAGCACATTCCTTAAGACAGAGAAAAACTGTAAGTTTCATTTACTTTGTAGTGTCAATTATTTTGAGGTTCTGACTTATGAATTATTACATAAATCATTTACTAAAACAGCTTAAGTATAAGCTCAGTGCTATAGTGACCTTTAATAGCCAGCCTCTGATAAACTGCAATATTTTAGACATACATAATATTTCAAAAAACTATGAACTTGTATTTGTTTTATCCAACACTGTGGTCTTCCCTAAAATATTTTTTATTGCATAAATGTTTTCGTTTTGAAGATAGCTAAACCAAGCAGTCTATGATTTGTCTTTACAACACCCACAGGGTTTACTGCACTGATCTGGCCATAGGTGGAAAGACAAAGCAACTAATTTACACCAAACTGACCATGGCAATGTTTAATGGACTGAGAAGTTGTTATGGCCATGGAGTCACTTCAGCTGCTGATGGCTGTTGTGATCAGACAACACTTAGCTCTTCGGTATTCAACGTTTTTTTCAAGGTAGCCACTAAGTAAGCTTGTGTGGTTATGAGACTATAATAGGTGACTTTTTAAAGAGTTACTGTTCCTATCCTTATACCAAACCTGTCCTGTTTTGTATCAGAATTATACACAAAGCTTGTTGGTGCAATATTATGGTAAACTCAAAATTTGTCTAACTTGATAGTGACTGGCTTGTAAATAGAACCCTGTGTTCTTTAAGTAGCAGCATTAATATAAGTCATGTACTGAAAGTCAGGAGAAGCAGAGGGTCACTGCCACTATTCACGGTCATTATTCCTTTAATAAAGGGCCCTGTATTTTACAGCAGCAACAAAATTGATGTGGGTTGCCATGGTAAGTACACATTTTCTTATTTGGTGACATAATAGATAGCTTTGTATAATTCATTGATATCAGAGTGACTCCTCACCCAAAAAGCATGTCACTCACATAACTAAGTCACCTGTTCTTTAGTCAATCTGGCAGTTTTAATTAAAATGAATTTTTACAATCTCTCCAATGAAACACTTAGAGTTGCTGTACCACCAGAACGTGGAGATGTTTGCAAATTATACAGGCTCCAATGACATCTTTTTTTGCTGTTTTAATTACAGTAGCATTGCAGCATTAATCATCTGAGCCTCCGTTAAAAAGCAGCAGTCATCCTCGATCATAATTAAAGGGAAAGGCCAGGCAAACAGGGGCTTTGCAGTTTATCATACTTCCTTTGAAAAATGTATTTCAACTTAAAGATCCACAAATGATAGTTTTATTTGGCTCTAATTAGCGTCATGAAGGAAACACCAAAAGGTTAATAAGAGACGGCTATTTTGTAATGCAAGTTTCCTGGTGCCAGCCCCAACAGTTCAGTCTGTTTTCAGACTCATTAGCTATGTAGATTGATTACAGTCTGAGATCAGGAAGCGCTCACTTGCTGTGTTAGCAGAAGGTTAGTTTTTATTCACACACCTACCCTACTGCTAAATAGGGGTGTGAGAAATGGGCCGTATTCAATTCAGATTCTTATTCAGCCCGAATCAGGGACAGTGCTTCAATTAGTTGATTCAGATCACTGTCCCCGATTCAATTCGGTCAAATCTGAATCTGAAGATTCAATGCTGATTCAGAGAATCAGCGATTCGGACATAGACACAGCTTTAAATGTTTTTTCTATATACCTCGAGGTACCAGGTGCAGCTCATGAATGGTGTGATGGTGGGGCGGATGAAGCGTCCCACATGAGCGTGGGGGGGCCCCCACATGCTCAGCGGCAAACCCAGAAGTGGACTGGAAGCACTTCCGGTCCACTTCTGAGTTCGCCGACAAGCGCACAGGGGACCCCCCTGCACCCCTCCAGCTTGGCGACCCCGGGTGCCCCCCCCAGACCCAGGAGACACCAGTCACTGAGCCAGGGGGTGCAGGGGAACCCCCAGTGTGCTCCCCGGCAGACCCAGAAGTGAACCAGAAGTACTTCTGGTCCACTTCCAGATCTACTGCAGAGCGCACTGGGGACCTCCCCACATTTCTGTGGGACGCTCCATCCACCCCACCATCACAGCATTCACAAGCCACCTGGTACCCTGAGGTATGTAGAAAAAACATTTAAAGCTGTGTCTATGTCCAAATCTTTGAATCTTTCCAAATCTCTCCAAATTGATTCGGAAAGATTAAAAGGTCTCCTCATTTGATTCAGATTTCAAGATTCAGCCACTGAAAGAAGTCAAATCTCCACCAAATCGACTCAGGGGCAGAAGCTTCGCACAGCCCTACTGCTAAATATGAAATTGATTATTTTAACCATTAGCAGGCTCAATTGCTTTAACGGACCGAAGGAGTTAATACTGTTCTTGGAGGTGACTGGTAAAGGGGGGGTGGTGAACGGGCATCTGCTCTTTGTAGCTCAGTTATGATGCAGAAAGAAGTCACAAACATTTTTAAGTTAGTTATCTTAGAAATTTCAGAAGTACCAACAATTGTCTTTGTTGTTTTTGCCTTCAAAGGAAGCATGAGAGAGCAAGAGAAATGGATAGGAGGCTTCCTCAGCTTCTATGTGAACTTTCACAAAGAGATCTTGCCTTCAAAATGTTTGCTCACAATTTGAATTTTAAACAGTAAATACATATTAACAAAACCAAAAGCAAACCAAAAGTTTAAACCATCTGAAAAAAATGTATTTCCTCTCTCCATTAAGGCCCATTTCCTTTACAGCTCCCATTCATCATTTGCCAGTTCTCCAGAGTCCTTCAGGAAAAAAAAAAAAGAGAGGGGTGGGGGGCGGGGGAGGAGGACCAGACCTAAATTTCTCATGTGAAAAACAAAAGAAAAAAAGGCTAATTAAGAGATCTCTCAAACTTTCAGGGGGTAGTCATGCATACATCATGAAAGAGTGAAAAGGTAAAGCTGAATTTTCCTTTGGCAGTTGACTTTAAAAGAAGGACATTGCCAAAGGGTTCATACCTGGGAGCTACTTTCTGCACTTACAGGGAAACAGGCATGATCTTCTATAAGAATGATATGTATGACCTCAGACTGCAATTGATTTACATCAAGGTAAGAGACATTCTAAGAGTTTTCTTTACTACAATGAGTCTGAAAGCCAAGAAAAAGTGCCCCAAAAGTCAGGGGGACACACCTGTTATGCAGAAAAAGGAGGTTACAATACAGTTACAATACTGTTTAGTATTACCTGTCTTGCCTTAAAAATCTGATTTACTCTTATTTATTTCCGTAACTATTATTTCCAAACTTCCACTGTTCCACCTAACTTCATCTTCCAGCCCAGGCTTTCCGAAATGCTACGAAACCTACTAACCTAAGAAAGTAATAAGGCCAAAGATTCACCACTGTCTGAACATTTCTCTGTTATCTCTGAAATTCTTTAGCGTCTGCTAATTCCTTCCACTACCACTAAGATGGCTAAAAGCCCACCCAAACCTAATGGCACACTGGGCTAGTGCAATTAAGATGCATCGGTTTTTCTAACCAGCAGCACACCAGGGAACAATGTGGCTAACATCACATCTGGCCACCTCTGACTCCACAGTCCAAATGATCAGGCACCCACTTACAGCTGAGTCATTTGGAGGCAATCTTTAGCATAAGCTCTGAGCAGGATGTGAACTCCCACCCCCAGAACCACAGCAAGATTTCTGCTGTAGAACCCGGCCACAGAACCCCTCACCACTTAGATGGGCTGCCTCTCAGTTTCATATACGGACTGAACAACCTGGTCCTGACACCCTGGCAGGTCAGGTGAGTGCCATCTCATATTACCAACTCCCTGGTCTGCTCAGCAGCATACAGCAGTAAAGAAGTAGTTAAGTACTTTCCACCTAGAGAGTGGGGTGCTAAGGAGAACAGACACTGGGTGGGGGGGAGGCACAGTTAATTTTCCAGTATATACAAAAATACCATTTATCATTATACCAACTATTCACAACACACTCCAGCCCCTTTCTGTACTGCTTCCATGAGACACATCAAAGGCTTTAACCAACCCTGGTTTAAATGCTCAACATGCAAGGTACTGAAAAAATGCTCAACATGAGAGGTACTGAAAAAACAAGAAAAACCAACACACTCTTATCTAAAATTCAGCTTGCTCACTTTTTTACTAAATCTTCTTTCTAAGTTTCATAATTCATTCAAAAGCTGGACAGCCCTCCTCAGTGCTAGCCAAAGAACTGCATTTATGGTTCTACCACTGAGCTTATGTCTAAGATGTTTCACTAAATGGTCTATGTAATTCATAAGTCAAAACTCCTATAATAATTGATGCTACATACTAAAGAACAGTTACAGCTTTTATCTGTCTTAAGGGATATGCTTCCACTCAACTGGCAGGCTTAGATTTTATTTCTTATACAGCATATATGAATATAAGATAGCAGATAGTTTTAAAACAGGTCACAGAATTATTAAAAACTTTCATGGTAATGTAGCTGCATCTTCACTTCCAAAGTCCTGGAATATGTCATCAAGTATTTACATGGGTACAAAAGTAAAAATTACCACATGAACTTTTGCACTGTAAAAAGGAGTCCCTGGTATAAAATTGACAGGTAGAAGCAGTGCCCTCAGAATCAACAAATTATGCCACCTATGTTTTCGTCCAGTTAATAACATTAGTCATGCTGCTTAATGCACAACTGGAAGGTAGTCAGATACTATGGAGAATGCACATGGCATAAGAACCTGCACAGAATAGAATACAATGAACCAGATCCAGCAAACATTCATGCAAGTGAGTAACTTTATTCTCAAGAAAAGTCCATTTTCTTCACTGAGACTGAATTCACACTTGTACTACTCACCTTTATACACCACTCTAGTAACATAAAAGGACATTAAAGTGGGGAAAAAATTGAATTCATATCCAAAGACCCCTTCACAATGCCACCAGAAATGAGAATCAGGATAAAATAAACTCCCCACGTGAGCAAAGTTACTCAAGTGTGTTAACACCTAAAGGATCAAGTCTATAAAGATGACATTTTATACCAATCTTTGCTGATAATCTGCTTCCAATAAAGTAAAAGTGGTGCTTTTAGAATCAGTTCTCTAAAGAGACACATCACTGACACAAAGTGTTGATCAAAACTTCTCAACCTTGATTGTAAAGCTTTTTGTTATATTATTGCTGTGGTGGTGATTTCTTCCACTAGCATTGTATGATGTATGGGTTTGTTATTTTCATATTTTTCCCTCAGATTCTATTTTTATCTAAAACAATGAATCGTTGCTTCTTTTTGGCCTCCTACAGCAGATGCTAAAAATATTGACCACCGCTGGGAATTAAAAGAAGTCTGAAGTCTCTATTACTGCTAACGTTTTAAATAAATATTTGAAGCAGTCACTTACACTTTTGTTTCTGAATTAGCAAGTGTTTCTGAGGCTTACACTTTTAGAGTACAAGCATACTGCTGGCTCAGGGTAACGTGAGAAAGGGTAACTGAAGAGATCTAAACATTTCTCTATACATCTATATACATGCACACACACAGAAAACTAACTAAAGTTTTGTACTTGATATGTTTACAAGAGGACAAAGGCTTTAAAAAAAAAAAGAGATTCAGTAAAAGTAAAACCAACTACATGAATTACAAAACAGTATATCTAGTCTCAAAGATGCTAATTCAGGTCCTGAGGGATCTAATCAACCTCTTCGTTGAAGTAAAGATAAAACTTTTTGACAGCAAATGCTATTCTCATAAAATGGAATTTTCAATTACTCTATGAACATCTGGTCCTTGCTACCATTTATGGAGCAAAGCACCACAATGCTTTGCAATGTCAGAAAATATTCCACACCAAGTATTTCCCACTACACTGACAGGCCAGCCGTAGGAATGTACATTAGGAAGTTTCAAGTCAAAAAAAGAACTTTCTGACACTACTGTTGTAATCTGGCATTGTTTGATTGAGGACTTGTCTGCACTGGTGTGTCAAACTCAAATGTGAATTGTATCAGTGGAAATCACAATTTCCAGTGGTATTTGATTTTGATGAGAGGTTAATATCAGTACCCTGGTAAAACTGGATAGATGCAATGATGAATCAGGCCCAGATAGTGTATGGCTTGCATTCTACAGTACATTTTCATGGTAAACCTGTAACAGCAGTTAGAGTTAACAGGAATCAGATGCTTCAAACCTTGCTTTCACAAACAAACCTGCTATCTGAAAGTTCAGTTGCTGAAATATTTAGTAAACAAATATGTTAAATAAACTCACTGTAATGTCCCATACCTCTAGAAATAAACAAATTATTAAAATGCAGTAGGTAAATTCAGTCATGAAGGGCAGAGAAATGCGACTGTGTGCGCTCCTATATGTTCCATTTGGTATCATTTAGCAGGGGAAGAAAAACAATTCAGCATGATAATGAACTCCAAATTGGGTACATATTAGAGCAATTAAAGCAATCTTTTTAACTGATGAATTTCTAATCAATAATTAGGATCATGAGGTAAAGTGGGACTGGGCAGGATTCTGACTTCTAAAATAAGCTAAGTAGCAAATCTGCAGGCGATACTTCCAACCATGTGCTGTTGTTCAGGTGAGCTAGACACCTGCAATCCTAAGATCTGCCATTCTATATAGGGCATACTTCACCAAGGGGAAGACTAAATCCTACAAGAAGACAGACAGGGGAAACACTCTTGCCTGCTGGTGGAATTTTGCATATTCAGCACCACTCAACTTCAGAGCCCAAAGCTGCACAATTAAAGAGAGACTGTCAAAGATGTCAGCTTACAAATTTAGCAAGCAAAAGCAAACAAGAAGGGTTTAACATCCTCAGCTGGTGACCTGAATCCCCTGCAACAGCAAGAAACAGACAGGTCCAAAGATGCTCTGATTCAGCACCACCCACCAGCAGCCTCTACCTTCCTTAGGAGTCCCCCTGGAAAACAGTACTTAAAGTTGCTCTGTCCTGTGAAATCTCCCAGGATGGAGGGGAGTGATGGAAACTTTGCATAAGCACCTGCAGGAATTCATCCATCCAGCTTCAACTGTCTCCATAGGTGGAGAGCCTGGAAATCAGGCATCAGACCTGCCTCCTAAGATATATTTATCCTCTTGAGTTTTGTCTATAGGTCTAGTAATTGGTCTTTATGAAGCTACCTTACAGAGGAATTAAATCTACTCCCAGGTCACAGACAACTTACTGGGCCCTTTGGCCACCATAGTTACTGGCCTTGCCTGGAGATTGTGGTAGGGATCTAATACTCCTTGCATTTAAGTTCAAAGCCAAAGGATTCATTGAGTATGAAAGTTGTGTCTTTACCTAACACACCCATTCCGGCTAGGATATTTGCAACCAAGCTGGATCTCAGCATCCTGTCACACAGAGGTACAGATCTTCTTCCCAGCCAGAATGGCCACTCAGCCTGTACTTTCCTAGTGCAAAGGGTAGCAACAGGAGTCCATAGTAGAAGACTAGACCTACAGCTACCAGGGCATTGCTGCAGCTTAGGGACATATGCCATAATAGGAGAGCTTTGTAAAAAGATAAATTTCTCTGTCTCTATTGAAGTCAATGAGAGTTTTGCTACTGATTTTAATGACAAGGCTCTAAGGAAATTCTCAGGGCCTAAGAACCCTGGCTGACAGAATTCAGGAGCCTGTCTCTCCAAGAGCAATAAAAGGGGAGAAGATTAGATCTGATTCCCTCTCTTATTTTGTGTAGGAAATAAAATAAATAATCTCCACAGCTGAGGCATGCCTCAGCAACATCACACTAATTCTCCCACTGCAACTGAAAACCCAAGAAGAGAAACTACCCTGCACCTAGCAGCAGATTTTCTAAATGTTAACGTTCTTCCAGTTTAAGTACAATTTTCAGCATTTTGGCAGAAGCTCCTGGTTTTCATGAGCAACTTCTATATCAAGATGCTACATAGACTGTAAGGGCCTGTGCCAATCAGGGTCAATGAATCAGACTCTCAAGAATCAGTTGGGAAACACTGTTATTACTGTAACCTGACTACCTTGATTTTCTTCATCATTTTCTGCAGCCCTCAATGGATAAATCACCTTAGGAAAATGTTTTTCTCCTGTACCTTCTCCTTTAGCATCTGCTGCAATAATTGCTATGTTTGTGCTTGTGCTCTTGGTACCACTTTTATAAACATGCTGATAACCTTCCTGGCAGGTTCCCTTTCACTCCTCTAGATAAAAGAGACTTCTGATAAGCTGGTCTGCCTTTATGCCTGCCCCAGCCTGCCCTCCGGCACGACATGTTCCAGTTGATGCTACATTCTTCACAGCCCTTTTGACCAGAAAAAGAGATTTCTTCAGTCACCTAGAATTTGGCTTCTCCCCTCTGTGCTCAGGTAAGCTTCTAGAGTCATATTTCTTGTGTGATTAAGAGATATGGTTAATGCAGCTGCACAAAATCAAGAGCAAAGCAGAATGCTTATGGCTATAGGGCTGCAAATAGACCCTTGTTGCATCAGAATTTTTTTTATGGTGGAACAAAACATGAGTGAATAGAATGTCCTTGCTCTCTATCATGGCCCAAATGCCCAAAAAGGTTTGCAGAACAACTCCTGGTAATGGTTTGTCACATCTTATTGCAGAGATGCCTGCAATCTCCATCCGCCCTAGGTAGGCAATTCTGGGGTACACATTTTGCACTGCCAAGCAAGGGAACCCCCTGGGGGTTCATATTGCAAACATGGAGTATAGAACCCCATGGAGTCCCCTGGGTTGGGACCAGGCACGCACAGCCACTGTTCTGCAGGATCAGGCTCCTGAAGCCCTAGAAGTACTCAGGGCCTAATCCTGTGCGACAACGGCCCCAAGTACCTACCAATCACAGATGATCCCATGACAAAAGACAGCTGCTTGTAGCCTAAGACACTTATGTAAAATTTAGCTCTTTTTGTTAGGCCTTCAAATCTGAAATGTTCTTTGGCTCAAAAAAAGCTCCCACTCTACTGATGACTGGCTTAATATTCCAGACACTTTGGCCTGATTCTGATTGACAAGTAATTCCACTGTAGTGAATGGAGTCACAGCGCTGTAAAACTAATGCATCAGAATCATCCTTGATCTTGCAGAACTATTACTGAGAACACAGAAGACTGCAAACTGCAGCAAGGTCTGCATCTGAAGTAACATGACAGAAGGTCAGATTCTACCACTGATACTCCTGCCATGCACATGGACCAAATGGCTAACTGTCCCATGCCCAGTTATCCAAGCCTTTAGCCTTTCACTGTTAGATCTCCCTGAAGCAGTTACTTTGTTGACACACCAAAAGAAATTAGCAGATCATCAAATAAATGGAGGTGAGGGTCAACTCCAAAAAACTTGAGAACTGATTCTGTTACTCATTTTCATGCTAAATTGATTCAAACCTGCAAAGAAAGCTGCCATAGAATGTCCAGTATGGTAAGTGAGCATGCTGCAGAAACCAGGGACTCTGCAACACAACTCTGTTCAGCTGGCTGTAGAGGATTTGGAGTCTTTGGTTATATATATGTATATAGCATGAACCCACCTTTTTCTCTTTGGAGGCTGTGGTAAACCCATCGCAGATGCCTAGATTTTGAAATTTGTGAAGGTCAGGGAAGACAGGTAGTTGGAGAAAATTCATGCAGAACACAGTAATTGCAGAACATAGCTGACTTTAAACAGAAGAATGCAGTCTCAAACAGGTCATTCAAGTTAGAGTAATATCAGGATGTATGCTTCTAATAGTATTCCATGCATAACCTAGAGTACCCAACTTCTAAAAACAAAAAACAGGCCCTATGATACGTGAGTAGAGATACAGGGACAAGGCCAGAGGACTCTAATGTAGCTATACCTATCCTACATCAGGTCTGAATTTGGCCCTCAGTGTCAGGTCTCTAAGTACACATATAACGACACTAGCAGCAAAGGAACTACAGAAACCACCACTCAGATGCCAAAACTAGCGTATTTAGAAGGAACAGGTTATGTGAGGATATCTGTCATATAGCATCAAATCAAAAAACCTGAAACAGACTTTTTCCATTGAAATGGATATGGCTTACACAGTGCAGGATCAGGTCTATCACTGTTCCTGTTCAGGGTCCAAAATAGACGGCTTCTACTCTTCCATTTAAAAATCTCCGCCCAAATGAATGCTTGCTCATACCCAGCTACTTGGCAATACAGAATCATGTGCATTCGAAGTGCAGACAGACCACAGCCCAATAAAGCACTTGGGCATGTGCTTCACCCCAGCTATGTGACGAAGATTAAACTATTTTCAATGATATTTAAGCATCTGTTTAACTGCTATGCAGTACTAGGGCCACAATGAACAATCCTGGCAAGGCAAACATTCCTATATAAGATAAATGCCAATGAACAGAAACTTAAAGCTATGACCAGGGATCCTGGTTTTCTCTGATAAAAGAATCACAAATTCTCTGATGAAAAATCACAAATGCTCTGATAAAAACCCCAAAATCCATTATTAAAATTAAAAGCCCCCTGCAGCACCCCCCAGCCCTGCTGGTGCCTCTCAGTGCCCCCAA
>NW_005842196.1:1039264-1044767 GCF_000455745.1 Alligator sinensis
TTGCGGGGGGGCCCCCGCCCCACTCCCCCCCCCCCCCCTTGCTGGTGCCCCCCCCCCAGCCATGACCCACAACCCCCCAGCCCTGCCAGAGGGGCTCCCAGCCTCCTGCAAGCCCCACTTACCTCAGGCTCCAGAAGAAGACTGAGGCTGAGCTGAGCAGAGCTGAGCTGTGGCTGAGTGAGAGCCTCAGGCCCCACCCTCCCCCTCCAGGCAGGGCTGGGGGTTTCCCACCCTGTTTGCAAACAGCTCTTGCAGGCTGGAGATCAACCAGCCTGCAGAGCTGTTTGCAAAAGCAGGGAATCCACGGGTTTCTCTGCTAAGGGGAGAAATCCATGTTTTCTCTGATAAAAAGGGGAAATCTGTGGTTTTCTCTGTTTTTCCATGGGAAATGGAAAACCTGGATCCCTGGTTATGATAGGATGCTCTTCAAATATTCAAAGGCACAGGGTGGAGTAGGTACCCTGCACCCCTTGACTTCAAATAGGAATTGGGGACCTATCACTCATTGTGCCTCTGAAAATCTCCCCCTAAAACCTGATCATCTTCATCCAAAAAGAGATTCAGTTACAATGTATTGGGTCAAACAGCAGCATGAGTAATTACACGGGGTAAACATAACTCCAGTCTATATTCTTTTCAACCTATTCTCATTGTTATCTCATACACACCTCAGATAGCATACAACCTTATCAGAAATGTAATCTCTGTAGAAAACTATCTGCAGTCCATTGAGATTGTTTTTTTTGCTAAAGAAATGTGACAAGAAATTAACAGATGTTGTTCAGTCCACTCAACAGACCAGGAATCAATTATGAATATTTTTGCTCCTGCAACTATCTCTTAGTGCAAAAAGCATCTTTGGAAACCTTTTCTAGAAAGAAATTAAAATCATTTCTTTGTAATAGATGAAGAATAAATGATACCTATCAGTTTGCATTCTCTGACACACTGCTAGTCCTCAGAGAATTAAACTGCCACTGTATAGATATATAAATTTTTCATCTTTAGCCATAGAATGGTTGTCTGGAAAATACATTATTATTGTAGATGTCACTACTCTCCAATTAGTTTGGCTGACAGTTTGGAATTGGTAAGTGACCTCTTTGTACTTCTACTTAGAGAGTTTTACAGGGTTAACTATAACCATTTAATAGTATCTATCAGGAATTAATACAGTGATCATTTTTTGGAGAAAACATTTTGTGATGAAAATGGGCAACCTCCCTGTTTGAGTCTTTTCTAACAACAAAATAAAAGGCTTTTATTGATGTTTACCATGAATAGAATTAAACAGCCAAAGACCAGTTCCTAATCTCAACATTTTGTTTTCATGTCTTTAAGTCTTTTAGCAGTGGGGCTTCCAGTTGAGCCTCAGCTACAGCTTGTCTCAAGATATAGCCAAGCACCCTGAGGCTTCCCAGAGCTTGAGCACCAAACAGCATTCATACTTCTTAACTGAAAAGAACAGGATGTTTGCATAGGAGGTTTGCATCAGAAAGACATTAAACACTGATGCAAACCTCCAAGTATACAAAGACTTGAGCACAGCTAAACTCCTCTCACTTTCTTCCCCCCAAGCTAATACTCATTTGAGTTTGTACCATGGCTTGATTTTCCAAATATTCATGTGGTTTCCCTCCTTGGGTGGGTGAAATGATGCAGTATATATGCACGGAGGGGTGGGGAAACAAATATCCTGCCCACTGGACTGATTAAATCTCCAATGAAATGTGTGAATAATGTGCATATACAGTCAGCTGACCTTTCTGAATGGTTGTTCGGATGACATCTGCTCATGATCTCTTGAAATGCTGCTAGAGTGTGTAAAAAAATAAGGCACAGGATCTTTAACTGGGACAGCAAGATCAAAGGAAGCATGCAGCAAGTTTGAAACAAATAACTTCTGCTCCAATCCAAACTCTGCCACTAACCTGCTGGTATACAAATGCTCAGAGAATCAGGCACTGAAAGGGAGGATAATTCTGGCTGCTTACTTACCTGTGTGTTGCGAAGGTTCATTTATATCTGCATAGCACTCTGATGATATCAAGCATTTTACACAGTAAATGCTAATATCTTTATTGCACACCTAACCAAGGGAATATTAGAGCTGTCTGCAGCCAGCTATTTATTGTTACTACAGACTGGGAGCTCCAGGGTTCTCCCTTTAAATGCAACATCTTGTATTGACATAGCCTACCTTGTTCAGGCATCTGAGACCCCATAGAAGTAACGCTGGTATTCAGCACGTCATTGACGGCGGTGTCACAGTATAGGCCCCGTTGGACATCATGTTCACTGTCAGTCTGGTCACTCTCCTCATGCCCGCTATCCTTGAGACTATTCCCCTCTAAGTCCTTGAATGTTGAACTGCTGGGTTGAAGAAAGAACAATGATTTACTGTCATGTCGAGTGTGATCAGATAAAATCTCTCTCTGCCAGGGTGATGTCATAGCCCCAAAGCAAGACCTTCTCTAGCTGCATTGCCCAGGAAAAAGAATCTCTTTAATAGGTAGTCATAATGCAGTACCACAAAAGGATGTCTCCCTTATGAGATACTTTATAATAATACATGTTATACTGGGCAACAAGGTCTGAAATGGTAACAACCTAAAGGGATGTGAGAACTACAGAGAGATCTTGCCCGTTTCTCATGGAAGTAAAGTGCTGCTGCTCATTGTGGAACAAGCCACAGAGATGAAAAGTTGAAGCAGCACACAGCTGAAGCAGACTAGAGGCAAGATCAGGGAACAGAGGATCGCCTTTTACTTGAGAAGGATAATAGGAAGAGACAACAGTTCAACCCATTCAACTCAGTATGTCACGTACAGCTCTGATCCACTCTAACAGAAAAGAAATGGAGGTCTCCTGTGAATATGGGTACCTACTGCTGAATGTGCTAGGTATGGCTATGGAGAACTCCCCTACTGTGTTGCTGAATATATAAGGTACAAGGGAAATGGCATTTTGGACAAGTAGAGATAGACTAAGGTAACACTAAAAAAAGGAGCTTGATAGGAATTGCACTGCCTCTCTGTATCCCTTCATCCCATAAAACAGAAAATTCAGTTTATATGGCCCTTCAGAGTATATGATATAAAATGACTCTCTGGAACTCAATGCTGCAAGATATGAATGAGATCAAGAGTTAGCAGGATTAAAAAGTAGACATCTATGAAAATAAAAACATACAAAATTACATTTGCTAGCATAAAACTTAAACAAGATCTAAACCCTCATTCTTTGAGGCATAAGCCAACCTCTAACAGCTTGATGATAAAAAGAAAAGTCCTCGGAGAGCAAGGCTATTCTAAATCTTGTCCATTAGATGACTCCTCATATTATTCACTAAAGCTGATGGTACTGACCATTGACGAAAACAAAGTACTGGACTAAATGGAGCCCTGGTTTGACTTGGTATGGCAGTTCTTTTATTCTTAAAATGGCAGCATGCCAACTTAAGAAAGACAATACCAGGCACATTACACTATTTTAGGCTCACCTTCACTAAAGCACATGGAAAATTATCAGGGCCTGTATACAGCATGTAGCTCTGAACACAAACAAGGTACCTAGAGGCTAGCATCCAAACCAGCATCAGCATTAGAAAACTTAGGCTTCGTACAGACATTACAGGAACCCCTCACTATTCACAAATTCATTATTCATGGATTCGAATATTCGCGGTGCACCACACCAACAGCACAGCCGCGCTCAGGGTGGGTCAGGGCAAGTGCTGCCATGGCTCCCTCTGGCACTGCACCAAGCTCCTGCCTCTGCATAAGCCAGGCATGGAGCACTGTGCAGGGCGAGGGAGGGCAGAGCCGGGAAGCAGGCGGAGAGTGAGCACCAGGAACTAGGAGGGAGGTGGCAGCGGCATCTTCTCCCCTGGAGGCAGGTGTGGCAGCGCTCAGAGTGGGTGCGGCGCGGCAGAAAGAAAGAAGGGATCAGTCCCCAGGCACTGCAGGGGAACCCACTTCCAGCTTCTTCATTGAACAATGTGGAGAGGAGAGTAGGGGGCAGCTATGGGGGTCTGACAGGGAGCCCCATCAGTATTTGCGGATTTTGCCATTCGCAGGATCTTTAGAACATATCCCCCACAAATGGCGAGGGTCTCCTGTACAGTTAGAAGTTCAGGGAGTTAGATCAGGTTAAAAATAGCCCCCTAATCTAACTCCGTAATTAGATAGGTGCCAGGAGCTCAATTTAAAGTAAGCTGGGATAGGGTGGGGATAAAGAGGCTAGCAGGGTCCACGGGGGGGGTAGGGAAAATCAGAGAGGCACTCCAATCCCGCCAAATCCTCCCAGACCCCCCAACCTCCTCCTCCCCCTGATGCCACCAAACTGCCCTTGATCTTACTAACCAGACCCAAGGCCAATTTTACCAGCTTTCACCAGTGCCAGGAGCCTAACTGAAGTAAGCTGGGGTGAGGGAGAAGAACAAGTAGATCGGGAGGCCTGTCAGCTTTGTGGAAGAAAAAGATTGGAAGCATGCGGGGCGGCTCCCTCCCTCGGCGACTAGGAGCTATTTTTAGCTCCCTACCTCCTCCCCATCCCTAGTTAAACAACTCCCCTTCCCAGCAAACCAGCTTTCCCTGATCCCTCCTTACTTTGATTGGCTCCTGGCACCAGCAAAAGCCAGTAAAACTGGCACCGGAAACAGTTTTTGGGATTGTAGGGGTGGGTGTTTGGTGGGTTTGAAGGTGCTGGCTGATCTGGTTGATTTGTCTGGTGGTAGGGGAAAGGGCCAGGAGCTAAAAGTCGGGTGCCAGCAAGGGGGTAGCAAAGTGTAGACCCTGGGCTGGGGCCAGCAGCTAAGCTTTCCCAGCCCTGCAGCTGGGCTCAGAACATGCATAGAAGTTCAGTTAAACTGGTCTCACCATACCCAAACTAACTTAGTGCAGCTCTGAAACATAGTTAACTTCAACTAGGTCAGCCATTTTTACACCAAGCTGACCTACCTGGAATTTCTGTACAGTTCACATTTAGATCAACCTAACCAGGGATCTAAGTGTAAGGTCCACACATGGGCCAAATAAGTTAGATCAAATGCCCATTTTTAATGCAAGCTAACTCCCCCCTAACCTCCCCAAACGTCTGTACCCACCCAAAGTGGAAAGGCAGGTTCGGGAGACTGGTGTCTACTGCACTGTTAACTGAAGGAGTGTGACCATGGTACACAAACTAGGGAGAGCCAAGATAATCAGGGAAAGCAGAGCATGTACCCAAAGCACTCATTGCCCATATGACTTCAATAGGTCTCCTTGGGGAAAAATGGGTGTTTGTTTCTTTTATTATTATGATTATATATATTTTTTTTTTTTGCTGTTGCATGTAGAGGCATCAGTTCCAGAACAGATTCTCATTGTGGGCCAGGTGCTATACAAATACAGAACAAACTAACAGCCCTGAGGAGCTTATGAAGTCTTCCAGTGCACCATAGTGAGAGTGCTGAGAGGGGTTCTGTTACCACAGCCCCCTTTTCTAGAACAAGAAAGTTTTC
>NW_005842196.1:1044798-1056210 GCF_000455745.1 Alligator sinensis
CACTCTTCACAGGATCAGGCCCCAAGTAGGATAGGATCTCCCTCTCCTCAGGGGAGCAGGACTCGTCTATTAACACACCATATTAGAAGTAGAAAAAACCCTACATAAATCAGGGAATCAAATTCTGCTGACTCACTGTGGACATTGCTGCTGATTAACTCTACCAGGACATATGAGAAGCAGGCACAACTCTGAGGGAACCAAGAGCAAAGACAGAGAGCTCCTGGGAACCCTTAAAAACTGCCAGAAAACAAAGGCTCTATTTCTGTGTTCTATTAAGCCAGGTAGGGGCCCAAGATTGACTGTACATGGATCACAACTAATAATTTGGGGTGCCTCCATTTTTTACTTTTTAAAGACACCTGATGTGAAAGGGGAAAACTTGGACACCCAGAATTTCTAACCATGGATTTATGAAGCTTATGGATTAATAAAGGTGACTGCTGCTAGGACTAATGAGATCTCACCTACCAGTTAAAGGAGAAGGCTGCCTGCACTTTGCAATGCTTACAGACTTTGTGTGAAGCAGGTGAGGAACACTACCTGCTCCTAGGTTCAGTTTTGTCTTCCTGTGGGGTCAGTTCCCACAGGGCTTCTTACAGCTGGGACTTCACTGCCTTCAGCATGAATTGGAAGGGAACACACAACTTACTGCAAGAAGCGCTAGAGGTGTGGGCCAGCCTCAGAAAAAGTTCCCAAGAATAGCTATGGGGGTAAAATTCCTGTGACAAATCACAAGCATCCCAGGGACCTGAGGGATTAGAGATTTTCTTTTACAACTTGAGGTTGGTTGCAACAAAAGTTCTTCTATAGTCCCTCAAATTCAGAAACTTGGAAGAGAAGTGTAGTGAAATGATGTAAAACATGGAACTTTAAAACACCAGATTAAAGTCATACATAGAACATCTTGAAATGCATCTTCACATGTGCAGAACACCACAAGCAACAAGAAAAGGTAAAGCTGCTTCAGTGACATGGAAAATGAATTGATTACTGCTGGAAAAGGTGATATAGATCAAAATGAAATGTGCAGACTCCTCATCTACAAAGGAAGTGACAACCTGGAAAAGGAGGAGTGCATGCCTGAGCAGAAGAAAGGGGAGGATAAAAATCTAAGCAAGGTAGTACATGACAAGAACGAGAGGCCTCATTTACAGACTCTCCAGCCCCCTGGGGCCAACCAAATTTTGACCAAGGAGAAAAGGACATTATCCCCCTCCATCTGATTGTTTTCCATTCGAATTACAGTATTGCCTAAAAACCAACCAAGATTGGGGCCCCACTGTGCTCGGCGCTGTACGGAGTGGGAGAGAGGGACCCCGCTCCATAAAGCTTACAGTCTGTCTCCATAAGCCATTTGGATCTCTCAGTCAGAGCTAACTCCCTAGGAGGTCTTTTCACAATGTCCTTCAGGGTTGCTTTTCCAAAAAGCAAAGAAACAAGAGAATCATAAGTTCAGCTGGTGAACATCAACAGTGACTTTTTTGGCGCTACACTGATTTACACCAGTGGATTATCTGGCCCTGATTTTATAGCTAGCTTGGTTTTGTCTGAAATCATTTATTACTGGGAAGGGCCTGTGCTTCAAAGCACTAAAGAATTACACATTTTCATTACTTTGCAAAGGCCTTTTGTGTCTCCACGGAAACCAAATAGACCACCTCCCATCCAATGCTTTGCAGAAGCACAAAAGGGAGAAACTGTAAAAATACATATAAATTGGTAAATCTTCAAACATTACCTTTTAAATAAAGATGTCCCTGTTGAAGCCACTGACTTTGATTCCAGACAACATCAAAGGAATTTAAATTAACAGCATATTAATGTGTGTGTGCATGTGTGAGTGTGCACGCATATGCATGGGTGCACACAAGCATGAGTGAAGCATGAAAGAGGAGAGAAAAAGACAAAAAAGTAAAGGTATAAATGCAGTAAGTAACATCACAGATTTTGAGGGGTTTATATAGCAAAGTCAGAGGAGTTAAAATATCTCCACAAAAGCAAAGGGTTTTTTGGATTAGAATTATGCCGCTGTGTTTAAAAGACGATATGCCTATTCTCCAATATCTGTGCAGCATTTATGACATTCATTGTGCTTCAAATACAAGACAAGTAAAGGTGAAAGGGCAGGGGGACTATTGTTCTACAGCGAGTTGCTGCTCCCATCATGCAGGCAATCTGTGTTACAATGCATTTATCTTTCCTGCAGTGAAACATACCATAATGCAACAACCACACAACATGTTTCCACGGCTGCCACTTCTAAAGGATGGGCAGGTACCTGAGAATCATCAGTAACAGCATTTCCCAAACAATACAGTGTTGGAGTAAACAGCATTGTGGGAGTTGGGAACGCTGCTTGCCTTTATGCGAGGTATGAAGAAAAGATTAATAGATTTGTTTTTCAGAACGATGCCTGCAGACTATATTGTGAGGCATGACATGGTGTAGGCAACTCGCCTCTCTCCAGCAATCACATTATCACTGTTAAATATCACAAACAAAGCAAACAAAAAGACCTACTCTTCACTGGCTGAACCAAGACAATGACTTGTAACAACATCCTTAGTCCCTATATTTTTAAGACGTAAATATATGGGATTTTAGCCAGTGAGATAATTGGATTTCCTCTAGTACTAGAATCACATCTAAACAGTTCAGGGCCCAGTTTTGCTCTCCATTACACCTTTGCTGCCCCACTGACTTCAAAGGATTGCAAGCATAAAACGCAGAAGAATTTTAACCCTGATCTTTAAATTCTTCCTACTTAAACACCAAGATCCAGAGAAAGAAATTACTTCTTAGACTTGTCACAACCCAAAGTTGTGATTTTTGTTTTTGTGTGTGCTTTGGCACTGCTAAATTATTTTCTCGCTAAATTGCAGCTTCTTTGCACGGTGGAGTTTTCTGCTGTAAAGGAGAACCCCGGTGCAAGGGAGAATTTCCCGCCAATTCGTAGCTTTCTTTGCAGTGTGCATTTCTTCTTTGCAGCACAGAGATGCACGGTGCAAAGAGTTCCCGCCATTTGTATGATAATTCGAGCCCCATTATTGGCTAGTTCTAAATTATTCACACGTGGCGGCTAGTGATTGGTTTGCTAGCCGCATAAGAGGCTTGAGTGGTTTCCGCCCAGAGAGAGATCTCCAAGAATCTCAGGAAGATCCTGAGAACCCCGATTCCGAGAATTCCGGGAGAGATCCGAGAGAATTCCAGCAAGGAGTCCACGATTACCTCGTGGACTTCTACGTAAATCTCGGACCGAATGGTGGTTTAATCACCCACCAAGAATCTCTCCTCCTCGACGAACCTCTTCCCTGCGCGCAAAAGGACCCACGGAGCCTAGCAAACTTCGTGTGAGTGAATTGTGAGTGAATAAACGGACCCACAGAGCTTCAACAACTCCGTGGGAGAGAGCGAGCTTGTCGTTGTCCTCAAACGAGGATTTAATCGGAGCTGTGCCTGGAAAACTGTCCAGCCTACACCGCGACCATCTTCGGTGTAAGTAAATAATCTTTAAATCAACCATTACGCGTCCGTGACTAATTCTAGCGTGTCGCCTGTTCTCTCCGACCCCGCGTGCCCGGGCTGCTGGCCACAGCCCGCGTGCGCAAAAGGGCTGCGGATCGCTCCCGGCCTGCACAAGACTGTGTGGGAGAGTGAAGGCATGGATGATGGAAGCACAGCCCTGTTCCTCCATCTGTCATGACACATCTAACCATATTCTGCAACTTGGGATGTAATAAGTATATCTCTATAAAACACAGTTCCACAATGTGCAGGGAATGCAGCCTTCCTGACTTGCATTGTGGCCACACACTGCTATTTCTGCTGTCTCTGCATCCTTTATAGCAGGGGTGGTGCTGACCCAGTGTGGTGTGGCAGGGGGTGGGACACCACTGGTCCTATCCGGTTCCAGGCTGTCAACCTTGCACCCACAGGTAGGGGTGCCAAACAGAGCCAGTGGGCAGGGTCTCCTTGGAAACCAGCCCAGGATCTCCACTAGCAAGGCACACTCAGCCAGGCAGATGGGATGGACCACGGGTGAGCAGGCATGAAACAGCGTCCAGGAGTGGGACAGCTAGGCAGGGGCAGGGCCAGGCCTGAATCCCAGGGCGGTGACAGCACGGGGCTGGGGCCCAGGGCAGAGCTGCAATCCACTCCCTGCATGTCCCTGCCCACAGAACCAGCATCTATTGCAGGGATGTGAACGGAATGGACCCTGGCTGTGCCCCAGGCATCGGTCCCATGCTGTTACCACCCCACAATCCCAGCTCTAGCCCCAGCCCACACCTATCCGTCCCTCTCCTGGATGCCATTCCCCACTCACCCAGCCGTGGCCCCATCCCAACCACCCAGCCGAACACGCCTTGAACCACAGGTGTCCCCAGCCAATCTCCATGGATACCCTGCCCACCCACCATTCCATCCAGCATTCTCAGCAGTGTATGCAGCGGGGACTGGCAGTGGCAGCTGGGCATAGAGTGTGGCCGCTGGGCATGGAGTGTGGTTGCTGCACTGCCCCATCACATGCCTGAGGACTGCAGGATCAGGCACATGTGCCACGGCTCAAACTGCCCCCACACCTGGGCTGGGCAGGGCTGAGGGACTTGTCACAGGCCAGATAAAAATCCCTTGGCAGGCCAGATCCAGCCCATGGGCTGTATTTTGCCCACCCCTGCTTTATAGCCTTGAAAACAGAATGGGAGGGATGAATGCTTTTAGTCTTTTTCCAATAAACTAAATTCACCACTCAATTACTTCAATGCAACCCAGTCAAAGTCAACAGGGGTTAAGCTGGTATAACAGAGATGTTCCTTTACTGGGCTCATTTCTTTCCTTAATGACAAATTCTAAGTATATCAGTGAGGGCAGAATTTACCAATGGGTGAAATGCACCTGGGAATCATTGCTAGGATTAAATTAGGTCAGGGGTCAGCAACTCCCGGCACGCATGCCGAGCATGGCACGCAAGGCCATTTTGCTCCGCACACCACTGCCAGCCCGAGCTCTAAGCAGCTGCTGCCAGCCACGAAGCCCAGATTGCTCCCAGCAGGTGACTGGGAGGCTGCAAGCCCTGCTGCAAGCAGACCGGGCTCCTTGGGCCAGCTGCAGCCGGGAGGCTGCAAACAGCTGCTCCAGGCTCCAGCATGTTGGCACTCCAGCACCTTCCAAAGTAGACATTGTGGGTTTTTTGGCACTCCAGCCAAAAACCATTGCCTACCCCTGAACTAGGCTGATGATTTGGTTTTACCAATGGGAAGATTAAAAAAAAAAACAAAAAACAAAAAACCCCCAGCAAAATGTTGGTTTTCCTTTAATATTCAAACTGAAAAAGGGAACAAGTATCAAACCAAATGACCTGCCCTAAACACGTTTGTTTTTCCCCTGCCTCACATGGCAGGAAGCACTCCCCCATCCAGATCTATCATTTCATTCCTGTTCATTCAAATAAAATAAACTCTATGAATGTTAAAGTTGTCAGAGTAACAGCATTTTGGCTTACATCACTGCTAGTTCCCAATGTTAATGAGGCAAACAGAAAAGACTTTCCTTTATTAAAAAGAAAAAGCAAAAGTAATAGGATTTAATAGGAAGTAAATACTGTTAAAAAAAAAATCAAATGATTATTCCTGCAATATTTTGCATTTTAAAAAAGGTGCATATAACAACGAGAGGAGGAACACTAAATTTGGATTTTGTTATGAAGCACTTTCCAGCAAACCTACGTACCTTTTTATTAAATGGGCTCTGCTGTTAACGTAGTTGGAATCAAAAGAGTAGTTTTCAGTCTGAAAGGAGGAAAAGAAAAGGGAGATAGTTACAAGTGTGATTCATCTAAAAACTGGAACAGGCACATTTGCAGGGTGCATTGTATTCAGGACAAAGAGAACAGTAAATTCTGCACCTAAAACAAAGGCAGTCTGCACCCAGCCCTGCAATCCTTACTCAGGTAAGGTTCCCACTGCATCTAATGGGGGTTTAAACTACATATATAGGCTGGGGCTCTTCTAGTGAACAATTCCTGGTAGCAGATCCAAATGGGCAATGGCCACCAAGCCTTGTCCTTACTCAAAGCCTTATCCTACGTGAGGGTTTCCTAGTCTTCAACAGTAACTACATATTCCGGTGTCATGTAGCCTTGGGCAAATCACTAATTGCTCAGTTTTTAGAAACCAGCAACTAATGTCAAATGCCTCAGTTTTTAAGTGGCCATATTAAGGCCCCTAATTTTCAGAAATGCTGAGCACACAACTACCATGGCAGTCATTTGAAGGTGGGCCTGCTTGGCACCCTGCCCTCACAAAACCAACCTGGGCACTTTACACCAGAGGTGCACAGAACTCCTGAAGATTTTTGACATTATCCTTTCCATGCCTCAGTTCTTTTACCCATGAAACAGGAACACAGAGGGGGGGACCATGAGAAGGTCCATGAGGGCTAAGTATAGACAGTTAAAAAGCCCGAGGGTGAATCAGTTCAATCTTTGCAGGTTAGTCTAAGCTGCATAGAGTCAACCAATAGGCAAATGAACAGATAGCGGAATCACTTTTGATTCTGGAAATGCAGCCACATGCCTGCAGTGGCCCAAGTCAGAACCCTGGAGACTCAAGAGCATACCTCCCTGCTCAGCTGGAGCAGACAGCTTGGGCCAAGGCTAGCCTGACCACCCTGCAATGGGGGGCATTGCAAGGGAGGGCCAGTGCATCCTAGGATACTGGGAGACTGTGAGTTTAATCTGGAGGGGATCTGCGACAGAATTTCAATGAACCAATTTATTCTAAATCAGATATTTTTGAGCCTACATCCATCCAGGCTTATCTCAAACCAGTTTCAGCCATTTTGACAGTGGTTTACGTGCACTGAATTTCTGCTGTGTTACAGATTTGAACCAGTTTCAGATCACTTATACCGGTTTATGTGTAATGTCTGTCCCTAGGTGAGGAGTTTTTATAACACTATAACCGTTATAAGAAATGTGCAAGGTAAGGAGAATGGGTTTTCTATAGTGATCCAATTGCCCTGATGGAGCCCTGTAGCCTTACTCCAACTATATTCCCATCAGCTTCCCTGGGACTTGCACACATAAGGCTGGATTTACCCCATTTGAAGGTGAGAAATACATCCGATGCATGTCTAAGCACTTGACAGGATAAGGCTTGCTGGTGACCACAGAACAATTTGCAGAGAAGAAACAATGTGACCACTCTCTGTTACAAAAACTAATTGCTTTTAATTCCCTGATGGACCCAGTTCTGTGTGTCAATTTGACTGAAAGTTCAAAAGTTATTTTTCTTATTAGTGTATAATTAACATGTTAAAATATTTATTGCATAGATATGTAAATGTCAGCAAGGTAATCCCCTCCTGGAGAATTTAAAGTGGGCACTCTGCTTTGTTTTAAATCATTTAATTAAACACCGGTTAGCAGAGATATCTGGCTTTATTACTAATACAAAAGCAAGCAATGACTGGTATTGGAATGGAAGCAAAAGAAGGGGAGAAAATCATTGGGTGTAAAACATGGTGCTTGCAACCAAACCCACTAACAAGGTCCATATTTAAAACATCATTTCACTTTGCATTAAAAATCCCCTTTTTTCCAGGTAACAGCAGGTACAGAATAACCAGAACAAACAAGGGGAAGTAGAGGAGAAGGCTTATTCTCACAGCTTATCGGGAAGAGGAATAGCCTCCCAAGGAAAGTGAAGGAACCTGCATTGCTTGAGCTGTTTAAAACTGAACTGGACAGAAGATTCATAATGGGAAACAGTTTGTCATTAAGAGCAGGGGGATAGACAAGAGGCTCTTCTAGCTAGCATCTCCACGTGTGTCAATGCTTCTGTTAATAACAAGGTATCAGCTGATCCTAGAGTCTGTCCTTCACTTGAGAGAGAAGGGTAGTTACTTGTGTTAGTCTGGAATCAGACAGAAGGCAGGATAGATTTGCACCTGTACAGATTGAATAAATCAAATGCACAGCATAAGCTTTCATTAGCAGAGGGTTTACTTCATCAGATGCTGTAAAGGGAAATCTACCCTGCCTTCTGCCTGCACTTGAGACATTGAAAAGACTTGAGTCTCCTTCTTCCATACATGTATCTTTTACCTTCTCTGTCCTTCTCCCTCCATTAATCAGGAAAGTCACAGACTGTTAGTAGCACCTAGGATCTGGTGTCATGCACTCTCCTTGCGCCACCCTCATGACAGCAATATTCTACAGGTGCCCCTTGACCAGTTTTTGGCTTCACCCCATGCTCTCCACCTAGCAGTACACTACGTACCACCCACATGGCAGAGAAAGTAATGGAGAGCAGCCATTAGGGGTGTGCGAATTGGGCAGTATTCAAATTGGATTTGGCCCAATTCAGGGAACAGTGATTCAATTCGCAGATTCGGATCACTGTCCCAATTTGATTCAGCCAAATCTGAATCTGAAGAGTCAATTCTGATTCAGAGAATCAGAGATTCAGCCATAGACACAGCTTTATATATTTTTTCTATGTACCTCAAGGTACCAGGTACAGCTCATGAACACTGAGATGGTGGGGCAGAAGGAGTGTCCCATGGGAGCTCCTCCACATGCTCAGCGGCAGACCCAGAAGTGGACCAGAAGTACTTTGAAGGTATGTAGAAAAAAACATATAAAACTGTGTCTATGGCTGAATCGTCGAATCTCTCTGAATTGATTTGGAGGCTTCCAATGCGATTCAAAGAGATTAATGAGTCTCCCGATTCAATTCAGATTCGGAGATTTGGCCACTGAGTTGGGCCGAATCTCCTCCGAATCGAATCAGTGACTGAAGCTTCACACACCCCTAGCAGCCATGATATGGGGAAGCAGCCAGACAGCATTAGGCATTACCAAGAGAGCTCTGTCAGTCCCCCAATCAGCACATGAAAACATGGGCACCAAATACTAGCAGACAAGTGGGATACCCTGATCACTTAAGGATCAAAATTTGCTCTCAGTGCAATCCTTGTGGGAGTCACACAGGCATATCCCAGCACAGGGGCTGGATCTATGCTACACCATACTATGCTATGCAGGTTTTCTGAAGGAGTCTTCTAACATGGCAGTGCTATTCCTCCCTTTCCCCAGGCCATGCCCCATCCTTCCCTGCTCCTTTACACAATCCCACATCTTGCCTGAGGCCTGAAGGGACCAACATAATACAATCTTAATAATAAAAAACAACCTAAAAGACAAAAAATACTGTCTCATAATAACAAGATTTCAACTTTCCCGAAGTTCAGCCTATTCAGCTGCAGCTCCATCCCCTTCCAGTGTTTTCTCTCCTTCATGTTTTCCTATTTTTATTGCAATTATGAACATGGTAAAATAAACCTGCACATCTTTTAATGTCTCAGTAAATAAAAAGAGCACAGAGTCTGTCATTAACATAATCACAGAGGAAAGAAGCACAAAATCGGGCAGCCAAAGCAAAGCTGAATGTGAAATCCAGTTGGGAGCCAGTGGAGGTTACACTGTCATACCAAGATAATAAAGCAGAAGCAGCATTGGTTAAATGTGACCTTTTCTGAAATACAGCACAATATCTAATTTAACAAACAGGAGCCTCCCAGTGAGAAACATGCTATCCTGTGAAAGCTGGGGGAGTTGGCCTTACGCTCAGCACAGCTCAGTTATTACTTTCACATTGTAATTACTGCTGTATAGTCACACAGGAGATTTACTGCACAAACTGCCAGTCCCTGCAGTTCTTGCATCCTTGTTCCTGCAATATGACTTTGATTGTTAAAAGTGCTCTGTCTCTCTAAAGGAAACACACACGTTTATATTTAAAATGCACTGAGCCAAAGATTTACATTGCATAATATTTCTGACACTATGTTTACCCATCAATCCACATTAGATCTCTGACGCTATCAATCCTGAAGCTTCTCAGGAGGAGGGAGGAGACCACATCCACAGAGATTTCTGTTGCGTTTGCCTCCACAAACCCACTTGGGATGGGGATGGAATCAGGGATGTGCGTAGCATAAGGAAAGATGTGGTTTGTAAAAAGGCTCTGACAACAGCTGAGCGATGGAGGACAGGAAGAATCAGAGGCTGCTTTAAAGCAATCACTGTTATGATGGGACTGCATTCAATCATCCTACACTGTCTGATGCAGGATGGCTCAAACAAGTCTGGAGCTGTTCATATGGCCTGCTCCCCACCTCTTCCACTCAGCTGTAATGCCCAATTTACAGCCTTCAGCTCTCACCTCCCTAAACTACTTTTACATGGAGAAAGAGAAAGAGTGGGTAGAACAGGGATTGTGTCCAGAGCTGCTGTTTGTTTGTGCAGATAGCTAAGGGAATAGCAGATGGAGGTTTCCTCCTAAAACAGGAGGAGAGAAGTTGCGATGTACCCCCGGCAGAGCAATGATAAACAAGTAGATGTCATGGCTCTCAGAGTTCTGCCAACTCTTATCCCCCGCCCCCTCCCATGCATTAGCATGGCATAAACAGTAAACACCATGTTAACAACTCAACCCAACTAATGGGACTGAACCTCTGCAAGCCAACAACCCCTGTGACTAAGCCTGAATTGATTCAATCTTTGAAGGTTAATCTACCCTGACTAGGCTGAACTGGTTTGAAACTCAACAGACATTCTCTCTGGACTGAGAAAATTCAGGCACATGTCTGCAGTGGCTCAGGCTAGAAGCCGGGGGACGCTAGAGCAGACCTCCCTTCCCTTCCGCAGGAGCTGAGCTGAGGGGGGGCGTGGCCAGGCCCCAGCAGGACTCTCTCATTAGGGATGTCTGCCTGCTCAATCCCAGGCTTTTCCCCACTAGCTGCTCAAGGGGAAAGAGTGTTGCCAGACCAGGGTAGCACTCTGAGGCAAGCGGGGGTGTGCAGTGTGTGCATCTGCTGATGATACAGAGCTGTTTAAATCTCCCTCCCTGCTTCCTCATACTGCCTGCAGCAAACTGACAGGTGAGCAAGCCAGGGGGAAGGGGTGGGAGGGGGGAGGGCTGATAACAGTCTTTATCAAAACAACAGCCTCTCTCCACATTACTTCAAACTTCTTAAACAGCTTACTGGCTGACCTGTTCATTAGCTCCAAAAGCCCTAAGTGGTCACTGTTCTGTCTGCCTATCCCAGTGTGTAACAGGAGGGACGGCAGGGTCGCTGTGCTAGCCCTTGCCGCCTCCTCTACTGTGCCAAGCTTCGGACTTGCAGCCTCCTATTCTCGCCTGCCACGGCTTTGATAAGTGTTTTTGTAGGGAGGCTACCTCTCCTCCACTTGGCCACAGTTCTCCTGCTCCGGGTGTCTGGCGTGTCTCGGCCTTGCGGGCCTTCTCTATATGCCACCCTTCTCACCGGGCTCTTCCCTCTGCGAGGCTGCCCTTCTCACCGGGCTCTTCCCTCTGCGAGGCTGCCCTTCTCACCGGGCTCTTC
>NW_005842196.1:1056355-1059975 GCF_000455745.1 Alligator sinensis
CAAACATAAGCCTCCAGCTATAACTAGGCTCAGGCCTACCGGGTTTTCTCTCCTACCGCGGTGACCAATGCTGCTCTGGCATTCAGGTTCTCTCTCTTCTGGCCAGGAGCTTCCTCATCCTTAGCTGTTGGTAGGGCACCCACCGCCTGGCCTCCTGCCTGTGGTTTATATAGGCCAGGCCCTGCCGCTTCTTTCAGCCAGCTAGGCAGGTGTAACCCATTAGCCCCCTTTTGTTGCCTTGGCGACCGGCACCTGACAAGCCTTCCTGGCTCTCACAGTAGCAGGCACCTTAGTGTCCTGCTACACAGTGAAATTGGAAAGACACACACACACACACACACAGACACCTCTCGACATTAGCTAGCATACCACATACTGGCTATGGTCCATGCTGTGGCAGAGAGAAGGAAGGGATTTCTGCTTAAGTAGTGAGTGGTAAGAGGGGGAAAAGGGGGGCATGGGAAAGCCAACAGACTCTGCTGTGCCTGCAATTCTGTGCCAAGCTCCAGCCAGGAGCAGAGAGCCCTGCTTCTGTCCCAAACTCTGTAGAGCAGAGAGCCCCACCCAGCCCAGACAGCATGCTAGGATGCTGGGGGACTCTGATTTAACTTAAACCAGCAAGGGGTCAGGGCAAACATTGCATAAACCAGTTTGACCCAAATCAGTCAAGTCTACATTCAACCAGGTTTATCTCAAACCAGTTTCAGCCATTTTCAAGCTGGTTTACATTCACTGAACATCTGTTCTGTTACAGGTTTAAACCCATTTCTGATCACTTAAACCGGTTTACGTGTAATATCTGTCCTTAGTTTAGCAGCACTGTTTGCTAAAGTATTGGTCTCCTGCTATTATGGAAAACAAGCCTTATGTTACTGAATGCAAGTCTTTCTTGATGCTGCTAGACATAATGAGAACAAGTAAATTCCTTTTGGTTCCCAAATGCCAATCCTTTCCTGGGGATCACCAGCCTCTCCTAGAACTCCAGTGTTTCTGCCAGCGCAATGTTTCTTAGCAAAATGTTGTCACAGAAAGTAGCTTTGTTCATGCAATGCTCAGAAAAAGCAAGGAGCGACAAAGTGCTGGGACTGTCCTAGGAAAAAGGAAATCTGACTCCACTCACTGATGGTTTGCACATTTCAGCAAGGGCTGGCATCAGAATCCAAACTGGTACACACTATGACGTTTCTGAGGCAGCCTAGCAGTTTGTGAGACTGCTCCTCGACTGTCAAATTATCTGTCAGGGTTATCTCAGTGCAGGCTACAGGATCAAAACAGAAAAATAAAAAAGAAATGAGGTTTTTTTCATAGTTATGGTTTATGGCTGACATTATCTAATCAGCGTCCACTCAACTTATTTCTGGTTCAGCCTACAAGAAAACAAGCATCTCCAAATGGAAGCAAAATGACTGAGAAGGGGTATATTCCCTAAATGTCAGCACTAATACATTCTTCACTAATGAGCCACCAAGTACAAAGCAGAAATTCAAGAAATAAGTCAACAAAAGAAAAAGGCAAGTAGCCCTTTTTCTGATCAAAACTGTAGTTCCGTTTTGTAAGAATGTGTGAGAGGGCAAAAAAGTGTCCTCTCTCTCTTGCACCTAAAAGAAATAACAGTTATTCTTTGTGATCAGAACTACTCCCACTGAAATCAATGAGAACAGGCTCAAGCCCTTCTCATGCAACCTGCCTGCCCATTCTCCCTCACCAGCTTTCAGAATCTCAGATCTCCCTGGGAATCTGCTGAGTGGTGCAGAGAACTCATCTCCAATTGATTTCAACAATCATGAAGGATGCTCAGCACTTCTCACTATGAGATCCTGGTTTGGTCTCCTAAGAATAAATAATGAAGTCAAGTTTTCAGGACACACTGAATATTTCTTTTGGCATAAATTCACATAGTAACATTCCAAAAGACTTCATATACATCTTTTAGAGGGGATGCCAAATATTTAAATATCTGTATGTCGAAATCAAATCCCAGAGTCTGTGAGACAGTGTAATGTCAATTCCATCAAAGAGAAAGCCCCAGCCCTGCATGCAGCTTACCAATGTTTAATTTTAAAAATGCTTTGAACTGCAGTCTTAGCAACACAAACATAAATATATCAACAGAAATGCTCAGAATCCAGCAATCAGCAGGGAAGTTCCAAACATATTATTTTTCCCAAGCAACTTGTTGTTGCTTTCTGTTCAGAACAATCACTTTCATTAAATAAAAAAAAGCATAAACATCAATAAAGCTTTTTTTGAGTTAGACACTGGAGGGGTGAGTTTTCTATTACCACATGACCTATTAGCCACAAGATACTGACCTAAAAAGTACTTACAGGTCCTCACCCACTCTTGAAAACAAAAGAATACAAAGGTAGCTTATTGTAAAAATACAATGAAAGCACAGAGGAGGTTGTCCAAGATTGTTACAGTGTTATTCCTATGACAGGTATCATGGCCCACTTACACCAGGCTCCACACAGAGCAGAATGCAATCCCTGCCCCAAAGAGTTTACAGTCATGGCTAAGCTTACCCTATAAGCTATCTGACCAAATGTTTGTAAAACTTAAGTTGCTGTATTTCATTTCAGGGCCTGCCATTGCTGGTTTTGTGTCTGCAATACAATATTATAAACAAATACATCATTTCAGGGTTATTTTTTCTGTTCATACAAGGTTAGTCTGTCAAGTGCACTCAAAACCTGACCCAGCATAAGTGCCCCAGAAAGCATACAACATCCTAGCGAATGTCCAATGCCTGGAACTGCCTCCCTGGCCCTTCCACCTTCAACATCTCCAAGGCTCTGTTCCAAAACCAGCAAAGTCAGTGACAGACTTTCATTGATTTCAAAGGGCTTTGGATCAAGCTCAAACTCTCTTCCCAGAACCTACAATTTCTAGGAAAACTAAAATGAAAACAAAACAAAAGAAAAACAAATCAAATCCTTTTCTAGAACTCACGTCACCCTTCAGAAGCATTCCTTGGCCCCTCATATTTCCACAGACTCATTCTCCACTGCCCAGCAAATTCTACAGTTATTTACACCAGCGGACAGGAGTGCAAAGGAGGTGCAAAATATCACTTTTCTGATTTGTCAACATGTTCACACTCCTTGTCACAGATAAGAATGGCTACATGAGGAGCAAGGCAACAGAGAATTCTTCTTAACTTGCTGTAATTTGTACCTTTGTCCATGCCCTTAGCCATGTCTCTAGTGGGTTATGGAATAGAGAAAATCCCACACAATTTACTGATTCATTTGACGCACTGAGAAGGGGAGTAGTTAGTTGATTGCAGAATTTCACAATGATTACACACTTAATTCATACAACACAATTTTATTTTTAAATTCTTTGCTACGCATATAACACTGCTTAGCTTTAAGGAGCACCACAAACATTAAGAACACAATAACTACATATATCAGAAACAATGCTCCAAATGCACTTCCTTCCCAAACAATTACAATTACAACTCAAAGTTAAATTTGAATCAATACTATTATTTTTCATAATATACTTACAATCCTAGAATTCCGAGAAGCCAAACACCTAAATATGGTTTCATTCCTCAGTAGTACAATTTAATGGGTTGGCCTCAGTAGTACGGTTCAATGGGCTCGCCTCAG
>NW_005842196.1:1060103-1067162 GCF_000455745.1 Alligator sinensis
TCTGATCCGGCCTACACTTGCGATTCTTCCTTTGTTGTTCTGCAAGTGAAGTTACCTCCAAATTGGGACAGTAGGTTACAGTTTTTATTGAGTGAGTTGCCATCTTGGGCCCCTCCTACCCAAACCTGTCACTACTCCCAAATTTGGGCTCAGATCTTACTTAACAGATTCTTTTGCTTGGTAATCAGTTTCTTTTGTTGATCATTTTAACTACTTTGAGGAACTTCCATACCACTGAATTGACTTTTATTTCCAATCTTTTCAAAGGGCCTAGGTTTGATTTCTCGGAATGTGGGATGTTTGCTTAAGGGTCATTTTTAGGTTAACTTTGTTAAAGGCCTCTAAAGATCAAATTCAAGATTTAAGACTTTGAGCAAAGTCAGGACCTTCCACACGTAGACCAAAACAATGGCCTAGATAAGAAGATAAATCTTGTCTTCTTCCTAAGCTGGCTAATGGGCAACTATTACAAACATTCAAACTATTTCATTCAATATGACAAGCCACACTCTCTAAAGCCTCTTCAGTGCATCTCCTGTTGATTTTAAGTTGGCCCTGGCCCAGCAACAACATCCATATGGACACACAGGTCCTTCTATGTGAATCTAGTTGGGAACAATCCGTACACTGGAATTCCCTGCTCCTCCACGGAGAACACATCTTTGGAACACCTCAACGAGCAACTGAAGAAATGAGCTGGAAATACAGACGGGGCCACAACAAGGAAGATCACCCTGTCATAATGCCCAACTGATGGAGGAAACAGTTGCTACTAAAGCCCATGGGTCACATAGCTATCTGTGTCAGTAATCAACACACACTGAGGGAGAAATCTGTCACTCAACCTACACACCAAGTCAGCATGCTCAGGCCTTGTGCAGGTGTCAGGATTTGTCCGTACAATCATTTAGCAATGGAGGAAAATGGACAGGACAAAGTAAGGGTTTACCTCCACATGCAAATTAAACTGGAAGAAGGTCAAGTATAAACTACAGGCAAAATAACCTGAATAACTCTGTGGATAGAAAAGCTCTAAGACAACAAAAGTTCCTCTGTGAATCTTTACCCAAAACTTGTACCAACTGATTTGAGATTCAAAATTTTCACTTCTCCCCTCTTTTGTTTTCTTGCTTCTGCTGTCTCTTCCGTTTGTCATCACTTAAGTGCCAAAATACATGAGACTGGGCAGTAACAGTGCAAGGGTAGCCCAGGTAGAAACAGGAAGTGACAGTAAGTTTACAAGAATTGACGTCCAGTTTTTTTTAGAGAATTTGAATAAAAGATGGTCTGGGTGTTTCCCCCAAACAGAACCTCTAAAGTAGGGACGGGGAAAGCCACAGTGATTGTATGTAGACTGTGAACACCCCCAGAGCTTGCGAGAATGTGGATCTAGGGTGCGTCTCATTATTAAGATAAGGATCAATAGCATAAGATTTGAAGTTCAAAGATGGAAGATGTTCAGATCTGGGGCCATCTTTACCCTGATTTTATTGACATGTGTCCATCCTTATTTAAAACTGCTCAGAATAAGAACAAGAAATATATATCATCCACCCTTTTTGTTCTTCTTCTCACCCCTGGGTGGAAACATTTCTGTCTTTCTACAAATAATTGCAACCTGCTGAAACCTCCTGCCAAAGCATATAGAAACCCTTCACAAAATGAGCTACATAAAAATGACATGTTTAGCACCACTTTTTGAGAATTACCCCTGAGCCTTTTTTACATGCCTTGTTAATAAAATTCGCATGTCACTCTTTATTATTAGAAAAGAGCTTAGATCTTTAGTCAGGGCTGAGGCATAGATCTCTTGTTTTAGTTTTAAAAATATCCCCCCCCCCCCCCAACATTTTTTAAAAAACCCCCCCCCCCCCCCCAAATTATGCACCAGTTCCTCAATCCTAACTCAGAGTTCACATTGAAATGCATGCATTCATCATGAGAACAGGTATTCTGACCTTACATCAGTACAGTAGGCACATTCAGAGACCACAAAAATGTCAAATCATTCATAAAAAACACACATGGCCCCTGGTGGGAAAAGCAAAGCTTGTAATATCACTTTTCTCACTCTCATTTACTCCTCAGCCTTGTTCTCCATGGGACAATCAATCAAGAAACTGCAGATTCTGAAAGGCATCCACCTATTAGGATAATCGTGCCAACACTTAATTATTATGATTTGAGCTATATTACATGCAATAGGAAATACACAAAAGTTAAATCAAGCACCTGGGGTATATTTGTAAAACATGGATAATTTCAGAACATGATTTAGGGTAAATCAAGGCTAAGCCAGCAATGGCTAAAATCATTACCATTTAATGAGCTATTTGTTATCTCATGGGAAATAAATTGTGGGTTTAAGACAATCCCCAGTAGGCAACAGCAACAGCAAAATAAACAACATGGTAACTAATATCTAGTCTAGCAACATCAGCAAAGCAGCGGATAAGCAAGTAGACCATGGAGACTTAACTCCCCTCTTGAGGTGGTCCCTGTACTTCAGAGTTCAAAGTAAGGCTAATACAGAATATGGAACCCTACAATTGTCCCTGTCCATGCTGTATGCTGTTCTATAGCCAATTAGAGAAGCAACCTCCCTCTCCAGAGCTGCCAGGCCAGCACCTTTAACCAGCACTGAATTAATTTTAAAAATTTCATAGTTTCATAGTAGCTAGGGTCAGGAGGGACCTGAACAGATCATCTCGCCTGACCCCCTGCTACAGGCAGGAATGAATGCTGGGTTCACAAGACCCCAGACAGGTGATCATCCAACCTCCTCTTGAATTTGCCCAAGGTAGGGGCAAGGACCACCTCCCTGGGAAGTTGGTTCCAGATTTTGGCCACCCAAACTGTAAAATATTGCCTTCTGATCTCTAACCTAAACCTATTCTCCATCAGCTTATTACCATTGTTCCTTGTCACCAAGGTGGTGCTGGGGAGAAAAGGGCTCTGCCTGTTTGCTGTTGATCTCCCCTGATGAGCTTGTAGGAAGCCACTACGTCTCCCTTCAGCCTCCTCTTGCTGAGGCTGAACAGGTTCATGTCCTTCAGTCTCTCCTCGTAGGGCCTGTCCTGCTGCCCTCTCACCAAGCGGGTGGCCCTCCTCTGAACCCTCTCCAGGCTGGCCACATCCCTTTTGAAGTGCAGAGCCCAGTACTGGATGCAGTACTCCAACTGCAGCCTGACCAAAGTCGCATAGAAGGGGAGTATCACCTCTCTGGACCAGCTTGAGATGCACCTTTGGATGCATGACAAGGTATGGCTGGCCTTGCTGGCTGTGGTCTGCCATTGGTGGCTCATGTTCATCTTGGAGTCACAATAATAACTCCAACATCCCTTTCCACCTCTGTGCTTTCAAAAAGGGAACTCCCCAGCCTGTATGTATGCTGTGGATTCCTTCTCCCAAGGTGCAGCACCCCGCATTTGTCTATGTTGATCCCCATCCTATTCTCATCTGCCCACTTTTGTAGTCTGTCTAAATCAAGTTGCAGACTCTCTCTCCCTAGAAGTGTGTCCACCTCACCCCACATCTTAGTGTCATCAGCAAATTTGGACAGCGTGCTTTCCACCCCTTCATCCAAGTTGTAGATGAAGATGTTAAACAGTGCAGGCCCGAGGACCGAGCCCTGGGGTAATCCACTGCTCACATCTCACCAGGTTGAGTACAACCCGTCCACCACTACTCTCTGGGTGCGCCCCATCAGCCAATTTTTTACCCATTCAACTGTGCAGGCATTAGTGCCACAGTCGCTTAATTTATTGATGAGGATGGGGTGAGAGACAGTGTCAAAGGTCTTCTTAAAGTCTAGAAAGACTACGTCCACAGCGACACCATCATCCAAGGATTTAGTTACTTGGTCATAAAAGGCAATCAGGTTGGTCTGGAAGGACCTGCCTTTGCTAAACGCATGCTGATTGCCCCTGAGCATGATCTCCCCTGCAGGCTCCCCCCAGATGTGCTCCTTGATGATTCTCTCCAAGATCTTCCCAAGCACCGAGGTGATGCTTACAGACCTATAGTTACTTGGGTCCTCCTTCCTCCCCTTCTTGAAAATGGGGACCATATTAGCTAGTTTCCAATCCCCCAGCACCTGGCCAGATAACCACGAATGCTCATACAGCCGGGCCAAGGGCTCCACGATGACCCCTGCCAGCTCCCTCAACACCCTTGGGGTGGAGGGCATCTGGACCTGCAGATTTAAAAATGTCTAGCCCTTCCAGAAGATCCCTAACTACATCTGCACTGACTGAAGGCCTGATAGAGGTAATTGTTAGAGGAAAAAAAAATTCTGAACATGTTTTTTCTCCAATTATATCATCCTCTTTTTCTTATGCGGGGCACAAGGAAAGAGATGTTTAAAAGCAGTGAAGTCTAGCTCACTGTGACCAGGTGAAATGTTCTTAGCCAGTAAGATATGAACACCAAAGGAGGAAAGAATTCTTATGCACAGCTATCTGGCTCACTTATCTGAGACAGATTTTCAAAGGCAAGTTTTAGCTCCCCTTGATGTCAACCCAAGTCAAGCCAGAAGCACACCAAGGCAGCCCCAAACCATCAGCTGTACAGCGCTAATGGCAATGGCATGCTTAGCCACTGCTGCTGCAGCAGCTGTTTTTGTGCCCTTCCACAAAGGCAGCACCCAAGGGCTTGTTCTTCTTTTGGGTTACCCCAGTCACTCCCCTTGAGTTATGCTACCGAGATAAGCACTAGTTAGTCCTGGTGTTCAGCACTGGTTGTCTTAAAGAACTGCCCTCTGTATGTATGCAAAACTTATACTTGCTCTGTCTCTGACCTTGTCCCAGTCCAGTCCTGGTGAGTGAGAGGAACCAACAAATGCCCCCTGGCTCCCCATAGCAGCAAACAAGGAGTCCCCAGTGCTGCAAAAATGCCACAGAACAAACTGAACCCTGCAGTGCTCAAAATGAGGGCTTTGGCCTTAAAGGGACAGTACAAGGAAAATACAATAAGACACAATACACATACACCCATTCAGTCCTACCATGGATCTTTAAAGGCCTGGTCAACTTGATATACATATCATGACCTCGCCTGCAGGGGCCCATCCACAAGGGGAAATGCTGACCTGGTCTGAGAGGGGACGGTGGCATAAGATCAGGAATGTCTCAAGAAAGAGACAGAAAGTGAGAAAAAAGGCTACTAGCAGAGAAGATGGCAGGGGTTGGAGATGACTGATTTATCTTCAGGCCTTCCTTCTAAAACACTAAAGATGACTCCAGTCATTTTCAATTCTCTGAGAATAAATGGCAGTCCCCTAGCTGAAACCCAGCATATCATTTTGAAGACATCTCCCTTTGTGCACTGTTTTGAAGGCAGCCCTGCAGTTTCTCCAGGGCCATTTACGTGGTTAGACTCCCAAGAGGTTTGGATCACAGGTCTTCTCCTGACCTCATGGAAAGTATTCTTCTTTGAACTAATCTTTGATTTCCTTCAAGTTTGCATTATGCAGAAATACTACACTAGGAACTTAGTACTTTGAAAGAATAAGAATATGTCCCTGTATATCATAGTTTCCTGCACAAGTACATGTGCTGGCTTTGGAGATTATATTCTCACACATTTTACACAAGGTGTTTGGGAAGCAGAAGTGACTGTACAAAGCACAGCAGGCAATTCCCCTCAGACTGCAAAGAAATCCCAACGTTCACAAAAACTAATTTAAAAAATAAGAGCAGGATTGCAAACACCAATGAACAGTTATCCACACAAATGACCTCATTGATTCATTTACTTCAAGGGAACTACTGGTGTGAGTAACCACTTCCCACTCTAAGGAAGGGATTCACAATCTGGCCACAGGGTATTTAAGGAAGGGATCTTAAAGAGTAAATATATTTTATACTATTAGGTCTTTACTCCAAAATACTTTGTAGATAAAATTATTCAATGGGACATAGTTACAAATTATTTTTCTTATAAACTGATGATGTGTCTATTATTGCTGTAAAACCAGAGTGACTTCAAGCTGACTGGGTCCAAGCAGAAGTCAGGGAAAAGATAACATTTTCTACTCTAAATAGAAGTCCCTCCCCACCCCTCAGATTGATGTTGGCCCTCCATTAGTGTCTTTCATTATTACACTGATAACTGAACAGGCACATATCCACAGTCAGTCAATGACAGACATGAATGATTTTATGACCAGCAACATGACTGGTTGCTCTCCAAGCTAAGATAAGGGCAATCAAATCTCATGCTCTAGGCTGTAAACTGATCAGCAAAGAGGTCAGAAAAGAGCTTTTCCCACTCAGGTATAACATTATGTAATTGGACAAGTATAAAACAGGTCAGTGAAGGGAGCTGCTTTGCCTTGTGGCCAGATGAAGACCACAACCAGAGGCAGGGGACCAGACATAAATGAATAATTATTTAATGCAGTGTGACAAATATTGTGCATTTCTTTCTTAGAATCCATATTCAGCCCTGGCAACAAGTTCTGCTCAGATATACCCACTATCCATAATCACAAGGTCTACAGCACATTGCACTCTGATTTACAGAGCACCTCCAAATTCTGAGGGGTATCAGATGAGCAAATCCCTGAAAACATCTACAGAGAGATTAGAAATAGGAGTCAGATACAACTTCCATTCAGGAAAACAAAACTGATTGTGACCTTGTTTGAGGAGTCACCATATGATGATAAGAGATGGTACAATGAACAAAGCCCACACCACAATTCAAGAGCCCAGTAAATCTTTATTATAAATGAATTGTAGTTTGGCTCAGAAACTGCTGGAGAGTCAGGCATGTATCTAAAAAGAGCGACTCTAAAGAACAGGCCTTTTCAGCAGTTGGACACTGCCTTAAATCAGCAAACTCCCCTCACCTTTCCTAGTGCTCATTTTGTACGTGTTGGGTGGGGTTGAAGGAGAGCAAAGGGGAGTGTTTGTGTGAATTTAGTGCTGGGGAAAAGTGCTAGTTTCACAGCCCTGGACAATGAAGACCTCTAATTATCCACAGAACAGGCAGCAGCAATGCAAGCTTCCCAAAGTGCCTCTACTCTGACCAGAGGGATGAGGGGGGAGTTCAGCA
>NW_005842196.1:1067172-1067728 GCF_000455745.1 Alligator sinensis
GGCCCTTCTGCTGAGGCTGCCACCGAGGAAGCCAATTAGTGCCAGTCATGGTAGGTTCTGTGATGCATGCTCCTATGTGCCAGGAACCAGATGGAGACTACTAAGAGATTTCACATAGCCTCCTGCAATTATAATCAGATGGGGACAACTCTCCATCAGTGTCAAACTCAGCTGGATCTGCACCCAGCTTGAGTCAACATCCCCAAACAAGACTAAAGAAAAATGAAAGCCAACTCAACTGTTATTAAATAGCATTTAAAAGCCAGTCACTTGAATAAGTTCAATAAGTTTAAAAGGATCTGACCTCCGGTATCTCCCTTTGAAGCCATTTTCCTATATCCCAGCTTATTGCTAAAACCTATCATACATGAGATTGCAAACTGTAAACTAGCAATACAGTGTCTCTGAAACAGTAAGTGCATTTAGCTCCTGATATTGATCGTTTATAATTAGACGTAATACAGCACATCATTTTCCTGCTCTTGATCAATGAAACCATGCTTTTTTTTCCTGCAGACATTCTGATTGCTGCTAAACCAAATGGAATGGTGCCTCA
>NW_005842196.1:1067738-1093385 GCF_000455745.1 Alligator sinensis
GCAAACACAGCATCCACTTAGATTTACTGTCCCAGAAATATAAACAGAATATTTATTTCTGACCTTTTAAGTACTAATTCCAAATTTAATGAAGCACAATGAACATTCCTCAGAGCCAGACTCCATGGTTGCTTAACATTGGCAACCCTCTAATTATTACTGCAGCTTAAATAAAGGGCATTTGGTTCTGTTGGAAATTATTAAACACTGAAGGAACTGACTCCAGCCTCCATTTTCTCTTGATAAAATAAAAATCAATGCAGCAAAACCACTGATGGAGTATCTCTCTTAGCATTACTCAGTTCTCTAGAAGGAAAAATGTATCAAAACAATATATTAAGGCACTGGCATGCTAACTAATCTATCCTGAATTCCTGTTCCTTCCCCAAATAAATATAGGAGCTTCCTCATTTTGTATCTGAAAATGGATGAGAACAGAAGAAAAGCAGCTATTGTGACTTGTTTTTAAGAGGGATTGGATTAGAAACCTAGATTCAGTCCTAAGAGCAGCATTGCACAATGAAGCCATAATTACATGCCTGAAAGTGGCTAATAATATCACCAGTTTGAATTGTTGGCATATCAGAAATCTGCAGCATCATTATGAAGTGCACAAATGTAGTAATAAGAAAACTACCTTACATTCATAAGGTACCTATAATCCAAAAGCTCTTTACAAGCTGTTGTACACAAGGATCACTTCAGCAAGCATTTTCAATGCAGACACTCAGGCTGAAAATGGGGCAGACATTCTGCACCAACACTACAAAACAGAAAGGGAAGCAAAGAACACCGAACCTAAAGAGGGCATTTTGTTAAGAGAGGAAGCCTGAGGACACACGCTGAAACTATAACAAGGGCAGCAGGGCTATCCTATTCACCACAGCCAAAGCCAAAAAGCCACTGGGGGGGGGAGGGGGACAAGGCTTTATATGTACAGTAGCTTATACCTGCAACATCTTTCTTCCTAGCAAGTTTTACAAACAGCAGGTTTGACTCCAACATGCAACGAGAACAGCAGGGCTGTGTGCTGAAGATATCTTGTGAGGACTGAAGTATTCCTTTCCCCGTGTCTCCCCATAAGCCACTTAACAACAGAAGAGATACTGTAATACAGCCAATGTATTACTCTTCCTGGGGAGAATTACCATATTATCTATACTTCCATGCACCATCAGCCCTATGCTCTAACACCCTGCATATTGGGACAGAGGCTACCAAATCCCTGGCCATTCATGGTAAAATCGCACTGCACCTGTAGGGTCTGGTTCTCCTTGGCAATGACCTCAAGCTTCGTCCTGTTTGTACGTTACAGCTGAGAAGCAGCGTCACCTAAGGGGTGTGGGATCAACCACTAGCACAAAGCAGTGGGTAAGAAGAAACTATATCTAAAGTTAAATTATTTAGTCTACAGATTGTACCTTAAATCCCTTAACACCCCTTCAGAACAGACAGGACCCCAATATTTAATGCTCATATAAAAGGCATGGCATGTGCTAAATTACATGAAGCTGAGGTTACATACCTTGATCAGAGCGAGTTAAGCAGCTCCTGTTGGTTTAAGGGAGTTCAGGGAAGTGAGGCCAATCAATGCCCATCCAGAGGGATAGGGGACCTTTAACGATGGCAACTGTCAGGACATCAGATTCATGTGTCACCCAAAAGGGAGTGTATTTCAACACATCACTAATGAGATGGAAGTTACTGCTCTCCCCTGCACAGTGGGAAGGATTGGAGTGAGAGCTGGTGGAACAGGAGGACACAGGGCAGAGAGGGGGCAATCAAAGCCTTTCTGAAAAGCAAAAGTACCCAGCTGGTGAGCACAACCCAGGCAATTTCCTTCCAGGAACAGGTTCAGGAAGAATGAGCAAAGACACTTGCCTCCCAGCAGCTGGGGCAGAGAAGCCTCAAAGCCTGTGCCATAAATCTCTCAGACTGCATTTGAAAGATGTCAGTTCCCTGCATTTTTTCTGTCCCATCTTTGTGACTCCATCTCCCCGCACTCTCTCTCTCCCACTCCTGTGTCTCTCTGTTCTCTTCTTCCCAATACACACCCTGCTTAAACACTACACTTACATTAAAGCCACAGAAACCTCTCTCTGAACTTGCTAGTGATGCCACTGCTGCTGTCTATCAAATCCTTTGACTTCCCTTCTCTCTTCCAGCTCCCATCTGCTGCCTAGGGACTAGTGCTATGGTTTGTCTGCCTACAGTATCTAGTGGACAGTTCAGATTCTAACCAAGATAACCCTGGATGGATCCCCTGATCCCTGTCCTGAAATGCTTGCAAGCATCCCATGATACTCTGGATCATTTTAACAGAACTCATGAAAATGGATAAAGTTCAGGAGGCTCCCACAAGGCTGGAGTAACTAAGCTTCATGCAGGGAAGGTGGAAAAAGAAACCCACATTGTCCAACCTTGGGGCAGCTCTCCTGGGTCTGAAGCATAGCCACTATCCCAGGCTTTAGGCTGTAGTAGCAGTCACTGCCCTTTTCCACCATGTGCATGGGTCTACAGACACTGGAACAACCTACATTTAAAATCTAGTAGTTCCTTCTCCACCAATATCCAGTGCTCCTGGCCCATTCAGAGCTGAGGTAGAATCTGCCTCTCTGTGCACAGTGATGTGTGCAGGCCCTGTTGTATGGTCACTCCTCCTGCACATACCCTCCTGTAGGGCTTGTGTTGTGGAAAAGATGACACATGGAGCAAATTTAACCCATGTGAAAATACATTTCAAGGAAAAGTCTTGATTTGGCCTCTGGGGCCAACAGCCAGTACAATCTAATAACAGGCCTTTTCCATCACAAATGCCTAGGAATTTCTGAAGTGCACTATGTATAGCAGTGTAGCCTCCAGCATGCCCTTTTACACCCTTCTAAGTACTACAGGGTTGTTGGCCCTGAAACAATCTGGATTTAATCAGACAGTTTAGAGTAATGGGGCATGACTCAGAGACATTTTAAAAACCTTTAAGAACTGCCCTTTCCCTGTCTCCTTCCATTATGAATGAAAACTAATGTAATAGATTCTCTTTTCTCTAAACGGTCCTCTCTCAGGAGTTAAATAAAACTCATTGTCATTCATTCCCTGGAGCTCTGGGTCAGACATGATATATTTTTGGGAGGGGAAGAGGGAATCTCTGATTTCTCATGGCAAAAAATGCCAAAAGTATTGCAATTGTGTTGGAAATAAGGTTGTGAAGACATGATACTGCCTTTCTATTAAATCAAAGGGAAAATTATATAAGGGCACCTCACCTCAAGCTGTCTGCATATAGAGCATCGCTTCCTTCTGTGACAGGAAGTCAGTTCAGGGGCAAAGGGAGAGGATGGGGGGAGGGAAATAGGCTTTGTTAAGCAGCAGGAAAAGTGAGCAAATACCAACACTGAAGAGGCACAGGTTCTATATAATTAGTCATGCAGCTCACTTGCTTTCACCATTGGAAGTCACTCAACCTCTGTGCCTCAACTGTACAATGGAGATCATGATGTCTAGCTGCCTTTTTAAACTTTGGATAATTAAGAGTATTTTCTCAATACACAGAAGGAGCATTAGTCCTGAATATTTGTCAATGAGAAAACACGGACAAACAAAATCTTCACAAGGGGCCCAGGCTGGCAGCGGGGCTGGGTTACCAGGTGGTGCTGGGCGCGGGGCAGGGGAAAGCGGCCCCTTGCCCACCCCGTGCCCGGCACTGCAACCGCTCGCAGCCCACGTAGGGCTACCTGTGCCTGCTCCAGACAGCCCCGCATGGGCTGCAAGTGGCTGCAGCACGGGGCACTGGGCACAGGGCAGGTGAAGGGCCACTTTTCCCCGCGCTCAGCTTTTCTCTGGGCTCCTTCCTGGTGCAGAAGAAAGAGGCCCCTCCCCTGTCCTGTGGCCAGCACCCCAAACTGCAGCTGCTTGCAGCCCATGTGGGGCTACCTGTTCCTGCTCCAGACAGCCCCGTGTGGGCTGCGAGTGGCTGCAGTGCAGGGCGCCAGCCATGGGGTGCTGGCAGAGCCGTTCTCCTCCATGCCAGGAAGGAGCCTGGGGAAAAGCTAAGCATGGGGAAAAGCAGCCCCTCCCCTACCCTGTGGCCAGCACTCCCTGCTGCAGCCACTCGCAGCCCACGGGTCTGTCCAGATCAGGAACAGGCAGCCCCATGCAGGCTGTGAGCGGCTGCAATGTGGGACACCAGCCCTGGGGCAGGTGAGGAGCCGCTTTTCCCTCCCCCCGTGCTCAACTTTTCCCCAGGCCAATTTTCCCTGGGCTCCTTCCCTGCCTGGGGTCCTCCCCTGCCCTTCCCCACCTTCCCCCTTACCTGCAGTTCTGGCACGGGGCAGCCACCCTGGTCCCAGGCCAGAAGCCCCAGCTGTTGTAGGAGCCCACCAGGCTTCCCCTGCATCCTACTGCCCTTGGTTCCTGTCATTTTTGACAGGAACCAAAAGCAGGTAAGTATTAATTTTCTAAACTTTTTAGGGGCCCTGTGGGCTCGATAGAATGGCCTTACAGGCCAGATCCAGCCTGCAGGCTGTATTTTGCCCACCCCTGGCACAGGGAGTAATTATGAAAAGAAGAACATTCTGGAACAGGCCTGGAAAAACAGTTCCCAGGCTATAGGACAGTATCTACATAGAAGAGGCAAAAGTTTTGGAATGGATTCAGTCCCTCCAAGCCCAGTATGCTTATTAATACTGGCCAGGGTAAGGAGTAAATATCCTTTATCAAAACACTTTATTTGTACCCCATGCATCCCTTCTACATTTTTCACTGTAAAAAAAAATAATAATAATCTTGCCCCACTGTAAAGGCAAAACTAGACACTGAAAGTCTGAATACTGACACAAACATGGACCACCTGCATATTTATTCCCACAAATAGTCAGCAGGATTCATAACCCATCTTCTGCACATGCAATTGAGAGAGTTGTGCATATGTACACATTGGCACTGGCTCCAGTGGGCTCAAACTGTCTTCCATCAAAATTCCACAACAATGAAAGATAATAAAACCCTGTGAAACAGTGCCCTGTATATTTGTCTTGTTATCATTTAAACTGTTTATCTATAATTGCTAGGAAAGAATTGCAATCAAACTATCGTCTGCCAGCTACCACTCTAAGTCTCAAGGGTATTTTGCTCACAATAAAATTATTTATCAAAAAACAGCTTCCTCCATTTTTGCTGCATGAATAAAATTGTTCATGCAGCCCTCCAAAACACAAATCCCTTGCAGTCATAAAAAAAGACAGTACATGAAGACTGAAAGGTGTTGTAACTTTCTCCCTGTTATGCCAATGTGTGGAGGTTGACACAGCAATGCTAAAATGAAAAGGTGAATGGAAATACTGTTAAACTGTGGAAGATCCAGGCTGAAAGATAGGAATGTTATTGCAAGCTGGAATGAAGCCCAATCATGCTGGTCAACGTAAACAGAAGTGTAACAACCAGGTTTGCATCCTGAGTGACAGCCAGCTGGGCTAGTTGCTGTCATTCTTGTGCCTCCTCTAAATGGGCACCTGGGGTTGGTGCCCTGGTCACCCGGGGTTGGTGCCCTGGTCACCCACCCCTAGTTACACTGCTGAGTGTAAAGCAGCACAGAGATGCTGGCTGTGGTCTACCTGCAGACTGTGTAAGAGGGGATGACAAGTGGACAGGCAGCATTTTCTACCATGTGACAGATTCTCTTTCCTCCCTTTGATAGGAGTAAGGGCCTCAACTTTCAGAGCAATGTACTTCAGAGGATAAAATGCACATTAGAAAAGGGAAACTAAGGAAACCTTTAAGTCCAAAAGTAAGAATCAATCTACATTGCCAGCAAGGTGCACTGCAGCTCATGTAGACATACCCAGCTAGCTGGGTAACTGAGTAAAGCACTCACTCTGCTCAGTGTAACAGAGAATCCCTGCCCATTACCAGGAGAACTTGCATAGGTAAAGGACCAGGGATCAGGCACCTGAGGCAATTGGGGACCTTGGCCCTGGGGAAAGAGGGGGGCCAAAAAGGATCAATCAGGTGGCTGGGTTTAGGAATATAGGCCCCATCCTTGAGCTGAAAAAGGCAGTCTGGTCCTGAAGGGAAAAGCACACCTGCATAAGGCTGCTACAGGAGACAAATACCCAAGCAGTCCCAGAGAGCTGATTTAGAACTCATAGCTTACAGGGAAACATTAACCCTGGGTTGGAAGGATTTTGTTTCACAGCCATTGTGCTGGTGTTTATTATGTGTTTTAAATACCGGAGGACTGGATTGTGGCTATAGGGGGTCACAGACAGGTGTGCTTTAGTGCGTTCCCCTTGCAGCAAGCACCAAGGGTTTCAACCCTCCCAGAAAAGGGGAGATGCCATCAGAGCAAGGCTAAACCCTAGTGACTAAGGTCTTGAACCATAGGCCCAGGCAAAGTATGCAGTCAGAGAAGAGAAAAGAGGAAAAAAAAAAAAAGGACTGAGGCTGTGACAACCAAGACCCTGAAAAGTGCCTTAGAAGCCTTTGGGTGTATTCCTGTAAGTAGGAAGTATCACAAGAAGGTGCAAAGGCCTCCAAGTGTAGCTGATCCACAGAGCCACCTACCCGGTGAGGTGAGTACCTATTGTTCTTCAAGAACCCCTCCCCCATCAACAAGGAACATCAAAGGCGTGACAGGTGAGTGACTGGAGGTAAAGCGGGGGGGGGCAGGAAGGAACTGGAAAGCAGTGTGAACCCTTGCAGGTCTTGCATGCAGCATAAACCACTGCCTGGGACCTTGAGTAAAGACTGGGGCAGTTAGCCCATGCAAAGTTCTGAGTAGGCATGTAAATATAGTTTTAAAAACTATCCATTTAACTTCTCTAGTTATTGATTAAATGGTTAATTGATCACACAGCAGCTCAGACATGGCTACTGCTGGGAGCTGCTCCCTGGAGCCTGGAGAGGAGGATGGGGAGCAGGGGGCAACACAGCCCATGTGAAGCAACTGCAGCAGGAGGGGCTTTCCCAGCCACTGCAGGGTTGGGAGGGCATGAACAAGCAGCTAATTACTTAATTGATGTCACTAAACTGCCACCTGTTTTCTTCCATAATCTCATAGGCTATGGGTACTAATCCTGCCCCCTTCCCCCTCACCCCTCCTGCCTTCCTGTTCCTGAGGCGCCACCCTGCTTCCCTTCCCTGCCAGACTTTACCCCACACTAAACATTAACCGGTAATGCATTACCAGTATAAACATACTTATCACTTAAACCTTTAACATCCCTACTTCCAAACTGCCACAACTGCACTTCAGTCAGTACCCAGATTAAACTAATTAGAGTTAGTCTACTCTACACAACCCAGTCACACCTCTGATTGCTGCTTAACCCTAAAGAAAGGAAAGATGGAAAATGGAACACTGAAACCAATCAATTTCTGCCTTCACTGCAGACTTGAGCCCATTAGCTTCATATAGCTCCCCAATGACAACCCAAAGATGCAGCTCTTCAAAGCATTTTTCTCCAAGAAGTTCAGAGCTTCACTTTTGATGAAACACCCAGACATCTACTGGCAAGCTCAAGCAGTTTGTCAGCTGGTGGGCGCTGTTCGGGGTGCTCTGCTCACTGACCCCCGGGGGAGCACTTGTTTTGAACCTTTGACCCCGCACGCACACCCTGTTTTCTTTTGAGTTGTCCCACGTAATATTTAGGTAACTTTCGGGAGCCCAGCCGCCCAATTTTTGATTGAGTGGCAGCCCCTGATGAATTTTTTAAAGTTCCAGCAAGTCACCTGTCTGGTCACCAGCCAGACACCGGTACCACCATTGGCCACCCGACCGGGGTGGCCCAAAGATCCATTGGACTTACTTCGGCCATCAATAGTACCCAGACATCTACTGGTCTGGCCCAAGGCCCAGCATTAAAAGGAGCACTTTGCCTTTAATTCTTCTTATTAAAAGGTGGGAATTGTAAGTAATTGTCTTGCTGTCCCCTCCACCATGCCTTATTGCTGCTCATTCACTCTTTAACTCTCCCTGAGTTCTGCTTCTGTTCTAGCTGTCTGCTGACTGTATGGCATTGCTGCAACTCTGATGTATGGTACAGGGAGCTAATGGACTTTAAAATGTGGACAAATAGTTCATGCTGATGATCTCAACAGAGTAACAGAGATAACTGTTACAATGGGGGTGAAGTTTCTATTTTACTGTAGGAAGGCAGAGATGCTTTGAGGTGTGCTGTCAACATTCCATTACATTTTCTTTTTCCTTACTACAGAGAGATACCCAATTCTCTGCTAAGGCTTCTGAGCAGCATGCTTTGAAGGATGTGTCCTGTATAGAGTACAACTACCAAAGGACATCAAGAAACTGTGGGCCAAACTCATCACTTAATCCTGGAGAATTAGATCAGGGATTGTTTTAGTCCTGCATGTACAAGGACACATGATGCTGGATGCATTTTTAACACATTTATTTTTTCCAAATTCATTTTATTCAATGTCAGAGGAACAGAGGAATTTCAGTATCAGGTTAGATCATTGCTCTACTGAATGTATTATCCTGCCTCTGGACAATGCTTCAGAGGAAGGGTTTTAAAAAAAAAAAAAATGAAATTATAATGAAACTAGTGAATGGTGCATTGTTAACAACCCTCAGAGATCACCCCACCCAGATCTGTCCCCTCCTGTTTAGAGAAGGCAGACAACAAACTACCGCTTTAAACCCAAGCGCTACTGGGGGAAGCCAGCAGATTGACCTGCATATGCTTTGTATTCTTTTTTAAACAATCTCTCTCTCATACATTTGGTGCATGCTATGTGAAAAGATCCCACAGCTGTGCTTGATATTAGCTACATTTGTGATCAATTGATCCTTCCATGTGCCAGATAATGCTACAGCAGGGAAAAAAAGAAAAGTTCATCAGAAGCACCCCAACTGTTGTTAACTCAAAGGATAAATTGTAAGGACATAAATCAGTGAGATGATAAAGCCCCACTAAACTGGAAACTAGTTTAACACATGAACTGAATGGCATTCTCTTTCAACTCCACCCATGTTCAGAAAAGGAGACAAAAAAAATAAGAGTTCCCTCTGCATTATTAACAATCTGGTAAATACAGCCAGTTAGTTATTACAAAGGTGCCAAAACTTCACTACTACTTGTTCCTTTCAGTTAATGTACCATAGCAGAGGATGAATTGCTATTACAAGGAACTAAAAATAAAAGTGTTTCAGACTCCATAATTGGCTTGTCTTGTTGGGCTTTTTAAGGAACCAAAGTACCAGTTCCAGGCTATTAGCCCCAAGGTTGTAGGAGAATGGTGTAAAATATTTCTTCATTAAAACTCTTGCCTTTCTGCAAACGGTTTTTTCCCCCCATTCTTTTCTTTTTAAAAGATGTGTGTTATCAAACGAGCTTTGGTGTGAAGAGGTCTTCGAAACCCCAAGGTAATAAAAATAGACGAGGTTTTTTCAGCTGAAAAGCCAGTCATAGTTTCCAGTCATGCATTCAGCTCATTTTTCTACCAAAAAAAAACAAAAACAAAAACAAAAAAAAACCGTAATATTCCTGAGTTGTGCTTTTTATCATGGTCCATTTCTAATAATCAATCCTCAAAACCTGCATCAGATTACTTTGTTCTTTGAAGCAGAGATGATCTGGATCCATCTTGGGTCTTGCGAAATGCCAAGCACATGATGCTAGTAGTGCTCGACTCAAAACCTATTGGTAGCGTGTCCGTAGGAAGCAAAGAGGCACTATGAGATATTTCAAGGTCAAACTACTTTCATACAAATTCTTCAAGATTGGGGCCACCTATAGTGCTTAGAACACTGGGATACTACTTCACGCCTGGGGCTCCTACATGCTTCCATGGTGTACACAATATTAAATTAGTGATAACAATAGCAATAATGGAGAAGTGAAGATTAATAAATCCCCAGGGTATTTTACATAGGCAAAACTCCAAAGCAGCAGGTGCTTTGCCAAAAGAAAGACTTCAAGTGTGGGCTCAAGATGCTCATTCAGGCAAAGAATGATAATGATATGGAAGCACAGTAGATGGGTTTGGCTCTGCTTTGCTGTTAAGTGTCCCAGAATCATAGAAAATTAAGGTGGGAAGGGACCTCAGGAGATCTAGTCCAAACCCCTGTTCAAGGTCTAAAAGCCTCCAAAGATGGAGATTCTACAACTTCTCTGGGGGGAGGGGAGGGGAGGGGCAGGGCATGTGCCCCTGGATCTGTGTGATGCTGGGCAGGCTGCAGCTGCAGGGTGGAGCCAGAGCCAGTGCTGTACAGGGGTTTTCTTGCTGGAGGCTGGGCTCGGAGCAGGCTCTGGTAGCACTGGGAGAAGGCTGCAGCCACCCCAAATTTCTGCCTCCGGCACCCCTCCCCTTCCGACTTACCAGCTGGAGGCAGCTCTCCACACTGCCAGCTCTGTTCCATGCTGTGCTTTGGCTACGTGCAGCACAGGCATTTATCAGCCAAATTATCGGCCCCGTTGGGCCAATATCCGATATAGACAATTTCCTTTATATCAGTACTGATCCACTATCGGACCGATGTATCGGTGCACCTCTAGACCGTTACTCCTTGTTCTGTCATCTGCCACCACTGAGAACAGATAACAATCTTCACAGTGCATACCACAGTAAGATTCTGATTACCATGAGCTACTGTAATACAAATAATTTAATCTTCTAATACTTGTAAAGCCTTATCCTACACCCACTAACCTCAATTGCAAAATTCTGGTAGATATCAGTGAAATTATGATGTATGTACAGCACCTAGCACAAGGAGTTGTGGTCCACAGAAGGTCCTTTGGTGCTAGGGCTCCTAAGCATCATATGAACCACATAAACAATTGTACATAATAATGATTAAGATGACAAGTTTCAAAGTAGGTAACACCATACAGTAGTAGAAGCTCACTAGTAAGATTAAAACACACCCTGTTTCTCAATGTTTTTTCACAAGGAAATAGAACTCTACTTTTATTTATGAAATAGCCTCAGAAGTATTTACTACTTTAGGTTTTAGATTTGAAGGCTACTGTGTTGGCAAAAAAAGTATCTGTTAGGTATGATTACTCCTTTTGATAACACCTAGGCAATATCTTGTTAAAAAGGGCAAAACAACAGTTATTAATTACCCTAATTAACCTAATTCATAAGACACGTTTGTGTGGCTGTCATGACAACTGCTTTGACTAACTTGCCAAGAATAGCTGAGCTGTCCATTCAAATCAGTCCCTGATAATTACTAGTCTAGTTTACTGGGCTTCTGTGATAATAATAATTAGTGCTACTGTACAAAGGTCATGCTAAACAATTTATGAATGATGCATTTTGCATGGCAATTATGTAAGTCTCACAAAATGTACAGAATGTATACAATTACATTTTTAACGTGGCAGGAGACAGTTAGATTCTAGCCTGCCCATAGATTCTTTTTAGTACCTTTGTTTGAGAAGCAGCAGCAGGGTTGAAAGAAAAAATCATTAATATTAACTGAGGAACAAAGTGAGCCAATTAAAACTTGGGTGCATGACAACTGACCACAGCTCTGAATCACTTAATTACACAGCATGACTTAGAAGAGATTCCTCCACAGCATTATAGGGAATCATTAGGTGTGCAAGAAGGATGAAGAAGGCTCAGCATCTGTGAAGATGGTTAAAAGAAAGAGGAAAAAAATAGGGGAAAAGCTTTGATTATAAACTGTAACTTAGGCCAACTTTATTGTAGTTCTTCAACAGAACAACTATACCCGCACTGTTTACTAGCAAAATGCTCCTAACAGAGCCCAGTTTATATTGCTGGTGAAGCTTATTTCAGGCCCCCAAACCAAACAAGACATACTGACAAAAGCTGTATGCCAATGTTAAGGTTTACACTACTGGCTTTTGCCAGCTGAGCTGTGCCAGTCACAAGAAACACCTCATAACACCCCTAAATACTACTGCACCAGCAGAGGTACATACCGTGGACCTTACCTTAGAGCCACAAAGCTGGCTCCCATTCAAATCCATAAGATCAGGAAAGGGTTTTCTATAAGGTTTAAAAAAAGAAATATTTTCTTTGAGAGAGAGAGAGAGAAAAATCTATTTTACTGTTCACAGCTAAAAAAAATAAAGATCATTTTATTTCTATATTTATGCTTTGGATTCTCTTTCTGTCTCTCAGTTTGCAAGGAAGAAAACAGCTTGTCAGTCTTTCCTTTGCTTGGAATCAGTTTCTAGCTAAGGGCTCACTTAAGAGTCCTCTGCCTGTGGAAACCCTCTCTGTTCTACAGCAGCTCCTACAGATGGAGAGATTGGGCCCAACTGAACTTTCAGGTTCACATGCCCCAGCGTAACAGCTACAGGCACAAGGCTGAAATGCAAATGTGTTCAGAGAAAACCTCCCATTGATCTTAGGATAGACTAGAGATGTCTAACTTCCAAGCAGCCAGGGGTTGCATGCCCCAGGGGTCACATGAGTGCAAGCCATAGGCTGCACATTCCCCCAAACTGTACTGCATATGTAGGAAGCTCCACACACATACTACACTGTGCACGTGAGCAGTCCCTACCTCAGCTCCTTCACTGTACCGTGCCATGGCTCCTCTGGTAGCATGGGCTGTGCTGCCCCACCTCCTGAGGCAGGAACAGAAAATAAGAGCTGAGGGAGAAGGAGACCACACATCAAGCCCTTACAAGCTACATGAAGCCCTGGGGCCACCTGTTGCATAGCCCTGGCATAGCCCGTTTTTCTGCAGCCACTTCTACTAACTGGTTCATGTCGCATGCAAGTCTACTATAGTTGCCAGGTAGCAGAATGATTCCCAGAGTCCAAATGGTAAAGCCTCATGATATTAGCACTGAAGATCCAGATCCAATCCAATGTCAGCCTACAATTAGTCTTATGAAACCCAATCACATCTTGTTTCACAATGCTTGAATTTTGGGCCAACTGTGACCTAATCATGTCATTTTAAAGGAATGACTTCTACTCATAATCTATTATTTGACTTGACAACCAGTGTCAAGTCCAACGCTTCCTTAAAAAGAGGTTTTACAACTCCTCCTCCATTTTTCTGTGTCTGCAAATGCCCACACAACTGTATTAAGCTGTTTTACATCATTCTTGACCACCTAAGGGCAGTCCTACATTGCTTATATCATAAGCATAACTAGGAAAACTGAGTAAATTTCAACCATGTCAATTGCTTGTAATTCTGAACAACCTTAGTTCAACTGTTTGGAACTGAGATACTGGAGATAATTTGCTTTAATTGTAGCAGAATACGACTATCAATTATTAAAAGACAAACTCATACAAAAGAGTTAGAAATGTGCTGGGAGATTTTATGTCATTTCCTAAAAGAGACCTTTTTGTCACTTACTTTTTAAAAAGTAAGAGTAGTGTTCACATCAAATGAAAATTAGAGACTATTAACAAATAGTGGATTCGTTGGCTAAAAAACTATAATCTATTTCTGCTGAGTTTAGCAGTAGAAGTCCAGAAGTCTTCTACAACACTGGACAAAATCACTTGACTTACCTAAATCCATTTCCCTACCTGTGAAGCAGAAATGAAAATAGTAACATAAATTATTTACCATCCAATTTGCTTTAGGATTATTTGGCCACCATTAGCCTTAAGGGTCAAAGTCCTATTGAGATGAAAAGAGCAATTCAAACCTCTTGGAGCAATCAGATACAAATTTCAGAGATACTGATCCCTAAATAACAGCAATGGGAACTGCAAGTGATCAACTCCTCTGAAATTCAGGCCCATTGTTTTGGTTGGTTAAAAGCAGAATTGGGAAGACAATCCCACAATATTTTACACTTGATTTAGATTTTCTCCACAGCCAGGTTCATCTATGCTGAAAATGTTGGGATGTTTATTCCAGCCACAACCAACAATGCTGCAGCTGCACCACTGTAAATTTGCTAGTGCAGGTAGGTGTCAGGCATTTTAACCATCATTTTATCCTACCCCAAGAGTCCAAAAGCAGTATGAAATGAAACCCTCCCGCTTTCTTATGAGTTCAGCTAATAGGAGGCATAGGCGCTCAGTACTCTTCTGGATTTGGGGTCTGAAAAGATAACGTAAAAGATGTATTCTCTTGAAGATGCATGTGTAATTCTTATTAACATTCATGTTAAACATGCCTTTGTAGCCAACACAATACATTGTGGTGCAATGTATATTATGCAAAGTACAGGTTAACAAGATTGCAAGTAAGTGTGAAAATTCAGTTAATTATTGGGCAGGTAATCTACATTGCAGTCTTTATTCTATGATCCACAGCTGCAGAGGGTTTTGGCCCATGGAAAACTAGCTAAGTACATGGTTCTGGCTCCTTCTGTCATATCCAGCTGCTAAATTATATTAAATATTTTCCGAATATAAAACTTTTCTATCTAAACAGTTAATGCAGTTGCTATGGAGGTGTTATGTGAATGTGACCAGGAGGGGATGTAGTCTGCACCAATCTGAATGGGCCAGAGAAGTGTCTACAAGACAAACACTGAATTACAATGTGCTGAAAAGTGAGAGAAACCCTGCTCTGCAGGACAGAACAAAACAGCAAGTCTCCATTGTGTCAGGAAACATAACATTTTACAATGTAGATAGGAAAATCCCAACAAGCAGCGAGGTGTAAGGGAACTTAATCAGCTATGAATGCAAGACAGCCTAATAGGGTCTGATGTGATTAGGAACCTAATATGCTCAGATGGTAGGAAACTCAATGCTGTACTTGATGAGGGTACATGGAATATGCATCCATGATTATTAAGCAAACTGGCCACTGGAAGGTTTTTCGTTTGTTTGTTTGTTTTTTTTAATCAAAGAGGAGCTGGAAGAGTCTGTTGCCTGCTAAGAGAAAGTTATACGAGTTAGGACTGACACTTTAATTGAGGCATTTCTACTATGCTTACCACTATTGTGTCCGAGTTCCTGGGAAGATTAAGGGATGTTAGATTTGGCCCACAGAGATTCACAAAGGGCTGAACTAGTGAGAGGAAAGTTCAGAATTGACAATGACTGAACATACACTTCATAACCTCATTAATTTGCAACATCCAAACACAAAGTAAAAAAGGCCTGTGAAACAAACCACAATGATACACAGAGGAGATGGGGATAAGAGGAGCTGTTCAATTGTGCCAGAGTGTTACTGCTTCCATTGCAGGCTACCTTACAAAGATATATTGGGGGGGGAGGGGGGGGAATATATGCTTTGTTCACCCAAGTATTAGTATTTCTGAGGTTGTTACAGGCATGACAAGAAACGGTTGTATCCGTTAGTGTCTTCCTGAGATCGTAATGTGGTTTTGCTTTCATTTGCCTCACAACATTAAACCTAGGATTGTCAGGTACAGTTTTTGCTTTTCTGAATTTTGTATGTGAAAGCCAACACACAATTCTTCCAGATTGTTTTTCCACCCATGATTCTAGAAAAGAAGGAAGGAAAGAAGCAGGCAAAACTACCATCCAGGCCCCCTTCAGAAGACCCCAGGAAAGGTCTTGGGACATGGGAAAGGAGGAGAGAAATGGGAGCAGCATTTAGATTTAAAGGACAGTTTATCAGCTTCAGAGAAATCTCTGGAGACACCAATGTAATTGGATCCACTTCCAATTAATACCGTATATGTGCTATGCTTTGTTACCAATTACTGAAAACATCTGCAAGTAAACATCTTCATTTTTAAACATTCATCTGCTACTACACTTTTTCCTCCAATTCCCCCACCTGAAGTCACAATTATTTTTATTGACTGACTTTAAAAGGGCACCAACACACAGCTCAAACTGCCACACAACATAATGAACAACACTGTTCCATCATTATCATAACACAGCAAGCAACTGCAATGTCACACGTGACAGGTTATGACTTCAGACTGGAGGCAACAAGGGCAGATAAGCACTTAGTGTCATTGTAGTTGAAAAACAACACCTTCCTACTCAACAGAAACTGTTCTCCATATATACAAGTCTCCCATCTGCTGATTAAGGACTGACACGAGCATTTCCTCCAGCTACTGCTGCAGCTAACAGGCAAGTGGAATGTAGTCTATTCTTCTTCATGTATTATAAACAAACCTAAATCACAGTTGGAGAATCACTGTTCCTGGGAATAATAGAAGCAGCAAACAAAACAAACCTTGATTTTTGGATCCCAGACTTTGTTTGCAATGCTTGCATTTAAAAAAAAAAAAAAAATCATCTTCTGTAACAAAGTGAATACAATTGCCATTGAGACAGGAAGAACCCTGGCATCTATTCTTTTCCAAAACACTGTTCTGTCCAGGGCTACACTTAAAAATCAAAATGCTTTTTTCAGCTTGATGAACAGAAATTACAAAAAACACAGTGAACTGCAGAAGAGGGAAAATAATGTTGTCCAGAGTTTTCCCATGTGAAATCAGCAGCTTGCAACAATTTGTTACGAGTCTAATGAAGAATTTTCCCCAAATTCTACAGGGTATAATCATTCTCCCCTTAATGTGCATCTGTATACGCCCACCTATGCTAATGACAACCAAGTGTGGGAATCAAAAAGGAAGAGCCTACTACTAGACATATTTCCATTAAAAAAAAAAAAAAGAGTCATCTTGTCACTGAGAAAACACCAAACAAAAGTCCCTAGCTACTGTTGCCAGAGAACTGACACAATGATGTTTTGTGCTTCTGTACTCCCTCTGCTGGTTCTGCAGCAATACTTAAATCTCATGATCTCTGCAGCCAGAAGCTGTAGATAATCCTCCACAGGGGGGTCATGGAGGAGAGGAGCATGTGGAACAGCTTTCAACTGCTTCAGTGACATCACTACTGCTGTCAGCTCACACAGAGGTAAAGGATCAAGACCTTAGCCAGAACATAGCATTTGCCAAACAAAATGGACAATATCAGCAAGGGGGAAGAAATGTGTTCAAACTTGCAATGGAGTATTTTCCAAAATAATAGAAGTCTGCAATAATAGAATACTACAAATGGAAAGACTGTTCTTGAATACATTATTAAATGTCACTGAAGTTGGACCCAAGTTAAGACATTCATATCTGAATCCAAATTTGCCCAGGAGCAACCAGGAAATTCTAGAGACAGACTTGGTTCCCTGTCCAGGTCAGGGTCAGAATCTTCCCAAGTTTCAGGGATGCTCAGTGGGAACATCCATCTCAAATATATGCAACAGCTGAATTCTGACCTGTACTACTGATCTGCTAAAAACAGAACTTGGTGACTCGAGGCATGACTTCTCCTTCATTGCAAACAGCACTACCTTACTCCAAGCAGTCTAGCTGGATCTTAAGAATGAAGTAAAGTACTATTCAATACAAGTAGGGATGCCATATATAGCATCAATGTATAGCTCTAGCTACAACAGGTAACTGAGCTTATATAAATGTCTATTATAAGAACCCATGTCTTAAAGAAGAATTTTGCAATCATTTAGCTTGTTTAGAAGAACAGACCACTTGTTAAAATACCTATCTGATCATTTTTCATGAAGCTACCCAATATATCAGAACTGGACACATTCCACATTGTCTAGACATACACATGACCCATAAACAACTTTAAAAATGCAGCATTCGTTGGCTTCAATTGTCAAATACTTGTGTAAAACTTAACTTTAATGTTGTTTGTAATTCAACATATTAAGCTCCTACAAGTGTACGCCAATACATTTTAGTTATGCAAGTCAATAACCAATAAGATCAACAACAGAGAATTTAGCTGCATTATAAAAACAGGCAAATAAGCCACTACTGAAAAATAAAATATTGAGTCATACATCTTCCCAACTCATTTAGCCTAATAATGGTGAATGATATTTTCCAAGTACATTATTCAGCAATAAAAAGGCAGAATTATTTGATCAACTTCTAACCTTTGTGATTCTAAACAATCTTTCTGTGACCCAGATTGACTGAAGCAACATCTGCAAAGCCTTTCACAAAATTGTACTCGGTATGCACCATGGTAGGTCCATAGCCAAAGATAAATGTTATTATTTTAAACCCATCATCCTACTAATAGATGAGCAAACCTACTGCATTACCGTTGCTAGTATCAGTGAGAAAATGCCAGAGGGTTTTAGCTTAATGGAATTTTACATACCTGACTTAGTATGGGTTAATGTAATCCACCAACATAGGAATTTTAAAACCTGCCCTGTGGCATACACCTGCCATTACAAAAGATCTTATAATCCTACAAGCTCAAGATCCCCACGAGAATGATAAAGGATTCATGTCCAGATCTCTTGTGGCCAATAAAATGCAGAGGCAGAGACCCTTTCTGTGCAGCTCAAAGATACAGAAATTGACTTCAATTTCCATATAATATTTATTTGATTTAATAAGGGGTTTTTTTTTAAACTTTCAGTATACTGAGCTTTGTCATGGGAGGACATCCGAGATGCCACTGAGAACATGTGGCACAATAAATTGGATGTACACTTTTCTACTGCAGCATTAGCACCGACTATACCAGCAGCCTTAAACAACTTAACAAGGAAATAAGAACTAACTGTAATTCTTTGTTAAACAGGGGATCACTTGAAGACTAAAGCAATACTTATTTGTCCAGCTGACATAAGGCATAACTGTCTTAAGTTGGGGCTCTGTTAGTTGCTACAGGAAGGATACTGTGGTCTTTTCTCTAGCAAACCTCCCCAAAGACATCTGTGTGCATCTTTGCTTGGAAACTAAATGTAGAATCAAGCCCATAAAGCAACACTGGCAATTATGGGCCTGATTTTCTACTGTACCCAAACCTCCCACTGAATTCAGTAAGAGTTTGGAATAACCAGGAAATGCAGGATCAAGCCTTGCATCTATTACCAACATCAAATGTACAAAGGAAGACACCTCACTAGAGCCCCCAACTCATTGTGAATTCAGAGCACACTGCAATTTAAATTATAATCTATGCACTTATAAGAGTAATTACAACAACTATTTATGCTACAAATAAGACCATCCTGTATTTTAATTAACAGAAAATTATTGGTACTCAACTATAGCCTCTATTGGGAACAATATCTAATCATTTATTAAAACAAAGCCATGCACAAACCCATATGCAACCTGGCTCGGAAGAAGAGAGCAAGCATAGCTACCAATGATTACAGAAGAAGCATTTGCACTCAAGGAGAGAACAGGCAGGCTGGTGGACAGCACATCTGGCAAGAGACTGGCTATACAAAAAGGAAAAGGGCAGTGCACTCTTTGGGAGGAACATGCAAAAGTCATCTAACAATAAAACAGGATACACTGTACTTATGTGTATAGCTGGGGCACTGCAATCCAGCCTAAGCACACACATCCCAGTATGATGCTGACATATTTGAACAAGGATTGATTGCACTGCATCAATTTATATCACAATTGAGGTCAAAGGGAACTCCTAAACCCTAGAGAATAAAATGGCTTTATCTCTTGCTTTACATGTTTAACTAGAATTGGGGTGGGCACTCTGGAAGTCGGAGAAACCTTATTTAAATTGGTATGAGGGGCTATACCAAGGAGTAGCCAGAGTTCTTCTAAACAACAGCCAGAGTTCTTCTAAAATCCAAAGGAGGTGTTTGCAAAGTTATGCAAAGCAGATCTAGAATCTGTCATCACAACCCAGTCTTGTAATTCTTTTGCATCTAGGATGGCCTTTATGCAAAAAAATACTATGTTTACAAATCACAGAAGTGAAAACAAGCAGGTACTACTAAGAGCCAAATTGGAAATTATTTTACTTAAGACCATAATTATTCACTTAAGACCATCATCCTGATGCTGTTTAGCAAAGAAAAGCTTCAGAGGAGTTTTTTCTTCTTAATTTAAATGAAAGCCCTTATTTGTTATTTTTTTAATAGTTACCTGCACTATCTTTTCTCAGCTCAAGCACAATAAATCTGACCACAGGCACAAGACCAAAAAATCAAACTGAATGGGAAATATGTAATTAACAACTAGTTGTACTCTCAGGTATCCAAACTGAAATATATCACATAAATAAAGGCCTCAAGAGGTAAAAGAAATAAATTTACAATTCTCAGTTCCTGTTTTCCAAGACATTCATATGAGAGAGAAGATTTTTGTTTTTAAATAAGATTTTGATGTTAGCAGCAGCTGTTTACACATGTAGGCCTATATCCTGTCCTTGGAACCGCCCCAGAGGATGCTCTTGTGCCCTTTGAAAACTCCCTGGAGTTGATGAAGATCCTGTCTTTAGTCTTCATCTTCACTGGGATCCAACTGCAGGACTGAAGCATGCCAAATCTCCACACCTCCAATGTGATCCTCCACAGCTGAACCCCTTTCAGGGTCATTTATGCCCAGGGTAAATGAATGTGAACTGGGTATAAGATCAGAGTGGCACAACTTCACAGCCTCTTTGTGCGGATTACAAAGTGGGTAAGACAGTGCAGAAGTGACCCTACAGTATCCTTTTTTACTGATTCAAACTTACTCTGGGAACCAAGACATTTCAAAACCACCAACAAAACAAAACATAAACCTGACCCCATCGTATCCTGCTTCCATAGAAAACCATAACTGCCACCTAACCCAGGTATCATTCGGATTCAATCCTACTTCCAGCAAATCTCTTGAGCAGGCACACAGGGCCTTCAAACCTTCTGCAAGGTGGAACATAAACATAATTTTGGGTGGGATCTCAGCTCTTTATCATCAATATAAAAAGAAAAAGCAATGTTCAGTTTGACTCTGGTCCCAAGAACAGGATAGCAAGAGCCTTGATCAGTGCAATACATTGTTAAACATGACTGTGAGCTATGCTATCTCTGTTGCAAAGTATTGACATGAATTTTTCAAAACTGAAAGCTTGAAGGGATTGCATTAGATGATGTATAATTTGGTTAGCCTGACCTTAGAATGGAATAAAAAGCTGCTTATTTCCATAATGTTGCCCTCAAACACTATAAAAGGTCATACAATGTATTATGATATACAAAACAGTTCAGGGATAGTCAAGCAGAGGGATTCTCTGCGACTTGCAATTATCTGGCTATTTACATATGTATCAATTTTAAGTGACTAGTAGATGTTCTCAACAGGTACTGGATTTCTAACACAAAGCCTAAAAGTCCTCCAATTATCCACAGAACAAGTATAACTGTACACCAGCAGCGCAAGCTACATTCACACCATCTTTTACCTATGTGTTTCAGCTCTGACCAGGACTGTCTTCCAAGGTCTATTTTCTTGCTGTCTCTGTCCTCAGCCTCTCTTACAGAGGCTGCCAATGATAGCATCCACTGTGCCCATAGGCACTGTGAAACAATTGCCTATTCTCCAGGAACAAGACTGAGATTTCCAACACATGACACAGCACCCACAAAACAAGTCAGATGGTAATGACTCAGTCACTACTAACCTGTGCCAGAGACAAAGAGGTGACCTAGAGGTGTAAGGGGATGTATTCTATTAGCAATCCCATAAATCAGCTGGACGTTTGTTTCCCCATCAGGTACTCTTGGTGAGGTTTTTCTATCAGACAAGGCTTTCTTATCACATCAGAGTTAAAAAGCAAAACATCTACTAGCTATTTTTAAACCCACAAAGGGGTGAGGGGGTGGGGAGGTGGAGGAAAGTGTCATTATCTAATATTAAAAACCATCACTTGCTTTGCCAAGCTTTTAAAGAAGAGTAATTTCCATTAACTACATGACACAAAGACAAATTCACAAAAATGAAGACACACTAATTAAAACAGTGGGTTTTGCATACAGAACTCTGAGCAAATCTGAAAACAGGGCTGAATTACAGTGACCTCCCAAGGAGATATCAAGGCTGCCATCATTTCACATGAAGTTAGTCTTCTGACATACTGAAGATCACTGCCAATGATGCTTTAATTATGATGGTCTCTTAAAATAAGCTTTGTTTCTACAGCATGGTACATCTGAATGCTGGAAATTTATTTTGCTTTGATTTTTTTTTAGAGAGATATATATCTCTAATATATATATATATATATATATATATATATATATATATATAGTGTTACTCATAGGTGAACCAAATCTTTTCAATTATATATCATGGTTTCCCTAGTGTTATACTAAAGCAGGGCCCTTCACTTATAAATGGCATGGCTTGTAACAAATTGTTTGTTATGCCAGACAGTAACTGATTTCCACAAACCAAGCATATTAAAGCGAGTACATTAATTCTGGTTGTAACACACAAAATGTGATTATAAGAGAGACTTTTGGGGTTTTTTTGAGGCTAGCACAGAAAAGAAGAATAAGCTAGAGGGAAAGAAAGAATAGTCCAGTAGAGAAATGATAAAGAGAAACAGTAATGCTGATTTTATTTACTACAAAATCATATTTGTTGCAAGTCAGAGAAATTCACAGGGAAAAAAATAAAACAAAACAAAACTCTCCATGTGACCTGAAAAGAACATTAATTTTGTTCCGAAGACCATTTTTCTGGTCAGAAGACTGCCAAAAAATTATTTAGAAGCAGTGGGGCCCAGTGCTGTAACTCCTGCTCACAAAGGTCACCTCTAAAACCACTCATGCGCAATCCTAATGAAGTCAAAGCAAGCAGGTATTATTTAAAGGTCAAGGGATTGGGCCACTAGTACTCAGTCTTCACGAACACTAAGAATGCCTGAGCCCACTGCTGGTGGCCACCATCTTAGTAAAAAGTGGTCTCATTCTGCAGTAACAGCAGCTTAGGATGGCAGATTGCTTAGTAGGGACTAAAACAAGGCTGTAATTCTAGTGTCCTGTTTGTCTAGTGAGATATGCGCTTTTGCCCCATGCAAATCAAGTCAAATTAATGCAATAATTAATTTGAAGCTGCAAAAATCTGACTCAAACTCACTCTTGTGGCAGCACTCATACAAGTTAGGCCAGGTGAGCACAGTCATAGTTGGGGGGGGTTGGGTTAGAAATCAGCCCCTAACTCTTGAGCATCAGATTTGGAAGCATTATTAGAATCAATGGCTTTTCCAAGTACAGCCTTTTCTATCAGGTTGATATTAAACTAGTATCAAAGCAAGACAGGAATTGATTTTACAAACTCTTAATACACCTCCTCAATCCCAAAATAGTTTCACTCTTAAATTGGCCTTCCAATTGCTAGAATGAAAATGTTCCCGCAGCCCCTTAGCAAGACAGCTTTCACAGCAGTACATATAGGAAGGCCCATTTCAATTGGTCATTGATCTCTAAGCACAGCTTCCAGTAACATTCATGTAGAAAACCCTGGCTGGACATACAGCCCTTCTAGTTTCAAAAGTTTAATCTCTCCTCAGGCTCAGCAAGGAGAAGAGTACTCATCACAAGTGAGCTTCAAGAAACTGAGGAGCAAGTTGGGTGCAATCTCTCTTTGACTGGGAAGCTTCCTTCCCAAAAAGCATGGCATGCTCCACAGCTATAGAGCAAATGTACATAATCTCTCAGGCCAGACCCTCATTCTTTTCAGTCACTTTTACAATGGGTACAGATCAATACTTTGCTGGTATTTGAGTCATGTGCCAAAATGAGCTGACCACATCCACAACCCTGCCAACACGAGCCCAGAATATGCCTTTGCAGTGGAACTGGGGAGGGCCTCAGAGTTGGATGATGTGGAATGAACTACGATCATGATAGAATTCCAGGAACCCATTCCCACCCCCAAAATCTCTCTTGACAATAATTTTCCTGACAGACACAATCTGAAGTAACGGTTTGGCACAAACATAAAAGAGAGTCTCTCATTTTTTTTCCCCATCAGATTCAAATTCAAATCTCTGCAGACACAGATGTTTGTCTCCTTCCAGACCAAATGGACAAAGGTAGGGAGCACAAACGAATTCAATTTAACCAGCATGACACTATATACACAGCCCAGATACCTGCCACCATTTGTAACTATGCTACGGCAAAAGAGGAAATGTCTCCTGAAGAGCATTTCTCTCCACAAACAACTCATCCTGAGGGACTTTTATTTCAAGGTTCTTAACTGTTAAAGTAAATGAACCTCACATTAAAGACTGGCTACATATCAAGCTAATCTAAAACTATTATCTGCTAGGAAAAAGGTTGTTTTTAGGAGACATTTGCTTACTTCTCAGACACAAATGTTTTATGCTAACTGGCATATAAAGCTTTACTATTTACCTCTGTACTGTATCTTCTATCAAACAATGCTGTGCCTTCCCATCACTACAACAAGGGAAAGTCACATTTAGGTTGAACATTAGTAAAATCTGCCTGACACTGAGATCTGGAAAAATCTCCCAAGGGAAGTAGTGGAAGCCTCATCACTTGAGACATTTGAAACTAAACTGGACAAAGTCCTAGTAAATATACTGGCAGGAAAAATCCTGCACTGAATGAGAAATGGGCTGCATGAGATAATAGATCCCCCCTCCCCCAACTAGGATTCTCTGGTCTGAAATTTTAAGTAACTGGACAGAAACTGTAACTGTTAAACAGTCTGCACCTGCGGGTGTTGTAATAACATGCTTTGGAATGATAACTGTTAATGAACAATAATTCCTATTAATCAAATAAGCTTGCCTATCACTGCTGTTCTGATGTTGAATGATTGTGTTCACAGCAGATCCACTAAGACTGTTGCAGTGAGAGCTTCAGCCTAGCGATCAAATGTTGCAAACAGGATGCAATGGACATTGAAAAGGAATACATACCATATACAGGAGAACACAGATCTTATGGAGGGGAGAGAAAGCATAGCTACAGATGAAATGTAGTAGAAAGGTGGGCTCGGGGAACCAGGCTGCGCTTCCACAAATGCTGCAGTCTTTTTAATGGTCTTTTGTACTATTTCTGAAAAGTATGGACTGAACTTCTTGGGTCCTCCAGAGCTCTAGTACTCCCTTCTGCCAAATGAATCACAGACACCATCATAATCACCTCCCCACAACAGCAGCTTCCCTTGGGGACTTTAGAGAAAAGTTGCTGTTTTTTTTCAAACCCAGTTTCTCACTTTGACCAGACTGCCAATAAGATTTCACTTGGGTTCAGTTTCTCCCCTTCCTACTTATTAATGAGGTACCTGTCTTGAATTCTTTCAGAAAAAAGCGCAGAAGGAAAGAAAGAAATCAAATATTTCTACAGTTCAGAAGGGTCGCCAAGGGTCATTTCCATCTCTCATTTCTGGATCCTCCTTTCCTACATGACAAGAACAACAGCAGTGTGACAATGGCTAAGAGCATACCCAACAATGACTGGACAGCCAGGAAGCCCATGAAAAACCTGGCCCAAACTCATGGTTCCTTAACTAAATCTATAGGTGGTTTCCCTCTGCATTGTGCTTCCCGATCCCCGCTAGTAAATAACTGGCAGCCTGACATTCCACACTGCTTCTGCCACTAACTTCCATCACCATTTACACCGACCTGGTTCCAAGAAGCATAGCAAAATGAGCTCCTGTTGAAGCCTTCTGGCTTAATGAATACAGACATCATCAACACAAGCCAGTTACCTGTGCAAGGCCAAATCCAAAACCATCAATAGGCCACTGAGCTCATGCCATGTCCAGAGAGCCACTTGTACTCTGGACAGAAGTGGAAAGGTCTTTTAACTGCTAGTCTTCTATATGTCCAACTGACACTGAAGTTAGGGAGAGAAACAATTTATTTGTTAATATCGCTGTGTTTCATCACTTCATGTTCCAATAGCTTTTAGTACATTAAACACCATAAGTGAAGGGGGGGGGGGGGGGGGGA
>NW_005842196.1:1093395-1101973 GCF_000455745.1 Alligator sinensis
ATGCCTAAGTTTCCTAAGAGAAGAACCCAGAATCTATAGAGTTGGGGCATCTTTGTAGAGATTTGCACCTAGCTGGACCCAAAGCTTAATGGCAATGCAGCTGCACTGGGAAGCAATTTGTGCAGAAATGGATTCTGGCTGTGACCATTAACTTTTTCAGCGGAGCTCTTACGTCTCCCCTGACTTCCTCTTCCCCAGTGCTGCAGACCTCCAGCTGCCCACCCACAGTTCTAGCTAGTGCCACCCACATGATGGTTTTATAATTAAATTTACTCTGAAATACTGAATCACAGTCTCAGTGTGCTCACAGTAGGGCTCAACTACTCTGCACATGGAAGCTGCAGTAAAGTCCTTTCCAATATTCAGGGGTTCTGACATCCTGAGAAAGACTGTACTCAATACCATTTCTGAAATCCTCCTCCAAACAATACAATTCTCCAGGCAGTAATTATTCATGGGACATTGCCCCTATAATACTAAAAGCTTTTGCTTGCATGCAACCTTGAAAAGTGCAGTTTGAACTCTAGGGCACTCTGAAGCCCCAATTTGTACTCTGGGCTGTAGTCAGATATTTCTCGACAGTGATGGGAACCCTCAGTCACCTCTTATGGAGTATTTCACTTTGGTCTCAAACCTGCCCAAGTTCAGGTTTCAAAGAACAAATACCTTTGTTATCAGTTTTCCTGGTCAGAGGCAGACTTTAGCCAACCAGTTCAGATCCAGTATCTCCAAAATTCAGAGACATTTGGATCCAGAGTTGATTCAGTCCTTCATCTGTATATGCAGTAAAAGATGTGAGCTATTATATACAAGTCAATGCCAATGCCATTTTAGGTATAGCTAAGGATCTCTACTATAGCTTACATACCAACACCAGAAGTTAAATTGAGCTTTAATTCTCTGGAACAGTGCTCTATTACTTCTGCTGTACCCTTCTAATTGCATTTAGACTCTCTCACTTCCAGCAGCTACAGGCTGTTACATTTGGTACTGGCTCTGTGCGCTTGTGCACTGATGCAGAAGTTGCCTCAGCACAGCAGAGAAATGGGTAACCTTGAAAGAGCAAAGCAGTAAGATGCCAAGTGAAAGTCTGGAGCTGCTATGACAGGACAGATGTGGAATGCAACCAGCGTGGGAGAAGGGAAGAAAATGTGATCTGTCAAGGAGACCCAGAAAACAAGCCAGGGTCATCTTATAATTTCAAACTACAGATCTCCTTTAAAACTCTACAAATGCATTTTGCTGCAGGACTCTGACCATTCCATATCAAAGGGTTATACCCCTATTCAGAGGCCAATAAGTTATGCTTTAAAGGGCCTAATTTTGTAGTCCTTATATGCTAAAATATCTATGACTTCAGAGAGATGTTTGCCGATACAAAAACTTCAGGATCAGGCCCACTGACATCAACTGCTTTATACAGGTCTTACAGACTGACAGGTATTAAAGCCAAACTGCATTCTCAGTAACAAAAGTTTCAAACTGGGAACTCCTCCACTGTCTTCAGTGAACTTGTTTTGCATTTACACTAGTGTACTGAGAGCAAAGCAGAGTAGGCCATAAATATTTTAGCTGCTTTTCAAGCTTTGTTATTCTGTTTAAAGTAGGAAACATGACACTCCTTTGATTGTTTTGCTTAATAGCAAATAATAATTCAAAGAGAAACAAACAAGTAAATGATACCTGCAATTTGCAGGGAAAACCCAATGGATGTGGAGGGTACTAATGAGGATGGCCAGGATTAAAGAGGCTCCAATTTGTTTCCTGGCAGTTATGGAAACACCATATGTATCAGTGGTCAGCACTAACTCATACCACATGCTGAGGCAACACAACAGGGTAGGCTAGAAGTTGTTCAGCCTCATTTAAAGTGACACTCCTAGGGCATTTTAAAAGTGGCTCTTCTACTCCCACTGTGCATTGCTGCCATAGTATCAGTGACAACATAAAGACAAAAAACCTTCCCAAACCTACTTCTAATCATAACTAAAGTCAAAGCATGCTGTTTCCTTAGGAGTCACCACCTTTAATCTAAATAAGTGAAACTGATCAAAGCTTCTTTGCCAAGAACAGGAATAGAAGAGGGCCCAATCCTGCCATCCTTGCTCACATCAGCAGTCCTGTTGACTTCTTGTGCTTTCAGGATTTTGACCCAAGTTAGTATACTAAGTTAGAAGCAAGCCTCTGACTTAACTTTTTCTACCTATGTATTATACCACGCTCCTCGCCATTAAATGCTGCTGCTAATTGCATTCAACCAGTTGCTTCTGCTATGTTTAAAGACCACAGCAAACTATGGCAACGTCAAAGAACAAGGAAAGCATATTACCATGCAAAATCCAAGACCCGTTATCTGTACATTTATTACATTCTTATCTACACTCTTCCAGAAGCAAGGTACTATAAGGACAAGAGGTCTGATCAGCAATAAGACACATTGTCTTTATACTGGAAATCGCACAAGCAAACCTTTGTTTGTTACTAGGGAGGTTACAAGTAAACTCTCTAGATCCAGCCTTGTGACTTTTCCCAAAGGCCCTGACCAGACTCACCTCTGGCAATGGCATTCCATTGATGATCAGATCCGGCTGCTGGGGACTTTGCCCAGTGAAGGTGTGATGATAGATGTGGTTGGACCCTGTGTTCCTTGTGTTCTGATTCTCGACATTGAGGAAGGTACTTTCAGATCTGCGACAGCCCAGAGGCAAGGTCTGCTGATGATAGTCAAAGTAGTTGAGAGAGGAAGTAAGGGAGGAGCAGCTCACAACATTCATTTTGTCAGTCTCCTCTACATCCCGTGGTACCAGCCGGATATCATTCTTGCTGATTTTTTTCTTCTTGCTTGATTTCTTTTGATGCCCATACGAGTACTCGGCAATTCTGTGGGACAGAAGTGGCAAAATGAATATTTAACAGCATCCTGAACCATGCCCTGATTATTAAATATTAACAACCCCCCAGGGGGTTAGCCCTATCTCCACATAAGCTTCTTATTCATGCACATTACATCATCTTTTGGGTCTTGTGGCAGAATATGGTCTTTAGTTTGTTTTCATATGTATTAAGTTTTCAGGTCAAACAGGAAAAGTAAAGAAAAAGAAACATTCCTCCGTGTTTTGTTTGCTGTTTATAATTGTTGATATTTAGTTACCAGGAATAAAGTTCAGCCTGCAGAAAAGAAAAAATGGAGATGTTAAAATCCACTAACTGAAAAGGGTACCTGAATTAATTTTCATATGTAATAAGTGATTTATTTTTGCTCATGTAACTGAAGTCAGCACGAATATATTTCCCCCTTACCCCCAGATCTTCTCACATAATATGAGATACAACAGCCCCCTCCTCTCCAATATTCTCATCTGGCAAGCTTGTTCCACCATACTCTCAATGCAGTTTGTATATCAAAATTGCTTTTATTCTGACACTTTCATCTTAGCATTTAATAACTTGAAATCTTCTCTCTAACCTTTACATTCTCCCCATGTCTCCCTTCCTACACAAACCCCTTGTTGAGATTTTTTTTTCCTTCTAGAACCTGGGGCACAAAAACTGCATTGTGAAAAGAAAAAAAAAAAAGTTATCCTTGTTGACCTTTTTTAATACAAGCTTCTTTTTCTCTCCCCCTCTTCTTTGAACCTGATAAAAGTACCAACTGATGCTGGATGTGCACCTCTTATTCCCTTGCAATGCACTGAAGAAACAATGTTATCATAAAACAACTTGGGAAGGTGAACAACAATGTTACTTACAGAGATGATGCCAAGTTCAGTTAAGATTGTGGGGGGTTTTAATACATGGGACAGTATATCATGCCATACTGAAATAAGTATGCATACAAGGTGCCAGAAATCACAATACCTCTGAAAGTAAACATGTTAAGCCGTACCTTGAAACACACATACAGAGTCAAAAGTAGTCAGTTCCATTGCCTAATATGATAAAGGTAGGGGTTTTAAACTCAGCAATTACAATACAGATAAATGAGCGGAATACACAATACAGATTTATATAGAAAGGTAATATTGTATAAATATTCTTGCTCTACAAATCGAATTGCCTGAACATGAAAAAAAAAAAAATCACCAAGTCAAACAGCTCTCTCATATAATCTTACGCAACTCATAAATTATCACATTTTATTGAAGACTTTCTACCAGATGTTGATAAGATGAGAGAAAGAGTCTAAATGGGTCCATGAAATGTATGATTGGGGAAACTGATAATCAAAAACACAGCTAAGCCTCTACATTACTTATCTGTGGCTGCAGCTGACTTCTCTTGATCAGATTCACACTGACAATAGAATGTTCATCCCCTTGAGATTGTAAATAAATTAAAGGACTTCATGGGATTATTGTTGCACAAATGATCTATATGCATGCTGACTGATCTAACAATACTTGATGAAGCTTTAATTGTTTTGTTTACCTAAATGTATAAGTTTGGCAATGTGAGATCCCAATTATTTCCTATAGACATTCATTTTGCTGTCCTTTCTCTATTGATCAATTATTTAATTAAACTGCACTTCATTGATCCCTAAACTTTCACACTAGGCCTAGTAGTTATACATACATGTTAAGTTGTTAGGGGTGCTACCAGAATCTGATTTTCTACATTCAGATCCTATTTTTGTTTAATGGACCAAGCTGGCAAGAAATCCAGTGTATTAGCTTTCACTTAAGCCTAGGCATCCCATAATAGAATGCATACAGTGCTTTATTTGCAGATGATTTTCCCCATCAAGCAAAAGGGCTTATAAACATGCTTTATGTTGTGAAAATGGAGTATAAAAACTGAACTCTCAGTCATTATATCTGTGTAAATAAAAGACTGCACATTCTCCTGCACTATAAAATTGCCACAGGCAATCATACGTTTCAAAGGTAAAGCAAAATTAATTTCCATTCCTTCCATCTGAAATGACTCAGTGCTGAAGGAATGGAGGAGTCATGGCTATTTCACTAGTAACAGGATTAGACCATTTATGAGGCATTGCAGCTGCTCTTTTATGGCGTCTGATTGATATTCATGTGTGGTTAGCATTTGTCTACTAACTTGTGTAACACAGAATAGTAAAAGACAGACAATAATCGCATGGCTGTTACATATTCAGGGGACTCAATTTCACATATTAGCCTTTCATAGCAGCTAATGCTTCAGATGCAGATATGACCTAGTGTCTCTAATTAAGGACATAGGATCATACGTACATCTATGACAAAATAATGCAGTGCTGTAAATATGCTGATTGGAAGAACTGATAAGATCTAAACCAACCATTACATTCTCACACTAAATTAGGTATATTCAAAGAAATAAGTTTCATTGGAATCTATTGTCACTTGTAACCAAGAGCTGCATTGTGAACTACATGGGCACAATAGCTCTTTTGAATAGAAAGAAAGGGCTTTAAGGACATTGCTTCACTTCACGAATTCGAGCTGAACCTTGATTTCTTTCATGGTATGTTCTCCCAGCTTCCACTTTCCTTTTATATTTCACCACTCCCAGAGAAAACACATAAGAAGTGCCCATAGTGACATCCTCTGGTGGGGACAGGGTGCAGGCACCAATGCAGAAGAATCACAAACAAATCCCCAACACCAACTGCTATTGTATGTGTGGACTCAATGCTAGGAGCACCCACTATAATTCCCTCTTGGAGGAATTTCCTTTCCACCTACTCAAGGTTTCAAAAAAAATCCAGTGCTGCTTTACTACCAGCAATGCAGCTGTAAGAATCATGGCTTATTCTTCCAATCGTAAAAAACAAACAAACAAGTATTTTCCATCTTTTTTTAAACAATACTATCTGCACTTGGACGTGACTGCAGTAAGTATTCTTTCCTAAGATCTCAGAAGCAGCTGTGCAGAGCAGCTTATTTCTGCTACAGAATACATAAAAAATATTTGAATTTGTATCAGGGTAGACTGTCAAACCACAGTATGACAGTCAGAATAGATTTCCTCACACTTACTCAGAATAGATTTTTTCTTCTTCCTAAAGCACTTCTCCCAAAGTAACATGCAAAGAATAAAAAGAAAAGAGCCCAAAGAATTTTTTTCTAAAAGCAATTTTACAATGTTCATCCTCATTCTTGCTCCTAAAGTAGATATAAATCACAAAGTGTATCATAACGATGGGAAAAATAACCTGGATTTATCAAAGCACACACTGCAAGGTACAAAGAAACAAGCTGACTTTACCTGCAGTTGTAGGTCCTGATTTCCTTGTTATCCCTTTTACACTTTACTGCCACAAAGATCATGGTGACAAAAAGAATAGCTGCAATAGAACCCAGGGCAATAATGAAAATCAGTGACAAGTTAACAGATCCTATGGATTCCTGGGCATCCAGAGATGGAGACAGGTATATCAGAATCAAGGCAGATGCTGAGAGAGAAGTTTTTCCATGGTCATGGGCCACTACAATGAGCTCATAAGCGGTCTTCGAATTCTCCCCAAATGCTCTGGTGGTCCTTATCTCTCCATTGATTTGATCTATTTCAAAAAATCCTCTATCCCCTTCTACCATTTCATAGGATAGTCTTCCATTTTCACCCTCATCATAGTCATCTGCCTTGACTACAGTCACTAGGTAGCCAACTCCCGCATTCCTAGGGATGTACACTTCTGCGGTCCCATTGACCAAGGGAGGGGCAGTGATCACGGGGGTGTTGTCATTAACATCCAGGACAATAACTCTGACGGTGGCATTGCTCTGCAGGGATGGGTTGCCCCCATCTTTGGCCAAGACTTTGAATTCAAATGCCTTGGTCTGCTCATGATTGAAGGACCGCAAAGCATAGATGTCCCCAGAGTTGGGGTTGATGGAAACGTAGGTGAAGACGGGCATATCCCTGACTTGAGAGGGCACAATCTGATAGGAGACGCTGCCGTTAAGGCCCAGGTCAGGGTCCCTGGCAGACACAGAGAGGAGGTAAGCCCCAGGAGTGTTGTTCTCCTGCACAATGACTTGGTAGTAGGGCTTGGAGAAGTGGGGGTGGTTGTCGTTCTCATCAGTGATCTTGACAGTAAAGGACTTGGTGGCCTGAAGGGAGGGGATGCCATTGTCCTTCGCCTGGATAGTGAGGTTGTACTGGTCCCTCTGTTCCCGGTCCAGCCGGCCATCCACGAGGATGGTGGAGAAGCTCTCATACTCCTGCAAGCGGAAAGGCACATTGCCCAGCAGCTTGCACTGCACCCTGCCATTGGCACCTGAATCACGGTCGGAGACCCTCACCAAGGCGATGACATAGCCTGGAGGAGCATTCTCACTCACCTCCACCAGCTCGCTGTTGACTGAGAGCAGGTTGATGAGGGGCGGGTTGTCATTGGCATCCTGCACGGTGACTGTCACCTTGCAGTGGGCCGGGATGGAGTTGGGCCCAAGGTCTTTGGCCTGCACATCCAGCTCATAAACATGGCCCTCCTCATAGTCAATGGCTCCACTGACTGTGATGAGGCCACTCTGGGGGTCGATCTGAAAGAGGTCACGAGCACGCTCAGACACGTAGCTGTGGAAGGAGTAGAGGACCTGCCCATTAGTACCCTCATCAGGGTCGGAAGCATTGAGGTGAAGAAGGGGAGTGCCCGGAGGCGCATTCTCAGGCACACTCACAGTGTAGGCCAGCTCCTCAAAGAGCGGGTTGTTGTCGTTGGAGTCGATAACCCGGATGCTCAGCTCCACGGTGCCCAGGTTGGGAGGATCACCACCATCCAGGGCCGTGATCAGGTAACTGTAGTGGGACTGGGTCTCACGGTCCAGGCTCTTCTCCACTACCAGCTCGGCGAAGCGGGACCCATCGCCACGTATCTTGGTCTCCAGGCCGAAGAGGTCATTGGGGGTGATCTGGTAGCTCTGCACGCCAAAGCTGCCCGAGTCAGGGTCGTAGGCACTCTCCAGTGGCACTCGCGTGCCTGGGCTGGCTGTCTCTGAGATCTCCAGCTCTATCTGGTCTGTGGGGAAGCTGGGCGCGTTGTCATTTAGGTCCTTGATCTCCAGTTTGATCACGCAGATCTCCATGGAGCTGGACATTACCTCCAGCGAGATCACACACTTGGGGCTCTGGCGGCACAGCAGGTCCCGGTCAATCTTCTGCTTGGTCACCAGCAAGCCCGAACTGGGGTTGATGTCTACCAGGTGCGGTGCGGAGTTAGACACCACGCGGAAGGCGGCGGGTTGCCGCGGATCCAGCACGAAGCCAGCCTCACGCGCGTCCTTGGCCACGTTGGCGATCACGGTGCCCGCTCGCTGTTCCTCCTCCACAGAGTACTTCAGGTTGATGAGGGCCCCAGCCCCGGCCCACAGCGCAGCAGCCGCCAGCAGTAGCGGGAGCACATCCATCTCCAGCTGCCTGTTGATTCTGAGCCTGGGGGAAGCGTGGGGGGAGCAGCCGCGCTTCCTCAGGCCAGGGGGCTACGGGCTCCTCCAAGCCGCGGGTGGGGAGGGCCGTTGGGGGCAAGTGGCAGCGTCCCTGGGCATCGAGGGCCAGTGGGGACAGGGCTGCCCCTGCGCCTGGAAGGAGTCAATGCCTGGGCCCAGCGGGAGGGAAGGAAGCGGCAGGAGCAGCT
>NW_005842196.1:1103096-1111090 GCF_000455745.1 Alligator sinensis
CAAGGCCCGAGCGCTTGGGCCTTTTGCCGGCCTTCAGCGGGCATTGACCGGGCTCTACGAACACAGCAGCCGCCGAGACTTCAAGCTTGGAAAAACAGCCGAGCAAAAAGGATGTCCAAGTGCGCTGCAAACTTGACAGCGTTGTATGGAGGGTGCACATGATTTTCAATCCTTATCTCAGAAACGCAAGGGGCAAAAACACTCAGGGAGGCGACGGGGTGGCACCTTGTGTTGTCACTTTAAAAATCAAAAATAAAAAGCTGCTGTTTTCTTCCCAGAGTGATTTACCTTTGATCTCGGCGTGTGGCAGTAAAGTGCATTTAGGTATAATTAAAAGGCCGAAAAGGGACATTAAGAAGGTTTTATGTCCTGAGCACATGATGTTGCTGGCGCGTTTGGCAGCTTTCTGAAACATTGCTTGGACTATTTAAGCAGAACAATTAGCATCGTGCTCGGCTGCCCGCACGTCTGGGCTCGGAAGCTTTTAGCTGCAAACTTGAAAACAAGCTGCTCCCCTTGGAGTTAAAAAGGGGATGAGGCTGCTGCTTGCTTGCGGCGAGCCTGGCTCAGGAGCCCGCTGATCAATAGGAGTGTGCTGGCGTCTTTGGGAGGCGACTGAGGTGGGCAAGGAGAGTCTGAATGATCTTCTCGGCCATTAACAGTCCCCCAGGTAACGAGTAATGGAAACATTGCTCAGGTAAAAGTATTGCCCTGGCAGTGGCACTCACAGAGATGCCCACGGCGAGATAAGCATGCAGGCGGCGCAGCTGCTACCTCGGGGAGCCCTAATGCAGTGCGTGTGCTCCCACGGCTAAAGAGGGGACGCGTTCGTGCCCCAGGCCACTGCCTCTGTCATTGCAAAGACCCGCTCTGCATCGGCTCTTTGCCGGGAGCTCCGCTGCCAGCGCCTCTCATCTGCAAAAGCCTACGCTGTGCAAGGCCGTGCGGGGCGGGGAACCAAAGCCGGAGCTCCGGCCTCTGCATGGGCAGCTGGGTGGTGGGGGAACGCAGGCAGGACACGAGGGCGCTGCTTTCATGCTGCCCCACAGGGGGCAGCAGCCGCCGCCAAAGCAGCTGCCCGGCTCCCGGGACCCTCCCTCTCCTTCTGCTCTGCCTATTAAGATGGGCATTTAATGATCATGGGTGTAATGGCCGTATTGACAGACCGGTCACCGCCAGCCCTTCCTCCGAGCGAGGATGGATGAGAGTGAAAAAGCCATGATGTATTTAAGGCACAACCGCAAAAATGAAGTCCTCTCCGGACCGCGCATCCCCGCAGGAAGGCTCCGGGACTGCACGTTTCTTCCAAGACGCAAGAGGACCACCTAGCGGCGCTGGCGGGGATTTTCCTGCTCTCTGACCAGCTTAAAACCCCGGTCACTTCCAATGCATGGTGCTGCATTGCGTGGCTCTGAAGCAGCTGCTCCACCCTGCAGGGAATATTGGAAAAGAGATTTTTGTGTCTCAAATGCCAGACATGACACTAACATCACGCAGATTGGCAAAGCCTTCCATTAAGCCCCTGACAGTCCTTTCCCTTCCCGGGGATTGATAAGGGACCTGTTGGAACAGTTTTAAGGTCCAGTAAAAGAAATGGCCCAATATTAGGCAGGGAGAAAGGCAGGAAAGCACTGGGGAAGGGAGCTCAGAGGGCTTTCATTAGAAATTAGTAACATGCGTTTTTTATGCATTTTTTTTATGCAACAGAGGGCCCAGTTGCTGGTGGCAGTAATATCCCTGTCCCCCATCAGTCCAGCTAATAGAAAGGGATGACCTAGTTCCTTTTAACTCCTTTTCCAATGAATTCAAGCCAGGTTCAGAAATCAGAAGGCACTGAGCCTTGCCAGCATTTAACTGTTTCAGCAGCTCACAAGGCTGATGGGTTAGCATCTCTTGAATGCCTGCTTTTAGTACCGTCTCAGTTCCCAATAAACAAAGAACTGGCCTCTTTTCATTATTGTTTCTTAATTTTAAAAAAGCCCAAGAGTTTCCTTTTTTTTCTGCAGGAGCACTGACTTGTAAAAGCAGGTTAGGGAAGCAGGCAGGTATTTGGAGACAGTAACCTCCCCCAGGGACTCTGACCTGCAAACCCTGACCTAGGACCCACTTCCCTTCCTCTCAGCTCAACCCACACCCTGCCCAATTAAATCACATCTTCAAGAGAATGGTCTTCTAGCCCTTCTTCCTCCAGGTCTTTAGAGGCAGCCACTGCTCTCCCATTTCCAGCCTTCAAAGCATGGTCAGGCTTCCCCAGCCCAAACGAATGTTTTGCACAGTCTCCATTATGCCTGCACCCCCACAGCCTACAGCAGCGGGACAACAAGGAATACTCCAGGCCTGAAGAACTGGGGCAAAAATGTATCCTAGTGGATTGTGGAAGATAGTAAGTCCTCACTTTCCAGTGACCTGAAAGGGAGCAGTCCAGCCAGCCATCAGGGGCTATCTGGCCGAGACGATTCAAAATAAGCGGTAGTGGGAACCCACCACTTGAGAAAGGAAGCTCACTCAGTTATTTTTAACTGTTCTTGCTATTGCCGGGGGAGTGGGATACAGAACTGGGGGGGTCAGAGTGAAATCATCACTCCTCAGTGTAGGCCAGAAGGACAGTGGTGGTATTAGAGACTTTGCTTCCTATTTTCCAGCCTATGGAAGGAAATGTTAGGAGGAGTAAGGGAGAGAGCATGAAATCCTTGTTCCTCCTTCTTTGATCGCCTGGGAGGACCTTGGAGTCATTACTGAGGCTGGAGGGAGAAAGAGGAGGAATTGGGGAAGGCAGGAGATAGAATGAGTCTGGACCTGGTTACATATTCAATACTGTGTTTCACAAAATAATTCTGATCACTTGAACTGTGCCATGTTTGAAACCTGACTGTAGGACTATAAACAATGGTAATTAGAAACAGGGGGAGGCATTTATGGGGTACTGCAGGGATCTGGGATAGGTCTGCTCTCATATAATACCTTCTTCATAACCTGGAAGAAGGAGTAAACTGCACATTAATAAATTTGGCAGATGATGCAGTAGTGGGAGGTGTTGTGAACACCAGTGAGCACAGAACATTACCACAAAAAGGGCCTAGAGAAATTAGAAACATGGGCAGGAAATTACAAGATGAGACATCTTGGACAAATGCAAGCTTGTACGTCTGTGAAGAAAACTACAACAGGGCTCTACAGTGGGAAGGAGATCCCTGGAAAGCAAGAGCGTGAAGAGAAACTACAGACACACTCCTACAAGCCCTTTGGGCACCACACTCTTGTCAAAGCCAAAGGGAGTCCTGTACAAGGAGATTTTGGAGGATCAGGCCCATAGGTTCAATGAATGGACAGCAAATCAGACATGCCACTTTGCTGTGCATTAAGGCAGCAAGGAAACAAACACCCTGGTGCATTTTTAAATCAAAATGCTTTGCCAGGTGGAGTAAAGAGGCCAGAGTTTATATATAGTTCAGGTGGCCACACCTGAAATACTGAGTTCAGTCTGGGGACCCTTGTTATCAACAAGGTATTGACAAATTGAAGGCAGTTCAAGAAGAAGGAACAAAATGGAAAAAGGCTTAGAGGAGGAAAGAGTTAAAGATTTAAATAGATCTGTGGCTTGCCTAGGAGATGTCCAAGAGGAGACAAAATAAAAGCATTGAACAGATGGTGGGTATGAACTCCAAGGAGGGAGGGAAATTATTTGGTACAGTATGATGAACCATAACTAGGAGGATAACACAGTATCAAATTACATTAATGGAAATGGAAAAATTGAATATCAAGGAAAAAAATCTCTAGACAGTGACAACTGAGACCATGGAGCAGTGTCCCACGGGGGAATAACGGAAGTACCATTGTTTAGGATATTTCATTCCAGATAGGATAAACCCTAATATATGGACATTTTGAGCAAGAGCACTGGAAGAGAGCTGGGCAGGATGGAGCCTAATACTGTGGCACTTTCTCTTTCAAAATATTTCTTTATTGAAATGAGTATGGATTTAGGAACTAAGATTTATTATTATTATTAACTATTTACTTTAGGGGCAACCTAAAGGAACACAGTTAGATTGTGGCCCCATTGAATTAAGTGGTGAGAGACTATCCCTGCTCTCAATACTTTACAACTGACATATCTCAAAACAGATAAAATGAGAGAGGAATAACAGATAAGTGAAGTAATGCACCTAAGGTCACAGAACCAAAATATATAACTAAGGTATCTTGAGCCCCAGTCCACTACCCTATGCACTGGAATTCATGGCTTTCCAAATCTGTGCTGTATCTGTCAAAACAGTTCTTCTAATCTAAAGGCAGTTTCAGTCCTACCCCTTTATGTCTCTACTAGATGTCTGAAAGTGCTGTCAGCAAAATGGATTAATAATCCCATTATCAATTCAGCTAGATTGCTAGGGTGAGGAGAAGACACTACTTCCCAGTGAACTAAAATATGCACATTAATAAAGATGCTACATGCTAGCTTTGAAATCCATGGGCTTCGTGCCTGTTCCTTGCAACACAATTATTGTGTGGGGTTTTGGACTAACTGTGAAGTACCTGACACTAGCTCTTTTTTGCCTGCTAAAGGAGGCTGCCATTCCTCCTTTGCTCTTCTTCATCTCCTTGGCTATCAGACATGGGAAGCAGATGCCAAACTCCATGCAACCATTTTCCAGCAGCAGCCTCTTGTTCCCTAGCAACATCCTCTGGCACTTGTGTCCAGGTCTGTGGAGCTGTCTTTGGTCCTGTCATGTGGGTAAAGTGCCTTGTCCTCTTGGATGGCAGTCCCCTGAAAAATGAATCTGCAAAATGTGAAACCAAGCCAGCAGGCTCAAGCAGATCAGGCAGCAGTGTCTGCAGAGCTCCCAAAGACTGTCGGCTTGGGTCTATATTTGAGATGCATGCTTAGGGTGGGTAGTACCTGCATTGCAGTAACACCCAGTCAGGAACTAAAGGACCCTGGGCTAGAGACGGTACAGTTCCTCCAGTAGTCCAAAGAGCTTACTGCATATGTTTTGCAGATTTTTGGTGATGAGGGTTTCCATTGCAGCTTGCTTGCTCCTTCCTTCTTCAGGTGCTAGGGAGTTCAGTGCAGACTTGGGAAAGAGGCCAAGAAACTTTAAAGACCTTCCTCAAGTCCCTACTCTGTTCCCACTGCCCCTTCTCCTAGCAGAATGCAGATCTGCCCCACCCACACCTCTATCTGTCTGTGTTCTGGCTTATGTCTGAAATGCCCCTCATATCAGGGGAGGAGTCTTCTATGAAGGCAGAGGAGCTGACTCCACCTGGCATGCAGGCCCTCTCTAGTGGCATGTTTCATTGGGGAAGCAGGACTTATAGACCCTATAAGTCTCTGTGACAAGGCCTGATGATTCAGACTTCTTGTCATGGGATGTGTCTGGCACATAACAAAGATATTGGTTCTGGTTCTGCCTACACTGTAAAATAATGAAAGCTTTTAATTAAAATAAGGTGGTGAGGCTTAGGGTTTTCTGTTTTAGTTTTAATGGGAATGACTTTCTTTCCAGCCCAGCATTTAAAACTGCCTAGCTTGTACCTGTCAAAAACTAAATCTTGGGATCTAAAACATTTATATTTAAAACTAAGGTATCAACCTGCTGTCAAGTTTTGGATTTTTATTAAACATTTATTACATGGAGGAACGTTGGAAAAATGACAAGCTCTTGGTTAGTCTATGACTGTACTAGGATAGTGAACTGGCAAAACACCCAAGGACCTTATGGGACCCCAGCTATTTCATTAACACATTTGTTTATAGAACAGGAATGGAAAATGAGTGGGTTTTCATCAGAGTTGCTGGGTTTTTGGTTGTAGCCATGTTGGTGTAACGACATAGGCAGGCAAGGTTCTTTGAGTAGATGTGATATCTTTTATTAGACCAACTGAATAGTTGGAAAAAAGTTCTTGGAAAGCTTTCGGGCACAATCACCCTTCTTCAGGCATGGGGAATTCTGAACAGCAGAGAAATGGTTCAGGAGAGTTCTCGCAATGATCTTCATTGTGATGGACAGCAAGGTGATCCCTCTGTAATTTCCACAGTTGGAAATATCTCCTTTCTTGAAAATTGTCACCATCATGGCATCCCTTAAGTTAGCTAGGATTTCCTCATCATTCCAGATCCTTAAGATGAGGGCATGGAGCTGTGATGTGAGCTCCTCTCCCTTCGATTGAAGATTTTGGCAGGGATTCTATCAGATCCAGATGCCTTGCCATTCTTCACCTGCTTCATCATTTGTTTGTTCTTCATCAGACAAGAATTATATTTAAGAGGAATATCAGGGGGAAACAACCAGTTTCATCAGCGCTCTCCTCTCCTGACCTGACACAAAATCCTTTCATTCATATCCCCATTTCTCTTTACATGTTCTTGCTTCTCCTACTCTATTTTTTGTTTTACCTCCTGCCCTCTCAAACTCCAAGCTCAGGATGGGGAGGGAGAGCCGCAGGAAAGGGGTACCACACAGAGCAGTACCTCTCTCCAAGACATTTATCCAGGGCTGTGATGATAGGTCACCAAGCTACTGCACAGGAGTGACCCCAGGTTAATAGCAGTGATATTGGCTAAAATTTTACAAGTAAAAGCCCCCACAGCCCGGGGCAAAGCAGCCTGCATGGGCTTCTCCTCCTTGTCCCCCGGTGCACTGATGCCAGGAAGGGGCGGCAGTGCACCGAACACGGCAGGAGGGGCAGTGGCCCAAACAGGCAAAGACATCTGTTCGGGCCCCTCAGGTAACCAGCATATTTGGTTATTCAGCACCCCTCCATTCCCCATGGGTGCCAAATACCAGAGTTTTTGCTTGTACTCAGTCTTCGCAAAGGGCTTGATCCAGTGCCCACTATAGTCAGTGAGGCTCTTTCTGCTCTTTCAGTGGGCTTGGGATCATTGCCCACAGGCTCTTGGACTGAAGTAGGGTGGTTAGGCCATTGTAACTGGCCACTGCTTTTGGCTGCACACCTCCAGAAACCTCCAAACCAGAATTACATCTATAACATGAGATATCACAATGTCATTTTTACAGAACTTGCCTTCTGATCCAACAGTACTTACACAAACCTGACAGCCACAAAGGAATGCCTAGTTGTCAGCTGGAATTATATTATTTGGGTTAGCACCGAGTATTTAGGTACCAAAAGCAGCCTGGTGACGCTAGCAGCACAACCAGTGTTACCAGGGCAAATGGAATTAGCCTGAAGTAGGAAGCTCTGAAAAGGAGGCTGAGAGCACAAGCTAGCAATGGCCCAGAAAACAGAAGTGGCAGAACATTAAACTGGCTGGGAAGTCCTGCACCTTACACTGTAGCAAAACCCCCAGTTTTTCTTTTTTTTTCTTTTAAAATGCATTCCCTCCCCTTCCCCAACTATTTCTCACTTTTCCTCTCCCTCTCTATTCCCTATAGATAATTATAAGTAAGCTAAGATGTAGGATAAGCTTTAACATTTTATTTTAGGTAGTAAGTTATATTTTTCTCTCCCCTCTGCAAATAAGTGCCCTGCTATTTTGATATAGATATCCACTGTTTTATAAGTGATAATTATTATGTTTGTATTGATTTTTTACTGCTTTTATATTGTGTGATTACTGTTTTAGGCCTATATATGTAAGTTAGCATAAGTCATGTCACGTTTCCATCTTGTAATGTCAAGCCTCCATCTTATCCCCATGTCCAGTTGTGTAACCTATGGTTCATACTACCCCTCCTATGTAACTTGGTTCCTGAATGAATGGGGATGAATGAGGGTGCTTGAGAGACAATGGCAGTAGGTCTAAAAATAGCTCCTTCTGAATGACTGAACCATCAACACCAATACCTGGACCAAGGAACCAGCTCTTGGAACTACCTTGAGCATTCAAGAAACAAAAGATGAGGCAACCCACCATTGTGCCAGGCTACACATGCTCAGTAAGAATACCTGGAGCCCTCTGGAACAGGACTCGCATTGCCTGTACAGGCCCTCCCCATAGGAGATCAGAGGTAGTCTGCCCCATAAAA
>NW_005842196.1:1111574-1117164 GCF_000455745.1 Alligator sinensis
AGGCTAGATGATCTGTTCAGGTCCCTCCTGACCCTAGCTACTCTGAAACTATGAAACCTTCCCCTGAGTATCCCAGGTACCCCAAGCACACACACATACACTGTACCATTCCAAGTTAGGAACTTACCTGTGTGTATGTGTAGGTGGGTTGTCTGTGTGTGAACTGGTGAGTGTGTATGTGTGTGTATATATGTCATTGTGTTCATGATATATGAATTAGTGATCTGTGTACGTGTACTTAGTGTGCGGGTATGGACAATTGATTTTTTGTCTAACTTTTGGGGTGTATAGTGTATGTGCTTGAATTGATGATAGCTTTACATGTGCCCAGGCTGGTTTGGATGTGTATGTGCCTGAGTTGGTAGTGTGTGTGTGTATGCACCTAATTGCTTTGTGTGTTTGTATATGTGCAATTCTGTCACACCGTCCTGTCTAACAGTGCAATATTGAGATCCTGAGAGTTGCCCTGACCCCACAGGGCAACAGTAGTTTTGTTCATTACTACCTGTTAGACGGGGTGGGCAAAAAGCAGCCCACCAGGCCATTCTGTTCAGCCCACAGGGCCCCTAAAAATTGTAGAAAATTAATATTTATCTGCCCCTGGCTGCCTGTCATGAGGCCCTCGATGGCTTGCCAAAACTCAGTAGGTGTCCCTCTGCCCGATATAAATTGCCCGACCCTGTGTTAGAACCATCAGCATACTGTACAAACAGAGACCTGATACTGCAAGATTCTGAGTGCTTGTTCAGTTCCTTTTGACTGCCACAGGAACCAAGATGCACAGCACCTTTCAGGGTGAGGATCATTTCCATGGCATGTCAGGAGTGAGCAGAAATTTTCAAATGTTAACCATTTTTGGTTTTCCATTTCTCCTTTTTTGCAACTAAATGTTATAAAAATAAACAATCCACAGAGCTTTTACCTCCTTTTATTTTTCTTTGTCCATTCTGCTACTTTTTAAAATTTTTCCAATTATTGGAATTGCAATTTTAAGAAGGTTTTTTTCCTTTTTCCAACACAGTTTTTTAATGGTCAGAGAGATTTTGAAAAGCTGGAGTGTGGCAGAAAGAAAAGGAAAACTCGGGAAACCCTAGCCAGTATTAATTATATTACAATCTTCTGCATAAGGTGGAGAAAAAAGAAAATAAAAATATATCCATTTATTTTTTTAAATGCTTTGGTTTTGAAAATCAGACATAAGACTAACATTTTAATACATCAACATTTTTCGTTTTATTTTTTAAATTTGTTTTCAAAACTGAAAAGATATTTTAATGAAAAAACACATTTCAGTCATAATATTTTGGTTATTTGGATCCTTCAGCTGTCAGAGGACCAGTCCTTATTTGGGGAGATAGTCAGCTACCCAGATAAATGACTCAAAATGATTTGCCTGTGTAAAAATGTTAGATATTTATGCATGAGTGGTGGTGGGGATCAACTACAGAAAAACAACTGGCTGGTACACTAAAGAAAGGGTCTCTCTCTAATCCCAAACCTAACTTTGTTTACATTTATACAGCTTCCTCACTGTCTGCAGAGTTGCACAGATATAAAAGGCAGAATCTGGCATTCACTTTTCCAATAGAAGTTAAGGAAGTGATCCTCAACCAGGGTGCTGAGGCACTCTGGGGTGCTATGACATCCTTTCAAGGGTCTTGTGGGGTGCCACAAAATATTAGGTGTGCAAACACCTACACATGATTCACAAAATAAACCCAGAGATTTCAAACAGGAATATATACTACCTCAAACATCCTAAGCTGTCATAGTCTTTCTGAGTCTCTGCAACAGAAGAATTGCTCTATTATTTTTCCATAGTCAAGAAACAAGTGGAAGCTCAGAATTGGCATTTTCCGAGAGATGCCTCAAGTCTAACGAGTTTGAGAACCACTGGGTTAGGAGTACCAAAAAGAATATAATTTAATTCTAGGGAACTAGAGAAACTCTACATCACTCAATAGTTTAGTTCATTTTTACTGATGTAGCATCTTTTATCCAAGATCATATCATGCTGAATAATCATGAAGTGTATAATGTAAAATTAGGCAGCTATAATCAGATTTGATGGCTATATTAAAAATGGCCAGAGTTCAGGGCCAATTCTTCACTTTTATGCTGGTATCAGTCCAGAGCAACACCAATAGAACTCCTGCTGATTTACACCAGTGTGACTGGAAGGAAAAATTTGGCCCCTTGGGCCAAATCAATACCTCAGTGGGATGCCTGCACAGCTGGAGGTCTGAGGGAACTGTCATGTGCTCTGTGGCATGGAAGCCTAACAGGAGAAAGCCCTGCTGCCCACCTCAGTGAGTGTAATTTTGGGAACATTCAATTGGTTCTAAGAGAGTGAACGGAGAAAATGGGCAGTGTGCTAGCTTGAAATTGGATCTATCAGCTACTTCAGTACAGTTCCAGCTAAACGATCAAACAGTAAACTTCTCCAGTCAATGCCTTGTGAGCAGAAGAGTCAGCCAGGAGAGTTCACATGTCAAGAAGGAGAAATAGCAGGTTCTTTTTTTTCTCAAGCTACCTAACAAACGAGGCAGATGCATTTTGTAGGAACAAAGATGATACAGAGAAGGCTGCAGCAGCTCAGGCTGAGTGTAATAACCTAAACATGAGCGGATGAGGAATTCAGCAGACATTTGCCCTAACCAAGAGTATGTTGGGAAATATTAATGCAAATGGGGGCAAGCTTGATTAACCACTGTATTTACAATATGTTCTGTTAAGTCACAGAGTGTAAGGGGCTGCACAATTCCAGGAGGGAGTAGTAATAGGATATACAGCCTTTCACCTCTGGGTTGCTGGCTTATATCCAGCCCAGGCTGGTACTGAGTATTTATTATCTGACAGCTAGTTGATGGCCTGTGTAAAATGAGCATGTTGGTTCTCTTTCCAGTTCCCAGAGGACACATTATGAAAAGCTACCACTATAATTGGCATCTTTGTTGGCTGCCTCAGCAAAGAGGCTAAGGACTGAATGGGCTGTGGAGACTGAACTTCCCTCCAGTTCATTTAGGTGACACCTCCCAGACAGGACTGAGGCACAATGAAAAGGCTATGCTGCTGCTGCTGCCCCCATCCTATTGATACTGAAGACATCACAGCTGTCAATCTGCAGCCTAAAACAGACAGCAAATTTGCTCTGTCAAAAATTTAAAGGCACAGATCATTGTCCAGATGCTTTTTCAGTCCTCTCACTGTGTAAAATGGAGGAGAGGGGGAATGGATAAAATGCAAAGATTTTTTTCATATTATATGTGATATAACCTAGGTAGATGAAGAGTTTGAAGAGACTTGAAGGCAGTGTTCTGTTAGAAAGAACGTACTATGACAGCCCACTAGTCCTCCTTTAGTTTGACACTGTCCTATAATATGAGATTTAGGGAATGCTCTATTCAAGGCCAAAGTCCCCATTGACTTCATGATTATACCCTGTATTTTTAAATGCAATTTATAGTCACCCTGTGAAATTCACTGCTGGAATAATTACATCAAAATGAGTCATGTTTCAGGATAATTTCATAACCCCTTGCCCTACATAACTCCAGTGGCTTAGTTAAGGAGAGAAGGGTCATCTTACTACAGGCCTCAGGAAAGGAGCTATGCAGACCACTTGATGAGCCCAAAAGAACTTTAACTCTAAGGACAGTATCAGACACCTGGAAGCAGGACTGTAATCTCTCTGAGACAGGAATGTCTCCAGTGATGTGTTTCTACAATATCTCATAAAATGGGCACTAGTGCAATACAAACACATATAATAATGTCATAATAGAGGGAAGTCATAACTGGTGACCTCTGCTTCTTGTGGAGGATCAGGTACTAGCTATGCTGGGAACAGTACTGTAAAGGACACTGTATTAGAAAGGATCAGTAGCCTGAGCTCAGATGGCAAATTCTTAAGAGGAAATGACATTGAATTTAAGAATGGTGAAATGAATTCAGTCTTGCATGTATTACAATGTCAGTAGATGACTGCTTCACATCCAGAGATGCATGAGTCAAAAACAAAGCTTTGAAAAATGGAAGCCAAAAAAATGTCATCCTTACTCAGACATCAGAGATGAATATCATTCACAGAGATTCCGCTACCCCAGGCCTTGATGGCAAAACTGCTGGGTCAAAAGCAGAGGGTCAAAAGTTAGTAGAACCATTTCTGAGTCTGAAGAAAACCAGGCTTTTAGATGTACAGGGCAGACATTTCCTATTTAAAAGCAACCCATTATATTAACTCATCTAACAGGATAATACTACAAGTGCTTGATATCATCCATTGCAGAGAATGAGCTATATTTTCAATGCAGACTTCAAACATACTTCATAATGCAGTGAATGTCAGGCATCTGCATGCACAACAATCTAAGCAAAGATTAATAGAAAGAAGGTAAAAGATTAAGAGCAATAACAATTCAGTGATATTTTGTATGTGCACCAGCAATGTCAGGAGGAGCACTACAATGCAGTTCAGTGCACAACTGTGTGCAGGTCCTTCAGGAACACATATTGGATGCTTGCCTGGATTTGCAAACCGTGTGCCATGTTATGAGCACAGGTGAAGAACAGACGGCCTTAGGGTTTACAAGTCAACAACACTATGGTTGAATTGAGAAGAAACCAGACTTCTCACTGCAGGAGAAGCACCTGCGGAACAAGGTTATCCTTGGTCATGAAATAATTTCCAAGTCTTATCTTGCCTACATAAAATAGGTTGGAGAAATTCAGCAATGAGCTACCAGGGCCAGCTTGCCCTGACAATCCTAGAATCATAGGATTGGAAGGGACCTCAAGGGCATAATGAAGAAACCTGGGAAGGACCGGGAATTTGTTCGGTGATTCAAAGAAATACTCTAGGGCAATTGCTCTAGTCCAAACTGTTACATGGATAAGACAAGGTTAGTGAATTCTGCATATCAGCTAAAGCAGCAATGGTTACATCTCTGGAAATGGGCCATTGTCATCTAATTGTGAAACTAGCTGAGCTATTTACTGTACATTTCCTTGTCTATCTCCCAAAAATACTTTCATTCTAGCATGTGGCATGGTCTGCTGTTGACGCTGTAGTCACAAATGACCGTAACATTGTCCCTCTGTCAGCAGACATTAGATACCTGGTGTTGGCAGAAATCAGACAGTTCCAAAACATTCTTTTCCTAATTACTGGAGATGGTTCTGAGCCATGGAATTCACATCCAGATACTGACCATGCCAACAGCCTGGAAAGATCATTTTTAGGAACTTGTTTCCACCTACAATACTGCTGAGAGCCAGCTATGAATTTCAAGGGCATATTCTCAGATGATGCAAACAGTCATGGCTTCACTGAAGTCAATGGAGACATTTACACCAGCTAAAGTTCTGCCCACAAGTAAGAATCTGGGCCCAGGTCTCAACTGCATTCCATCAAGATTCAAAGCTGGCCATTTTTGGGCTTTAGCCAGATTATACTTGCTGTTCATTTAATGGTGTCCCATGACGTAATGTTTCAAACGTTGTCCACATATCTCTCAGAGTCATCAATTAGGAGAAGATTCCAGTTTCCATACATCCATAATGAAAGAGTGGGGGGTATGCACCTTGGAAT
>NW_005842196.1:1117195-1135866 GCF_000455745.1 Alligator sinensis
GTCCCACCCCTTCTCAGTGTGGGTCATGCTCACCCACAAAAGACATACACATGCATTACTCAATGTTTCTGTGCTGCTTGGGGCACAGCTGATATGCCCATTTGGTGATAACACCTGATTATTGGTGTGCTTAGGCATCCAGAGATGTGAAATGTCAGGGGAAAATAATTTGTCACACAACATTACCTATGAGAGAGTGGGGGAAAAGGGCTAGAAAAATGCCTAACAAGTGCTATAATTATAGCTTCTTCAAATGACTACACAATGTCAGACATAGAGCAGGGGAAAACAGCTGGCATAGCTTATGATGACTGAACCTGAGGTAGATATTGTTCCAAGCCAGTGATTAATAGTCTGTTAGGATTTATTTTTGCATCACGTAAAATTGAATGCAGCATCTCTGAAAGTGGCCAGATAGGCAACATTGGAGACAGAACTCTTCCAGCTACTCATAACGGCTGTACAGCTCAGGTACGGACACGGGCTGATACCAGAGCTGACTGGACCATACAGGCAAAATGGGTGGTGCAATAGTTAGTCCCTATTTGTATGGGTAACTGCAGGCTGGCAGGGATCTGCCAGTATCCTAAGGCTTCAGGACCCCTAGGGTTGATGGTGTTACAAGCTTCCACACAGCACTTTGCAAAACTTCCCTGAAACGTAATCTGGTAACTAGATCAGGCTTTAATGATATGCAGGTAAGGATGAAATAGAGAAGCAAAGAAGGGTTTATTCCCCCCCTCCTCACCCCCCACTCCCCAACACCAGTAATATCTTCAGGTCCAATTTGGAACATGGTGTTCAAAATTGCATAGAAGCTTCAGAAACAAGATCATCCTCTATAACATACCTCTTTGCCTAGACTCCTTAACAACAGCACCTTCCGCACCATGGATTCCAGACCCGTTGTTGGGTGGATATCACCTTACCCAGCATCATCAGGAACAAAATGTACTAGGAATCCATATGCTCCTCACATGTCAATGTGTCAAGAAAATAATCATAGTTTGATCCTTCCCAAACACAGGGCTCACAATCATAACCCTACTAATCACACCATTCAGTGAAGGTGCATAATCTAGGGAAGACACCTGCCTCCAGTTGTGGTACAGAAAGGGTGTCTCATGTAGAGAGGGTGGCTCACTCAGCTGTTCAGTCAATGCACCATTCTGTTCCAGCAAGAATTCTAGCAACAGTGTCCTGAAGATGAGGACAGTGAATAGAGACTCAGATGCCTGGTAATATCCAAATATTGATGTCCTTTCCCCTCATGGAAAGATGCAGCAGATGATCTTTGCTACCTATGTGATCAGTCACAAGTATTTCAGTCCCTGCTGATGACAATACACCTTCTGATATGAGGTTAAGAATGAATACAAATCCAGCTGGGCCACAAGATTCATCACTCCCCAGTCTGAATCAGATGGGGGATTGCAGTGTTTTATTTAAGCATAATGGATAGCTGTGGTTGGTAAAATGAGTAATAATCTTGTTCAAAGATGTGCTCCTGGGTTGCATGGCATTACTGCTAATGTTGCAAACTTTCATCACTGGTATGCAGGACAAATTCTTGCCCATTAGCAAATGGTGCAGAGAATTGAAGAGCATGCCTCTGACAGAAGCTGAATTTCTGAAAATGGACAGGGTCTGGCAGGTCAGCTGTAAAGCCCTCCCATGTGCCCAACTATCCTGGAGCCTCTCCGATTCTCATTTCATCTCACCTTAGGCCAGCAGGACCACTAATCCCAACAGCTTGTACCCTGCTGGCCAGTCTGCCTCAGCTGGGGGATTTCAGAGGATCAGACCTTCAGCTGGTGTAAGTTGCCATTGCTCAGTGGAAGTCAGAGGAGCTGTTACAATTTTTGCCCACTGAGGATTTGCCCTGTATTTAGAAATCAGCTCTACTTTTATACTTGAAACAGAAACCACTGTACCTGTTCTCCAGGGTCACCCCTTTTACTGACCCTGGGAACCTCATGGACCTGTTTTCTTATTAGGCAGGCTATAAATAATAGGTCTCCTATCCTGAACCAGGCAATTTCACACTTTCCTGGTCACCATACCTACAAAATTGTGTACTAGCTATAGCAGAGAGGCTGGAAAAGGCATTCAGAGAGAGACTGGACCATACATGACTTAAGAAATGCCTTTCAAGCAAAACCTGTTCCAAACTGTTGTGTGTTACAAAGCAGCAAAGCATGCCGTATTGATATTGGCGCCAGCCTTCCTAGTGACAAGACATGCCATTGCCACTGCCATTTGTCCAACTAAAAACTTCAGAGCAGTGAACTGCAAAGACCAGATACAGTGGATACTGTACAGTGGCTGAGTTTCATAGACAGCTCCAAGGGATAAGGTGGATACCATATCCAAGGGATATGGTGGACAGAGCTGAGTATGAGAACCCAGACTGCAATGACAGACAGGGTTTGTGTCTGCAGACCCTGGCTAAAGAATAAGATACAACAATAATAAGAAGAAAAGTCCTATGCCAGAAAACATTAGTGCTAGGAGCAATTTCAATTTATAGCAATTATGAGATCCTCAAAGCTTCAAAAATGACAGCCAAGGGAATCAGAATCATCTAAGACTATGATCCTGGAGACTTGAGGATGCATAAGCATTGATAAGTTAAGAAAAAAGAACCCTGAAATTGCTGTGGGAGGTTAAAAATGTCTATTGCATGCAGTGGGCTAAAACCCATTCCACATCTACAGAACCACACTCTGGCTGGCCTGGAAAACGGATGTGGACTCTTCTCCCACTGTCAAACATTGCTTGGGGTCCAGACAAGGTGCTTCCATCTTTTTCTGTGCTTGGTTGATCTTTGCATACACTCTGTTAAATTTCTTAAGACTTTGCTCTTGAAATGCTGTTTGATGGAGAGATTCTTTCAGTTAGCCCCTTTAATGCATTCTTCTAACTGCCCAATGGCACATTTGCCATGAAGACAGTTCAGCTCATTCTTAACATATAACCCAGGCATTTCCATTTTCTCTAAATGAAACTACATTGCTGTATTGCTTCTGATGTAAAGTAAACTGATAGTCACAACCTTAGGACCATGATTCTCAACTTTTTACAGTTTGGTGACCCCAGGTTAAAACAGCAAACATTTTGGAGACATGCTGTCTTCTACCTGCCTCCTGTCACCACTGGAAGGTCCTCAGGCAGGGCTCCATGGCTCAGGGCAGGGACTGTCTTTTTCTTGTGTGAACCCACAGTGCTAAACACAGTGGGGCCATGGGGCGTCTACACTGAGATACCTAACGGCTCCTGCTGTAATAAATATCAATAATAGCACATTTAAAACAAAATGTAACTGAGTATTTTGTTCCAAGGGAAAGTCAAAAGGGAGATAATGTTCCAGAGAAGTCCATCTGGGAGAGCTGTTTGATGTGCTACATGGAAAGGAGAGGATGGGACTGAACTGTTTCCTGATAGAGATTAAAACACAGCTTTGTACTCACCATTTACATTCATTAGCAGTCTCATCAGCAGGGAGGCCACAGCTGCCCTCCCCTTACACCCCTGGGGTCACCATAGAGACTGTTGGCCTGGAAGCCCATTTCCACTGCCCATTCTGTATCTATTTAGTCACCCAAGCTATGAAAAGCTCACTTTTCTCCCCACACCTCAAAATGTTTATACAAATCAGTATTTAACCTTGTGGTGCCACAGTGCTGGGTTTTCTGATGTGATGGGATGATGCAAACTATATTAGCAATAGCAGAAAGCATGCTTGGAGCTGCTGATGGCAGGTGGGTTAATGTTTTTCTTCTGAAGCCATCCAGTGGAAAGCCTATTCAACCTAGAGGTGTGATTAGAGATCACATTTCAGGAACTGAATAATGGAAATGAAGCTAGTTGAAATTCTGCATGCCTCCACAAACAAACAAAAGCTTTAGCCAGCTTCCATCTTAATCTCCAGGCCATTGCCAGGCAGGCTTGGAATTTAGGCCCAGGGCTTCCTTTTGTATTGCACCTGCCTTAACTAACAGATTGCACACTAGTATCAAAGAAGGAATGTGTTCCCTGTGCCTCCTATTTCCCTTGAAATTCCTATCAGCTCACACTTTCACCTCAGGCCAGCACACCCTGAACTAAAACCCCCTGCTTTATCTAAATGGATTCGAGCTATGCTGCTGCTCAGCCTTCTGTAAACAAAAAATAACATGAAATAAATAATAAACAGCTATCTTGAAATACATACAAATGCTACCGGGACTTTCTTCTTTAATGCATGCTGTTTTCCCCCTGGGATTAGTACTCAAACAGGCCTCTTTGAACTGTTTTCTTACAGGTCTGTGGTTCTGGCTGCATCTTTACTTTCTTTGACTTTCTCCTAAGGCCAGCACCACAGCTACATTGTGTCCCACCCATTCTCTCCTCTCCCAGATTCAAATAGTTTTTTATGCGCAGAAATAAAAGTGACTACTGATCAGAAAAGCAATATCATACCACTAAAAATATAAAATAAATCACAGCCACCATTCTATTTTAAATGATCTGGTAATTCCAGTCCACACACCAGAACATGTGTTGTTTATGGGAATACCAGAAATCTGAACTACGATGGACAGTACTGTTATAGGCAAGCAGAATGTTTGCAGCAAATAATTTACTGGACACATTTAGCCCCTTCTTCTGATCATTAATTAAGCACAAATATGAGTCAATCTTTGCACATTTGTTCATTATTTTAAATTACTCAAAGAATAGTTTATAGGACACTGCTCAGCCTGTGATCTGTTCCTACACTATTCAACTATATTCAAATCAATATTAGCAACACATACCAAGCCACATAGTAGGATTTGTAACCAGCAGTTCTTATCTGTTGCTCTCTGGCAGAAGGTACAACCACTGAGACACTGAACATCTGGACTAGGTCTGGTCTTCGGATTCTGTCTCAATGGTCTAAAACGGGGCTGGCAATTATTTTGGGCAGAGGGCCACTTAATGAGTTTTGGCAAGCCATCGAGGGCTGCATGACAGGCAGCCCAGGGCAGATTCATATTAATTTTCTAAATTTTTTAGGGGCCCCACAGGCCAGATAGAATGGGCTGGTGGGTCGCATCCGGCCCCCGGGCCACATTTTGCCCACCCCGAGTCTAAAGGGAGGGTGATAAATCTTGAGCAGCCTCCACTCTTCCATACACTTGCCTAGTCATACGTGTTAAAAGTCTCGGTGTGATGGATGCAGGACTCAGGACAAGCAGATTCATCAGGCACCTGATTAGACCTCTTATGCATACACCATGATCCAGAGGATCAATGGTTGCCTACTACTTTAATTCTCAACCACATGTTTCAAGATGGCCCTTCTACAGCACAAATAGGAATGAGAACCACACATGCACAGGGATTCACATGACTTCCTTCTTCCATGAACATTTCTGTGAACAAAACTCCAAATGTGAAAATCTTTGGTGAGAGCATGTAAAAGCATCCAATACACTTTCTATTGCAACAACTCTTCCCCAAGCCATTTGTGTACTGAACATGCAGCCTTACTCAAGTAAAAGTAATGAGCCCAAGTGCTCAGAACTCTACCTGTTCTGACTGATGCTGCATGAAAGAGGAACAAGGGGAGGAACATACTTTGGTCAGAAATATACAGTATGTAAGCTATGGCCAGTTTAGTTCTAATAAATGGAATTAGTGCATTCAAGCCCCTGCCAAGTGACAGACAAACAGTCAGAACCAGCCTCAGCATTGCTGAGGGGGACTGTCAAACAATCTGTTTGCTTATGAAAGGGGAACAAGAAGATTCTTCAGGATACACCACGAACTCAACAGACTCACTTTACATTACAAAGGGGAGGAAAGGAGAAAGGTGGTAGGGGAATGAATGATCTTTAGGTTCCATACAGTAGCCTCCAGTTTCAGAAGGGAGCACATGTGCTCGTGCTGGGATCTGTGCACATACATCAACATGGCAAGAGACATGTATTCAACTAAGATGAGGATATGTGGGGGCACTTGGCCTGCAGCAACTGCAGTGCCATGTGGGAATTTCAGCATGGTGGCTCAATAGTGAAAGATCTCATCCTTGGAAAACAGTGGTTTCACAAAGTCTTTAAGCATAGCTTAAGGAAAAAACTCCACTGCTATGCTACTGAATGTTATACAGATAATGATAATATGCATGCAGGGGTCTGCTGGCCTGGAGCTCATTGCAGGATCAGAGCCCTGAGATCGATTTCACTTCCCTGATACTTCAGCTCATTACTCTTCCAAGAGCCTGACAGCCTTCTGGCAGACAGTAGAAGTTTATGGCTGACACCAGTTGACAAAAACTATAACAAAACAAAAAGTTTTCACTCCTGTTAGTGGAGATTGCACCTATGAAGGGGAAGGAGAATATCAGAATCACAACTGGCTCTGAAGATTCAAGAAGAAAATTCTGCTCCACAAGCTTTAAGGGGTTTACAGGTCTTTTGGAGCATCTGACCTAATATCCCAGAAGCATTTCTGATTTCCTTGTCATGAGAAAGCTTTTGCATTGACACTTCTGTCCCTTGCTGGAACTCCCAAGTACTGAATACTCCATACACCTATGAAGCCATTTCTTTTCTTTAAAAAATATTGCACAAACCCTGTTTATTTCAGGGTGAATATGGTGAGGCACTGATAAATAAATGGGAAAGGCCATTATGTGCTATAAAAAGCCACACGCACTTTCTACTTGCCCTGCACTGTGACAAACCATCTGCTTCTCCAGTACCTCCCTTTGTTTATCTTGCTCAGCTCAGCTGAAATTAAAATTGACAAAAGCAATTTCTACAGATCAAGTAGGAAAGATAATGAGAGTGGCTTCTCTATACACTTTGCCATAGAAACCTAGGCTATCCTTAGTTCTCATCATCTTTCTTGTGTAATAGCTCAGAAGTCTATGGAAGTAAAGCACCCAGCTGCAGTGGGAAGTCCTTCTGCTAAAGCCAAAGGAGAGACACAGATGGAACTAACCCCAGGAGAACTATCTAACAAACACAGCATTGAGAAGATTTGTTTTATTTGTGGTGGTGTTGTTTCTTCCATACTGTGAAATGCAAAGTAGTCTATTTCATTACGGAAACCTGTTAGGCTGAATTTGGAATGATTAAAGGAAAAAAAAATCTATAACAATTTTCCAAAAGAAGATTTCTGGCTGATTTGAGAATATCCTGTGATAACATCTCACCTTGTTCCAGCATCTTTCATCCCAAAGTATCCCACTATGTTTTGCAAGCCATTCAATCTAGAATCCCTAGGTAGTCTCAGTTCTTATCAAATTCAGCACAAGGTTGCTTGGGACAAGACTACAAGAGATGGCTGCTGTACATACACTTTACTCATTACTTAAATGCAGGCCTTCAGTCAATCTGCCAGCATACTGCATAAGGTGCCATGCAAATAGAATGAGGATGTCAGAATCTACCCTTTAACAAGAAAAGCAATAACTGTTTTAAGACCTCGGATTAGCTAGGTATTTAAGCATGCACCTAAACCTTTAAATACATTAGAGTCAATGGGACTACTCCGATGTAAAGTCAAGTACTTATGTATGTTGCTGAATCAGGGCCAAATAACGCACACACACTCTACTCATATGTATATATTCAGGCCCTTAAGCACTGCATCGCTTGTTTAAAAGCTAGGAAGGAATTGTGCACAAGCACAGTGTGAAGTTCTTTAAAGACTTGGGACTTTGATATTTCTAAATCCAATTTCTCCAGACATATTAATAGCATGAGGCCTCTTTTCCCAGAGATGCAGAAGCACTAGTCTCCTCTGAATTATGCTAAGGGCAAGTCTGAAGTTTTTAAAAGAGATTTTTGGGTTTGTTTTTTTTTTCATATCTAAGAGCAAAAAAAGGCATCAGAAAAACATCAAGCTGTGAGAAACGCCATTTCCCCATGCTGGGATAACTCAGAAATAGCCAAATAAAACTGTACTACATGTTCCTAACAAATTCACCAATGGGCTGAGAAAAGGCTGAAGAAATACCACCCCAGAAGGTAATTGTTTCTTTCAAGTTATTAGCACCTGCAAAGAAAGACTTTAAAATAAAGTGCCTTCTGGCTAATGTGACACTGTCACAGGGGGAAACAGACCCAAAATGTATGGGTGCACACACATGGCAAGGTTTGATTCATGCAGGTCATCTAAGTCACACAGTCACACTGTGAGGACTGCAGGGTTAGTTTGCTGAAGACAATGCTCATTTGTATGACTCCAGAGTCCTCAGTTTTATAAGCCAGTTTCCCATGTCCCAAAGATCTCTATTTGCTACTGTCTTGTGGGGACTTTACCTGACCCCTTTCCTTTGAACTAGTGGGCCACTCTTCCAAGTTATACAGAAACTACTACCATGTTGCTGCTCTGTCTTTTCCAGCTTTCTTCAAGAGTATGAGGCAATGGCTCCAACCCTCTTCCCTTGGGCAGCTTGAGAAGAAAATCTCTTCTCACTGCAGCCCTCACAGCTCTGAACTTCAGGCTCAGAGTCCTAGTCCACAATCTAATTCAGTTAACCAAGAGTGCTAGGCCTTGTACTTCACTATCAGTCCTAATGACTTAATGGAGAAATGGCTGTATGTGAGCCGGAGTGTTTCCCTGGCCCACTGACCATAGCGGGTTTGTCAGGTTTTTTCCTGAAGTCACCAGATACTTGGTAATAAGCAGTGCCTCTGCCTGGTGCTTTCAAAGACAAGATCTCGAGCATGCAGCTGCCCATCCCTGAAGACACTGGAGACTCCAGAATGTACCAGAAAGGGAGGATGGCCACGGTGCCACTGTCTTTCTCCCTACCAGAAGTATTACTGATAAATAAGGAGAACCTGGGAACTGAGGAAGGGGATCACATGGAGATGTCTGGGGGGCTCCAAATGGGAAACAGAGGTTACATCTGTACTAGTAACATCTAGTCCAGGCTGCTGAACTTATGCCAACCTGAGTGGATGTTCATGGCTCTATTAAACATTATTTGATGATGCTGAAGATTTTCACAACTCCCCAAAAATAACTGGGATGAATAACGGACTCATCGCATTAGTTCCTGACCAGCATTTAAATAGTAACACCTGCTAATATATCATTGCTAAATCTGAAAACTGCTTTCCCATAGGAAAATCAGGGCTTCACAACCTGAGAGAAAGAGGAGGAGGGAAAAAAAAAGAGAGGAAGATATAGGATACTATCTTAAATAAATTAGCCAGATGACTATTTACACCAATCCTACTTTGTTACACATAAGAGGCCAGATACTGATTTCTCTCAGTCATTAGAATCTGGAGTGACACCAAATGTAAGAGAGCTACTCGGCGTTCACTCGGGGTAAACAGGATTAGAATCTGGATCCATCTGCATATTAATTTTATTACTTGTCACTAATATGTCTGAGAGAACAAAATCTCCATTCAGCATTTGTGGACTGCACCTGCAGACTGAGTGGAGGTGTCAACTCTTTTGTGCTCAGTATATTCATTAGGCATGCATTCATATGATATATTTATTGTTTTTATAATAATGCACTTAAAATTCAACAGTGCACTCTCCCAACATTAAAATAAAAACAGAGATTTACCCCTCAACATATATTATACATTAAAACCATATTTTAGGTATGTGAGTAAGAATTCACCCAACTCCTCATTAGTCTGCTTATAATGAGACTCTACAAATCATAACAACAAAAGCAGAGACCTTCCCTAGTAACCAGATGAATGTGCACATATGGAACAGTGCCAGAGGGGCAAGCTACACAGTTCACAACCTTCAAACTATGCTAGTTAGACCAGAGAGGTTCAGATGGTGGAGACGGAGAGAACAGCATGAGGTCTGTTTTGTAAATCAGAAGAGAAGAAAGCACATCATCTAAAGAATCCGAGTACACAAACAGAATGAAAAATGATTCATGGTGCCACTTGCTTGACAACTTCTGCAAGAATCGACCAATGCAATGTGACATTTTGGTGACTGGTATGGGGACATGACTTCTTCATCTAGACCTTGCTAAACTTTCTGGGGATTTTGAAGGGTTTGATGATAATAATAACTGGTTGTTTTTGCATGAGCTGCTTTTTATGCATTCTTGACTGTAAGTGATAGGAAGAATAAAAAATTTAGTCAACTTCTGGCAGCTTGAGGGATCTCAGTCTGCCGTAAGCAGGAAGGATATGGGAGAACTCTATCATATTGTCTGAAGTTTGCTCCTCCTCAGAGAGTTGTGGAATGAAAAAAGTTATTTCTTTAATACAGCAACTGTATCAGTAAAGGATGAGGTTACACAAGGCTAATGGCATAACATTAACCCCCCTGGCAACAGTACAATGATCTGCCATGTTCCTGGCAGGTATCTGACAATAAAATTGGCAGAGCCTGGGACTCCTGTGTTCCAGCTCTGACACTGACTACTGTTTCCTCGGACAAGGCATTTAATCTCTCTGCCTCATTTTCTCCATATGAAAAAGGGAGCCTGAGATTTGAGATGCACAAAAGCCCAGTTTCTCAGTCACAGTCTGAGCATCCCCCTTAAATTATAACCTTGGACTAAATCCAGCCTGCCCCCTAGGCACCTCTAATTTAAGCATCACACCTAAAATTCCTGACACCAGGAAAGAGATTCAAAGAAATGGGATTATGTAGTCAATGGGGAGTCTGGCACCTCTGAGGGATTATTTGGAGAGCCTGAGTGCTGAACAGGGGCCACCTACAGATAAACTTCAGGAAACACTGAATAAGGGGTAGGTCTGAGCTCCTGCCCCTCTCTGGAGTGAGGCTGAACAATAGGCTGAACAAAAGGCATCTTTTTTCCCCTCAAACCAGAGAACCAAGTATCATTCTAAGCATACGTGCATCAGTAGCAGTAGTGACCATCTTCTACACAAGAGCCCAGTCGTAGAAGACCCAAGAAGCAGAAGACATTGGGTCTATGCCCTCTGCATGGGACCAGAGCAAGCAAACAAAACAGAGCATGATTATGCAGTGTATCCCAATGGTTAGAGCACTGCCTGGGAGGACACAGGCCTAAGCTCTGGTCTCTTCACCCAAAACTGTCAGTTCTACATTACCCAGTCATGAGATAAAACCCAGAAATTACCCTGGGAGTAGAGACTGGAACCCAGCTTCAACAGGACACATAGAAAATACCCCAGCTGGACTATACTTATGCAAAAGGGTTACAGCACTCTCCTTGCAGTAGGTAGAAACTGTGGTTAGAATCCCCTTGGGTGAGGAATGGCCTAGAACTCAGGTCTTCCACTTCCTAAATGGCTGTTCTAACCACTAAACTATTTCACACAAGGTCCCAGCTCCTTCTCCAGTTGTATTTTTGAGTGAAAGTTTCCCTAGCTGCTGTGCTTTGCCCTAGCTGCTGTGCTTTGTACTGAGGTCCATGTTGCTGATGCAATGTGGGTATGCTGCCAGCATGCCAGAGAAACTGGGTACCAGCCCAGCTGCATACTGGATTACAATGAAGCAGGAGCAGGCTGTACACCTCCACACATAGGAAGAAGCCTAAATTTAAGCATCTAGAGACAGTTGGAATCTAACATGGAGGTACTGAATGAATTTAGACACTTCAGGGTTCTGTAGCTGCTGAAATGGAGGGAATTCAGGCTCATATTTTGCCATTTAGTTGCCTAAACTCTCCCTAAATCCTGTTCAGGCTCCTAATTTACTTACCTACATCTGGCCTCTTGTACGTCTATAATATTTATAATACCATATTTGATAGTAGTTTCTGTAACCTTGCACATGCAGCATTGCTGAGTGATGGCTGTACTAAGGCTGCTCTGACCACTACTTTGACCTTTCTCTTTTTGGTCTTTCTTCACCACAGAGCTGAGCCCTGCACTGATTTAAAATTTGAATGATCCTGTTAGAGTCAATGAGATTATACAGGGCATAAAGCAGTACAGAATTTGGACCATCGTGCTGCTTTTTTGCAGTATTCTCATAGGACTTTCTTTGTTTCTCAGATAAGACAGTGTTTGGCCTGAACCACAGGGTTTGGATTCAGATCTGAACTTCAAAATGAAGAGTGCTCAGCTTTGGGGCTTTGGTGCAGCAAATTATACATATATAGGCCAGCTGAGTCCAGATCAGAACTCCTCCAAAGACCTGGAGAGGTTGCCTGTTTGGGGGATTGGTTTGCTCTATTGCAATGATCAGGACAGATTTCTGGGCCAGACCCAGGTTTTGATTTCAAACAGCCTCAAAGCTCAAGATGTTCAGGTAGGAGGGTATGATATGGACCATTCACCAGCAGAAATCTGCAGTTCAAAAGGCAGACAATAAAGGACTACCAAGGACATACTTCTCTTCTATAATGTGGAGAAAAGCAGAGGAAAGAGGTTGCAAAAAAATATTTAATCCCTCCCTCCTGAGTTATTTGCTGCCACTTACAAAACACAGCTCCTATGTAACACTTAGAAGGGTAAAGGAATTGTTTTCTCTCTACAGTGCACAGGTGTTCACACTGCTGTAGGAACTGAATGCTGGCCTCTTAGAAAACATTCTGCTTTAAATCACCATTAGGTGGATTGGTTGGGTTTTTGTCAGTTTAATGTTTCGTTGGCAGCTGCCGTTTGACACTACAGGATTTGAGAACAAATTGGATTAACTGAAACATATTTACTAGAATAAGCACGAAAAGAATTTGCACAGTTGCAGTCCAGCAAGATAAGTGTGTCATCACTCCAAGCCTGTCACTGCAGAGAGTGACTGAACTCCTCCATGAGCTCACTACACCATTGGGGGCTAGAAATACCACTCTAAAGCACCACACTTGACAAATCTACAAGTCGCTGTTCTCATTCCTGCATGATCTCGATGCACATTTACTTACTTAGATTCAAAACATAAAGGAAAGAGCATCGCTTAAAACACTCTGGGCAGCACTGATGGACTTTTAAGAGAAACAGTCCTATCACCCAGGCACTTCCCTCAGACTAGTAACTGTTTGATCTGACTAGATAAAGTCAGATCAAACAGTTTCCCAAGCACCCACAGGTAAGAGTGAGGTGATTTACCATTGGAACAAACTGATGGTCCCAGCCTTAGACACCACTGTATGACCAAAGAAGAACTGCATAAATGTGAACAGGTTACCGCTGCTCCCCACTCTTGGAATGACTGGTCTGTTCTGGTTCAACCATTTGAACCCAAACTTGGAGGCAACAACAATCCCTGGAAAAAAGTGAAGCTGGAGTAGGCGTTTCACCTGGTCAGTCCACTTCCATATAACCATGTAACCCCCTTCTGCCGGGCACCAGCCAGCAGCAACGAGGGCTAGGTTAAATTTTGGGGTACTAAATATATTCTCCCTTGGCTCGAGCCACCCAGAAAACTGGGAACACTAAATTAATTACTAGGGTGTCCCACATAAACAAAACCCCCCTCCTCACAAGCACTGTAACCAGAAACAGATTTATTACAAAAAAAACAGAAGAAAACACCAAATGCAATATAAAACACTACTAACTACATGACATAGTCTATAGGTTGCACTGCACCAGGGGAAGCTGCTAGAGAGCATGGGTCCTTTGGCAGTGTAAGGGGCCTCTCTGCTCATGGAGAGAGAGTAGCATGGCAATCTTTGCTCCCACAGAGAGACTGTATATGTATGTGGGAGTAACTGCAGTTCCAGACAGCATGCACACACCCCACCCTTCTGGGCAAAATTATATAGGCCACTGAAACAAAAACTGCAGAAAAACTCCAAAGGAACCAGGTTAATTAATGGCGACAGCCAGCCCAGCCACACAGCTGACTAAAACAGAGGACTATCAAAAGAAGCAAGGGGAAAGACCAAACCTACCCACTGGCCCTAGCCTGCAGGTGATTTGGGTCACAGCTCCACTGGGGGCATAAAGTTGCAAACCTCAACCCCAGCTGGAAATTGTCAGGATTAGAAACTCCCAGGTTCCAACGCTGCTCAAACTGCCAGGCCTAAATCCTGGCCAGCAAACCCAAGGAACCAATATTTTTTTATCCCAATATTAATCCCTTAAAACCTCAAAAACTAAAAAGGGGAAGAAAAGGAGAAGAGTAATTCTTCCAGACACTAGAAGAATTCTCTTCCTCTTTCTCTCCTCTACCTGGGCTTCCCTTTTTGCTATCTGCAATTCCTCTTCCATTGGAAAAGACTTCACTCTCCAGCAGGCACTGGCAGCTTCTCTCTCCCGAAACCAGTCTAGCTCCCCTTACATCCCTTTGCCTGACATCACCCTGGCTTTGTCCAGCCAGGGAGCTCCACACTCCGGTTCCTCTCCCAACCAATCAGCCTGAAGAACCCTCTGCTTCCCTTAGCCAATGAGGCCAGAGGGTTTTACACATTTCCCCCAAATACAGACCCCAGCTTGCCATGTGCTAAAAAGTGGCCAAAACACAGGAGCCATCTTACCCACATAAAAAAACAAAACACACACATAAAGAAAAACAAACACAAAATACAACCCCTCTGTTACAGTCAATTCACAGCTTACATAAAAAGGAATGAATTAAAGTCTTTGGAGAAGCCAGCAATCCACAAGAAAAGACCCACATACCAAAGAAGAAGAGACCAATGCTATGCTGGACTCCCATTGAAGGCTTGATAACTGGCATCAGTGTACATGCATTGCTTCCCATTCACAGTTATATGTATGCGATGGACTGAATGAGTATCAACTAATACAATTTTAGTTTAAAAGTTGATGGGTGCTTTTTATTCTCCACTAACCATGCATATCTCTGTTAGGGGTAACAGAAGCTACCAAGGGACGTGCCCCAAGCCTTCATATCAGAACTTGCTGCTTTTCTGGAAAGTATGCTTCAATCAAACACAAGCTATTGAGCTGGAGTAACTAGATTAAATTTGCCAGCCTGTGATTTACAGGAGATTAGATTGATGATCTAATGTTTTTATGAAACACCAAGCCATTACACCTGCCTTTCCTGTCCCTCTCCATATTCTGCGTAACAAGATGAGCCCTGCAACCTGTCCTCAAGGATAACAAAAGGATCAAGGGAGCAGAGGAAGTTCTCTAGCTGAGGCCTCCTCGTAAAGAACAGTCTCCTAGCAACTTCTTCTCCTTTGTATCCAGGTCAGGCAGCTCTGCTGATTGCAACCTGGGAGAGGAAGATCATTCAAATTAGACAGGTCCCCAGCCACACCTACATAAACTCCATGAACAGGAAGTCTGTGGAGATTGCAGATAACTGGTGTCATGTACTGTCAGTGAGATATAACCTTTAATAAAAGAGACACTTTCTGCGCTAGTTTCAGCCCCTGGGTTATGTAAAGGTGAGAAAGTCATTGCCACAGGCTACCCCTAGGCAATGAAGACATGGATCATAGTAGCAAGGCATGTCGGGAAGGAAATGGTCCCAATACACTGGTTGATGAAAAACACCAGGCTCAGTTCTGCTGCCAATTGCTGAATAGCCCCAAGAACCAAAAGTGACCCCAGTTGTGAATGAGAGTTGTAAATGGCGGGCACATTCCCAAATCACTTGGAAGGAGACATCATTCCCACTACATCTTCTGGCTACTTCCCCACAGCCTACTGCCAGAACCTCCATCTTCTCCACAGCAGGCCTGGCCAGTTCACTCTCCACCATACTCCAATCTATGCCAAAACTTGGGACTGACTTGGATTTCACCTCATAGCTGATGCCAGAGGGCCTATTAAGAAGGTTGTGCGGAGAAGCCGCACTACTACCACGCATATTACACCAGCTCTCTGAGAACACTGAAGTGATCAGTCTCAGGGCTGTCAAGCTGGTGTCAATAGTAACAACTCAGTGTGCTTAATTAATATAAAAGCAGGTCAGGAAGCTGCAATTTCATATACCCAGGGCTATGTTCCCTGCTAAATGACTTCACCTTTCACATGATGAGTCTAGAACAATTTGAGTTTCTTTAAAGCATTCTCTTTCCTGTCAAATGTTAATGTGAGCTGTTCCATCAGTGGCACTAAAGTATATGAGACAACGCTGCTGATGGGCCATCAATGCACAGAATCACTTTCAGTAATGACCACTCCACTCCATGCTGAGTAAATATGCCTCTAATACAACCAAATAAATCTCTTCCAAACAATTGCAACTCCGGTGCCATTCAAAACAATATCAGTTTCCCCACCAAACACTCCATATCTTGAAAGGTTTGCTTCATAAAAATCAGGAGACTGGCATTGGGGAAACATTAAAAAACCAATGACACCATCTCCCAGCAGTGCAGTTACACTGAACACAAGCCATTAGCCCTACTGCTGCACAGATTCAGTGAGAACATCTCACTCATTTCCAACAGATGGGAGAAGAGTGCAGGCTCAAGGGCCCAAAGTCCTATGGAGGAAGGAGAGAGGATTTTAAGAAGTATCTTGCTCCCATGCTCCAGCTCTTCAGAAGACACTCCAGATGGCTGATCTATTGGACTTTGGATAGAGAGGATTGATGAAACCCTAAGGGCATTTATACATGTGCTCCAGGAGTTGCAGGGAGGCGGGATTTTAATTAGAGCGGTTGGATCTTAATTACCATGCTCCAGCAGTCGATTAATTGAGCCTGCTCCGACATGCTGTAATTACAGTGCATCAGAACAGTCTCACTGCTCATGTATAGGCATCCTAAGGCTTGAGGTCTTGGGGTCTGCCTTTCTATATAGCACTGTCCTTCAACACATCATCAAGGCAATGCCAAGTGAATCATACCAACTCTGTGGGCTCCCTATCCATAGTATTTATGAGTGTGACAGTAGTACCTGGACACCTCAGTCACAGTAAGAGGCAAACCCTGTGCCTAAGAGCTCACCATCTAAACAGATAAACAAAGGTTGGAAGAAAAGAGGAGTATACTATATCCATTGTTCACCTGGAGAACACAAGCACAGAATGTTTCAGTGACTCACTTAAGGTCACACAGGAAGTCTGTGGCAAATAATTTAACCCCAGCTTTCTCAAGTGCTAGTCCAATGTCTTAACTCACAAGAACATCCTCCTTTTATGCTTCAAAAATTATTGGAGGCTTTTCTTATGGGCAAATCTAGACAGAACTGAAAACACAGCACAGAGCTACAGGGCAATTAGGAATGGGTCATCCCAGTGTCTATCTGTCCATCTACAAGAATGGATTAACTCCCACACAGGAAGCCAGGAGACATATCGGTTGCTCTAGAGGACAAAAGCTGCAGGGAGACGGCTTTCATGTTAACATGGCAAGACTGGCAAAAGGAGAAGGCCCGAGAAAATACAGCTTGTCGGTCACTGAGTATCTCTAATAAAACCTCATACTTGAGTCAGTCCATTGATTTCTGAATCTATCTATTTTTACCAGATTAAGCTAACCCAGTTTAAGTGCAATTCAGACTGGTTTAATTGTACCCCAGTGGAACTAAGTCAATGAAGACAAGCAGAATGCATAAGGAGGGGGCAAGAGACAAGGTCCCCTATTTTGCCATTGGTCAGTGTTTGCATGTTCAGATCACCCGGTGCAGAGGCAGAAGCCTTCTTTTACTCACCTCTGCCCCCCACCCCACAAGTCTGCCAGCTCTTAATGAAAAGCTCTAAAGAAAATAAAAGATTCTTCTTGAGTAAACTAAAGTCACCCTGTAGCTGCTCTAACTTGCCCTTTGCTTTTCATGGCCCCATAAGAGCCCTGGAAAGTAGAGAATAGAGACAGCAAAATGCAGTGCATTCTCCAATACACCTGCAATCTGCCCCATATAGGCCAAGGACCAGTGTAGAATTGGGAAATCCAAAGGGGATTCCTACAGTGTCCTTTCTGCCCACTTTAAGGCTCAAGCAGTGTAAAGACTCCACTACAGGGAATCTGTAATGCAGAACGGCTGTATGAGCAGTACAGGCTGCAGAGAGATTCTTCATGTTTTAAGAGGAAAGATTAGCAGAGATGATTTCTCCTCTCTCTGTCATTAACCTGACATAATGTCTTTCCTGCTGGTGGCTTTCAGGCTCAGCAAGTTTGTTATAAAATTCATTATCAGATATTGCAATCGCAGTCACCTTTATTGAGCTCTGCATTTACAATAATTAAACCAATAAACACTGATTTATAAAAATGACAAACAGGAGCTCCCAGTAAGTAGGAAAAATGGGTTTTCTTTATTGAACAGTTTCACACAGAAAAAATATGCAGAAACAAATCATTTTAGTTTATGGAAAAATTAAGCAGTCTCCCTTGGGAGCTTTCACTTGACAGCTAAGACCTTAAAAATAAACAGGCCTGGAAAAAAGTACCCTGACCTCTGAGGAAGTCTAGATCCAGTCCCTCTCTACAGTGTGGCCAGAAAGTTCCAAAGGTTCTCAAAAAGCAGCCCTCTGGTATACCAGGGGAAGATGCAGTTGACTAGTTACAGATTCGCTGCTGCTGACATCAGCACACTGGGCACATTAAAACATACAGTTGATCAGTAGTTGGGAGGACAGGTCAGAAATAGTGCGATGATTGGGGCAGATGCCAGAACAGAGTAAATGGTGAGTGATGCCAAGGAGAAATGATGATGGAGAGGTTAGAGACACAGGATGGAGTATGAAAAAGAGGGAAGGGGTGAGAAATGGACAGAGTGAAGGAAAAGGTAAAGAGAGATATTACCATAGAAAATGGCTGGCAATTAGGAGTAAAAGAATGCAGAAGGTAGCATAAAGAAGGAAAAAGGATGAAAAAGGAAAGATTAACCAAGAGGA
>NW_005842196.1:1136488-1144185 GCF_000455745.1 Alligator sinensis
TAACAACTATAGGGCAAGATTGTGAGTGGCTCTAAAGCCAACAGATTAGCATAAGACTAGGTATAAAAAGTGCATGCATCAGGTGACCAGCAGGAAGGAGGGAACAGAACAGTCACTGCTGTTCCAAGCCTGGACCCTGGATTCCCAGTGTGAGTGAGGATCGGATCCTGATCAAGGGATCTTCCCCAGTAATCCCTCTGACAGCGTCGATCAGGGATGCTTTCCTCTTTCCTTCCCTCTGTCCATTTCTCACCCCTTCCCTCTTTTTTATACTCCATCCTGACTTCGCTGGAATCACTTGACGCATACCTGGCATTGAGGGAATATCGATAAATTGCTAATCCATGCCTGTCTATCTGTTGTTTTGAACAGCCCAGTGGCTAATACCCTCACAGTGCCCAGCTGGCCTGCGACAGAATTGATCTATCTGTTGTTATTATCTATAATATACTATTAGCTCTTTAATACTGCATTATCTGCTTATTGCATTTATCTTTCTGTTAACTGTTGTGTGTGTGTAAGCTATAATAAATTTGCCTTTACCTCACTCCTAACTTTGCCTCCTTGACCCGAAACTGAATTAAACAGCGCAGTTGCCCTGTGATAAAACTGATACACTCACAGTGCCCAGCTGGCCTGTGACAACCCCTGACGAAACTCTTCCACAACTCGTGGCATTATGGAGAAGTCCCTGAGGACTGGAAGAAGGCCAATGTTGTGCCCATCCACAAGAAGGGTGGCAGGAAGGACCCAGGTAACTATAGGCCAATCAGCCTAACTTCCATCCTAGGGAAAATCCTAGACAAGTTCATCAAGGAGTCTATCTGCGATAAACTTGCAGAAGGTAAGATTCTGAATGACAACCAGCATGGCTTCGTCGCAGGCAGGTCTTGCCTTACCAACCTCATCTCCTTCTGTGACCAGCTAACTCACCATCTGGACATGAGAGAGCATGTAGACATTGTATACCTTGACTTCCAAAAGGCCTTTGATCTAGTATCCCACAATGTCCTCTTGAGAGAATTGGAGGATTGTGGACAGTCAGGTGGGTGAGAAACTGGCTGCAGGATAGGACCCAGAGAGTCATAGTGAATGGATCTGTGTCATCCTGGCAAGAAGTGGGCAGTGGTATCCTGCAGGGGTTGCTGCTCAGTCCAGTACTTTTCAACATTTTTATTAATGATTTGGATGTGGAGGTGAAGAGCTCACTGGCCAAATTCATGGATGACACCAAGTCATGGGGGAGCGTGGTCATGCTTGAAGATAGGTGTGAGGGGAAACAAAAGTCCCTCTGGCATGTCCCAAACCCCCACCCAACCGACCCCAATATTTACTGCAGGGGTCAAGATGAATGGCAGCTGGGAAGAAATGCTGACGCAGGCTCGGCAGTTCTGGAGCTGCCTGAGCTTGTGAATCAGCGAGCTCCGGGGTGTGGCTCCAGAGAGGCACTGGCTGCTCAGAAAGCAGCCAGGAATACAGCTGACAGGCAGGGCAGAGGATAGCAGGACGCCAGTTGGGAGATGGCGACTGCGGAGCTGGGGGAGCACCAGCCCTGAGTGTGGGGCAAAGGAGCTGAGCGTCTGCTGGAGAACTCCAGCAGATGAAACAAAGAGCTCAAGCCTTGGGAACAGAGGAATGCCCAGGAGCAGAGTCACAGCCACACTAGGGAGCCCAGGTACTGCAGTGGGGAGTAGCAGCAGGGAACTGCCAGCACTCTCGGGCAGCATGGCAGGAAGGAAGGCGCAGGAGGCTACAAAGCCCTCCATGGGAGCGACAAGCACCAACAGCTGGTGGGATCAGGAAAAGTCAACTACAGGTCAGCCAGGCCCCAGGGAGGTCACACTGGAAAGACTGACAAAGGCTGGGCATAAGGCAGCTGCCTGTCCCCATGCCTACTATGAGGGAAGGGACGGACAAGTCCCCACCTGTCCCCCATTACCCCCCAAGTGACCAAGTGGGTACTGGGAGACGGAATCCCAGGGACCCGTCGGCAGACGACAGACACTTTCAGTTAAGTTCTCCTTAGTTACAGTTAGCCCCAACTGGGACAAGTTTAGTTGCCCAAAAGCTGGCCTGAAGACAAGGGACTGACACAGAAAAGATTGCCAGCCAAGAAGACCTGGCCCATTGTGGGGCAGGCGGCGTGGATGAAGCAAGATCATCCAGGGGAAGACCTGTGGTGAGCAGCATTTGCCCAAGCCGTGGATGTGGTAAGGGTGGGGTAAAGGGAAGGTTGGAGCCCCACAAAGAAAGACCAGGGTCGAAACCCCTTTGCTTTGGGGCCACCTACAGGGAACTGCCTCCCCATCAACCAACATCAAAGACATGGCAAGTGAGTAGGAGCAGCACCCGAACCATCTAGGTGGCACCAGAACCCGGTCTCAGCCTGACATCGCTAGGGGGCAAGGCACCTACCAAGAAGGGAATGAAGCCCTACAACACCTACCAGCAACAATAGGCAACAGATACAGGTGGACCTAGACAGGCTAGCAAGTTGGGCAGATCGGAATCTGATGAAGTCCAATGTCAATTAATGTAAAGTGCTCCACCTCGGGATGAGCACCCCACACCACACCTACAGGCTTGGCAGCACCAAACTGACCAGCACCACAAATGAAAGGGACCTGGGGGTAATAACAGACTATAGTATGAATATGAACCAGCAGTGCGATGCTGTAGCCAGTAGGGCAGTTAATACTCTGGCATGCATCAATCGATGCATCTCCAGCAAAACCAAGGAGGTTATTCTTCTGCTGTACTCAGCACTGGTGAGACTGCAGGTGGAGTACTGTGTCCAGTTCTGAGCACCAGACCAGGTGGGTGAGAAACTGGCTGCAGGATAGGACCCAGAGAGTCATAGTGAATGGATCTGTGTCATCCTGGCAAGAAGTGGGCAGTGGTATCCTGCAGGGGTTGCTGCTCAGTCCAGTACTTTTCAACATTTTTATTAATGATTTGGATGTGGAGGTGAAGAGCTCACTGGCCAAATTCATGGATGACACCAAGTCATGGGGGAGCGTGGTCATGCTTGAAGATAGGTGTGAGGGGAAACAAAAGTCCCTCTGGCATGTCCCAAACCCCCACCCAACCGACCCCAATATTTACTGCAGGGGTCAAGATGAATGGCAGCTGGGAAGAAATGCTGACGCAGGCTCGGCAGTTCTGGAGCTGCCTGAGCTTGTGAATCAGCGAGCTCCGGGGTGTGGCTCCAGAGAGGCACTGGCTGCTCAGAAAGCAGCCAGGAATACAGCTGACAGGCAGGGCAGAGGATAGCAGGACGCCAGTTGGGAGATGGCGACTGCGGAGCTGGGGGAGCACCAGCCCTGAGTGTGGGGCAAAGGAGCTGAGCGTCTGCTGGAGAACTCCAGCAGATGAAACAAAGAGCTCAAGCCTTGGGAACAGAGGAATGCCCAGGAGCAGAGTCACAGCCACACTAGGGAGCCCAGGTACTGCAGTGGGGAGTAGCAGCAGGGAACTGCCAGCACTCTCGGGCAGCATGGCAGGAAGGAAGGCGCAGGAGGCTACAAAGCCCTCCATGGGAGCGACAAGCACCAACAGCTGGTGGGATCAGGAAAAGTCAACTACAGGTCAGCCAGGCCCCAGGGAGGTCACACTGGAAAGACTGACAAAGGCTGGGCATAAGGCAGCTGCCTGTCCCCATGCCTACTATGAGGGAAGGGACGGACAAGTCCCCACCTGTCCCCCATTACCCCCCAAGTGACCAAGTGGGTACTGGGAGACGGAATCCCAGGGACCCGTCGGCAGACGACAGACACTTTCAGTTAAGTTCTCCTTAGTTACAGTTAGCCCCAACTGGGACAAGTTTAGTTGCCCAAAAGCTGGCCTGAAGACAAGGGACTGACACAGAAAAGATTGCCAGCCAAGAAGACCTGGCCCATTGTGGGGCAGGCGGCGTGGATGAAGCAAGATCATCCAGGGGAAGACCTGTGGTGAGCAGCATTTGCCCAAGCCGTGGATGTGGTAAGGGTGGGGTAAAGGGAAGGTTGGAGCCCCACAAAGAAAGACCAGGGTCGAAACCCCTTTGCTTTGGGGCCACCTACAGGGAACTGCCTCCCCATCAACCAACATCAAAGACATGGCAAGTGAGTAGGAGCAGCACCCGAACCATCTAGGTGGCACCAGAACCCGGTCTCAGCCTGACATCGCTAGGGGGCAAGGCACCTACCAAGAAGGGAATGAAGCCCTACAACACCTACCAGCAACAATAGGCAACAGATACAGGTGGACCTAGACAGGCTAGCAAGTTGGGCAGATCGGAATCTGATGAAGTCCAATGTCAATTAATGTAAAGTGCTCCACCTCGGGATGAGCACCCCACACCACACCTACAGGCTTGGCAGCACCAAACTGACCAGCACCACAAATGAAAGGGACCTGGGGGTAATAACAGACTATAGTATGAATATGAACCAGCAGTGCGATGCTGTAGCCAGTATGGCAAATAATACTCTGGCATGCATCAATCGATGCATCTCCAGCAAAACCAAGGAGGTTATTCTTCTGCTGTACTCAGCACTGGTGAGACTGCAGGTGGAGTACTGTGTCCAGTTCTGAGCACCAGACTTTAACAAGGACAAGGACAAGCTTGAGAGAGTTTGAAGATGAGCCACCCGTATGATGAGAGTCTTAAAAGGCAAGCCATATGAGGAAAGGCTGAAGGATCTGGGACTCTTCAGCCTGAGGAAAAGAAGGCTGAGAGGGGGTTTGGTAGCAGCTTACCGCTACACTAGGGAAGTACATCAAGGGCTTGGTGAGCAACTGTTCACCAGGGCACCTGAGGGGAAGACCAGGAGTAATGGCCACAAATCCCTGGAAGATCAATTCAGGCTTAACATTAGGAAAAACTTCACAGTCAGGGTGCCCAGACTGTGGAATAAGCTCCCTCCAGAGGTGGTGCAATCACCTGCCCTGGAAATCTTCAAGAGGAAACTAGACAGTCACCTTGCTGGGGTCACTGGACCCCCAATTATCTTTCCTGCTTGGTGCAGGGGACTGGGCTGGACCCAATGATCTTCTGAGGTTCCTTCCTGACTTACAATCTATTAATCTATGGCCAACACGCTAGCAAAGATGGAGGGAGAGACAGTGCAACATATAGCAAAGGGGGAAAACTGCCTGGTAGAATAGACAAGGGAAGAGTAAAGGAGACACAGAGAGTTTCAGACTAAAGTTTTATAAAAAATAAAACTAGATACAAACTATTCTATATACACAGATACATTATGAACATGCTTGCCATGCATGCACACACCCACACCCACACACACACAGGGACTGTAAAGAAAAGAGGGAAATTCTACCTGTTCCAGACTCAAATTGGATAAATCAGCGTAGGTTCATTGACCCTAATGGAGTGATACCAGCTGAGGATCTGGTTCATCATATACATATGCAAACACACCTGCATACTTACTACATCTATGGTGGGGCAAGGTACTTACAAGGCCCAGAAGCCCTGCAGGACAGGAGATTCTAGGGAGCAGCTCAAAAAAGGGAGTTGCAAAGAGGATACTCTGAGCCAGGCAGGGGAAAGTGGAACCTTATACAGTGCCCACTGAATGAGGCAAGACACCTTGGGGTAGTGGCTCACATTTACCCATTCAGTACATCTCTGCAGACAAGGGCTCAACAGGCAGCAGCCCTTCAATCTAGGTTTGGGTTTCAAATGCTGTCAAGTTCAGGACTTTTTTCTAGGGGTGCAGCTTGGCCCTTTCTGAAGAGGGGAATCATTTGCAAAATTTGACTGCAGAGATAGGTATGAATTTTGGGCACATAGTTCTCACATGCTAAAATCCAGCATTTTTTCTACATAATTCTCACACAAATACAGAAAAAGCAATCCCTTTGTTTTTATACATATATGTATGTATGTATAGCCTGTCCTCTCTTCACCTCAAAGGGGTGTCCTCTCTTCACCTTAGGGGGTCGGACTCGATGATCTATTGAGGTCCCTTCCGACCCTAACATCTATGAATCTATGAATCAAAGAACTGCACCACTGCCATCATAATATATAGAGTGCATATTATGATGGCAGTGGTGCAGTGCTTTGAGGTGAAAAGAGGACAGGCTGTATTTTTTTATCCAAAATAAACAAGTTTGTTTCCTTATTTGGTTTTTGCTTCATGCTTCATCATCTTGGAGGGACATGCACCTAGTAGTGTAACAACTTTATAGCCATCCTTGTAACAGGTGAAAATTTCAACAAGAAACCACTAGATGGCAGCACTGGACCAACAACTGATGCACCTCAGTTTTCATTAACATTTGGTGCATAGGGACTGCTACATGGGTAAGTATCATTGTTCCCATTTTACAGATAGAGAAACTGAGATACAGCAAGAGGTTAGGTGGCTTTCTCAAAACTCTACAGCAAGTCAGTGGTAGAGTCACAAGTAGAGCTAAAAAATTCCTGGGAGTTAATCCTACTCCTGGACTCTTGTCATTTTGATTTAGCATTACCCAATTCCCATCAGTGCGTTGGGTCCCACAGAGGTGGGACCCAACGCACAACTGGGCAGTGAATATCAAGGACTATAGGCTGTACAGGAGGGATAGGACAGGGAGGAAAGGTGGGGGTGTGGCGCCCTACGTCAAGGAGAAATACACATCCTCAATGAGTAGCATGGGGTCAGAGGAGGGGCACACTAAAATGCTCTGGGTTAGCACACAAAGAAGTCGAGGGGAAAGGAACTTAATGGTGAGGATCTACTACAGACCACCCAACCAAGGGGAAGAGCTAGCCCGGGAATTCTTAAATCAGCTCACAGAGGCAGTTAGGTCAAGGGATGTGGTCATCATGGGTGACCTGAACTTTCCAGATATCTGCTGGGAAGAGCAGTCAGACAGGTCTGACCACTCACGTAGGTTCCTAGCTGAGATACAGGACCTCCATCTAACCCAGGAGGTGCACAGCCCTACTAGGGGAGATGCTTTGTTGGATCTGGTCCTGGTCACAGGCGATGACCTGGTGAGGGGTCTGCAGGTGCTTGACCACCTGAGCGACAGCGATCATCGCCTGCTGGAATTCACCATCCAGTCCAAGGTGGCAAAGGCCTGCAGCAAGGCAGAAGCCCTGGACTTCAGAAGGGCGGATTTCAATGAGGTAAGGAGAATAGTCGTGGAGGCTCTGAGGTCCCGGAGGGGAGGGGAGGCGGGTGTCCAAGAAGAGTGGTCGTTCCTTAAGGAGACGATCCTCCAAGCCCAAAAGGAGGTAATCCCAACACGGATCAAAGGGGACAAGAGGGTGCAAAAGCCCCCATGACTCACCAAAAGCATACAGGAACGTCTCCTAGCTAAAAAGGAGGCGTACACCCAATGGAAGGGAGGAGCCGTCACCAGGGAGGACTATGCCTCGGTTGCTCAGGGCTGCAGGGGGGCAGTCAGGAAGGCCAAGGCGGAGATGGAACATGGGACTAGCTACCCAGATCAAGGACAACAAGAAGTCCTTTTTTAAATACATAGGGGATAAAAAGAAAGTACGGGGTAATGTGGGGCCTCTGCAAGACACACTAGGAAATCTGGTCATCGCACCAGACAACAAAGCTAACCTATTTAACAATTTCTTTGCCTCCATTTTTCTGAGCAGGGACCGGGGCCCCCGTAGGTCCCAGGAGAGGCGCACCCAGGTCTAGGGTCAGTGAGGACCTAGTCAGGGAACTTCTGGAGGGACTGGA
>NW_005842196.1:1144705-1157707 GCF_000455745.1 Alligator sinensis
TCGGACTAGATGATCTGCTTAGGTCCCTTCCGACCCTACCAACTATGAAACTATGAAACAGCTCTTGGCTGGAAAACCTGGATATCTAGCTCAAGCTGTGGAGGCTCAGGATGTGAACAGCAGGAAAATGAATCAGCCTAGAAGTCTAATTTATATGGTGTGTTGCATCAGTAGATAGGCTAATTCTCAGTGCTTTCTCTCTAGCCTCCTGCTCATCTATTTGGACCAAAGGCTGGATAAGGAACTCAGATGTTTGTCAGAAAGAGTACTATAGTATGGACCAGACCTGGTAAACATTGAGAGAAAGAAAGAGGCCAAAGGAAGACAATTAAATCATTACATGAAAGGTTTTGCATTAACAGAATATATTTATCCAAGGCTCGTAAACCTGGAAGAGTATGGAATGAGATTTTAGGTTGGTCATAAGGCTTTCGACATACAGGACATGTACAATGGAGACAACAAACAGCACCCCCCTACCCCTCAATGAAATTCTGAGCCAGAAATGTCCCCCAAGAACTGCATCATTTCCTCAATGTTGTGACCAATAAGGAGGTACTGGGCTAGGCAGAAGGACTCTTCTCTTAGGGGCAAGGAATGGGACTTAGAATAGAGCAAGACCCAGATTTCCCCTGCAAGCAACCCCTGGCCCCTCCCCTGGTATGTCTTTCACCCTGCTGCTGCTTCCAGCCCTCCTCTTTTAGCTGGTGCCTACAAGGGAGGCAGATCACAGAAGGCACTCATGCTGACAGAGGAGGAACCACCATGGAGCCTGCAGTCATTGCACATGCTGAGGCAAACTGGCACCTTGAGACATGAGCCTGCAGGAAACATTATTCCACCTATCAAGTTACTAATATGGGAGTAACTGTGCTATTTTCTCTCTGAACCCTATGACCCTGCCCAGGGCAAATTCCATATCTCCAGAAGCCTGAGCAAAATGAGGCAAACCTCAGTGAAGTCACTTGGCCTGCTTTCCTGTGGAACTTGCCCACCCCCCCACCCCCCCAACTCCCCCCCAGTCCCACAAAACACTGCAGGAAGAGCAGAGGGCCTTACACACAGCGGTGGAAACAAGTAGGCTAGGGGAGGTCTAGGCATCTGCATCTGAAGGAACAAAAGGGAGAATATGAATGAGACCACATACTTCTATTTGTCACCACAATGAGTCAAGCCAATACAACACAAACTACGGTTCACAGGTCCTGCATGGGAGCAATGGTCCCACAAAACACTGCAGGAAGAGCAGAGGGCCTTACACACAGCGGTGGAAACAAGTAGGCTAGGGGAGGTCTAGGCATCTGCATCTGAAGGAACAAAAGGGAGAATATGAATGAGACCACATACTTCTATTTGTCACCACAATGAGTCAAGCCAATACAACACAAACTACGGTTCACAGGTCCTGCATGGGAGCAATGGTACCGGAAAGCAGCTCTTTCTCTACCTCAGACACAAGTGTCTCCTGCAGGGAGAATCTAAAAAAAATCCTGCAAACACTAGTCAAATACAACCCCCCTTACTGAAAATGAACTGATGTCCATTACTGATTTCCCTTCAGCTCTCTGAGGGACTCACAGTTAACATACAAAGGATTAAATTGCCTCATTTAAAACAGAAACCAAAGTGTCCCAGTGCAAACACTTGAATCCTGACCCGAACAGCCACACAGGGCTTGAATCTCAGCCCTGGTTTTGTGTGCTCTACAGTGAGAGTAATGCTTCTGAAAGACAAGGTTCTTTGGGTGAATCTGATATCTTTTATTAGATCAACTTAAATAGTTGGAAAAAAAAATTAGCAAGCTTTCAGGTTTAAAACCCCTTGGTCAGGCTGAGGAAGTCTCTGCAGTTGGTATGTGCTCTTCCTGGATGGAATGAATAGTAAAGAAACCAGAGACTGGGCTGGTATGCATGCAGGAAAGGCACTCAGTGAAGATGTAAATTGAGGAGGCAGTGGGTGAGAGACAGGCTGGGGGGGGCGGGGGAGGAGGGGGATGAATGTAGCAGTTAAACAGTGGAGAGGTACCTGGGGAGTCAGATGTCAGGCAGGTTATAATGCGTCATAAATCCAATGTCTATATTTAGTCCATGATTTTTCGTATCCAGGAGATTGATGAAGTGGAGTTCATAGTCTCACCTCTGAGAAGTGTTTTGTAAATTTCCTTTGAGGATTAGAACTAAGAGATTGGAGAGAGAGTGGTTTTCTTGTGAGAAATGTGCCCCCACCGGTAATTGGGTATTCTTGTCTTTGATAGATTTCTGGTGCATTCATTCTGGTACACAGTTGTTGTTTGGTCTCTCCTACGTATTTTCCATCAGGGCATTTGGTGCACTGGATAAGATATCATTTCTGGAGGTGCAGCTCTAAGATCCAGGAATGCTGATGGCTCTGTTGTGGGGTGTAGTAATTGTGGTGGTGGTGAAGATGTGTTGGTGGGTTTTGCATTCCTTGTCATGGCATGGTCTGGATACATTCGGTGTGTTCTGGGCCTGAGGAATTTTGCTTCTGGTGATGAGGTTAGTGAAGTTCGGTGCTTGTTTGAAGGCTAGTATGGGTGGTTCCGGGAAGATCTCTTTAAGAATAGGGTCTCTTTCTAGTATGGGTTTCAATTGTTTGAGGATTTTACCTGGCTGGGGAGGGAGGTTACTACCTATGGGCTGCTTTCTCTTGGGCTGGAAACCACCCACTGCAGTTTGGAAACAGGCTAAATCATTTGAGTGCTGATACTCATCCAGTGCCTTCCTGTAATTCTCTCTAAAGGACAGACAAGTTCTCCCACAACTGACTGAGAAAGAATCTTGGAGCATTTTAGCACAAAGAACCACACCAATGACCCCAGACACACATGGGCAAGTACAAAAACTGCTATATCTATACTGCTAGTTAGGGTCACCCATAAGGCCAGCCTCAAACCCTAACCTACTAAAGTGCTAACCCTCTACACTGAAAATCACTATGCTCAACCCCTAGCAAAAGTCCTACACATGCTGGGAGTTCTCATGAACAAGGCCTGGAGACAACTCAGTCCAGACTCACTGCCCAGTCCAGCCCTTTTACAGGGTTTTTGGAACTCACCTGGGCTCTGCAGGCTGCAAGGAAAGGAAATCCACAAACAGCAACCCCACAACTTTCTGTTCTTGACTTTCCACATTTCTGAGCCTTACTTCCTGTCTCAACTGTCCATAATGAGAGTCAATCACTTAAAGAGAAAAGTATTCTGCAAACTGGTTCCTAGAAGGACTCTGCCCTTGAAACATGCAGCACAGTACTTTGGTGCAAGCCACAAGTTTAGATATAAAGAGAGGGAAGGACAACCCTTAAAGTCCACCCTATCAGTGGAGCATGCCCACTGAGGACACAGGAGAATGGAGAAGGCTTTGCAGTGTGGATGCTCACACCTGGGTGCTGAGCCCTCAGTGCCACTCACTGGGGTCTGCTCTATGGTTCCTTGGCTACAATGGTTTATGAATTATTTCAGGGTGTGTTGTGAAAGGACTGGTCTGTCCTTTCTAGGCCCCCAGGCCGAAGTATTCTGTACCTCAGTAAAGTGAACCGCTTCTGATTTGGCATGCTTTCGACTTGTGGCTGCAGCCTCTGTTCCAACCAGCAGCAGGACATGGATCCAACTGAGAATAATGAAATTGTCCTATTGGCATTATAGTAATTGTCCTTTGGGCAATGGGAAGCAGATAGGATAGGGGTCAAAGAGCCATAGAATATGCCCCCATGGTGATAGCACTGATTCTTTCTCGTGGGGGTGGTGAAGAATGTTAATGCCCCCAGAATAATAGCAGATTTTGAGCAAATGGGGCTCCTGAACTCTGCTGACACCACTGCTTGCACAGATGCTCTTGAGCAAGTAAACTGGAATGGATGCTGCTCCACTTTTGTGCAGGCCTTGGCCCACCTGTTGGCAAGTGCACAGACAGTTTTAAAGGATGCACCAGGGATGATTTGATGCCAGGGAATTCCAGAGATCTACACTTTCAGATTTGGTCAAGCTGGAACATTATTTCTGCCCAATAATGTGGATATCTGAGGGGTTTCTGTATCCTCATTCATGAAGCCCTGACACAGGAATACCTGGCAGAAGGTTTCTTGATTCACTCAGTAAGTGCACAAAGGTGGCACAATGTGCATTTGTCTGACTAAAGGCCAGCAGGCCCTGCCTACAGCTTGTTTGGACTATAGGAAGTCAGTCTTGTTACTGGAGCATGAGCTGGCCTCTAGCTCCCCTCATTGCCAGTCAGTGCTCTCCTAGGTGAATGCCTCACCCCAAATAGAGCTATATGGACTTGAACTACCGGTTATTCTTCTGAAGAAGAGCACTTTGTACCCAAAAGCTCATGTTGCATCTCTCCCAACTATACAGTTGATCCAATGAACAATATCACTAAAAAACCCTTGCTTCTCACATATTTCCTGAACCATCACGGCTATAGTAACACTCCAAACCTACTACACTATTCTTTTGTCCAGGGAGGGAAAAATGGAAAGATTCCCTGTTTAACTGTGTGCATCACAGCAAGGGGAATGGTGTACCTTTTATCTGCCTGGATTTATCCTCCTCTGATCTCTGCCCTCTGCTCTGAAGCTGAGGCATTCCAGTTTCTTGTCACCAAGACTATAGCAGTGCTTCATAATTATTTTTTTTAATGTTTTTTGTGGGATGGTTGTGTGGGTGGGATGGGCCAGGGAGCTTTTATAAGTGATGCTATTATCATTATTGCAGGCTATGGTGGTACAAGAAGGCATGAGCTTGCTCGCATCCCAGAGTGCAAGAGTGTGTAGCTATTCCAGGCCTATGGGAAAAACCATCCATCTAAGCCAAGAAGCTTTTTAGTCGCCTGGCAACTGATGGGCAGATTAATGACTGGACAGGAGTAGTGAGCTACAAGGGGGACTGTGGGAAGTTTGCTCTGCTGAGAAATTTTACAGCCCATTTGGAGCTCCTGCTGTATGAAATGTTCTCCTGCACCATTACCCAGGAGCAGCCTAAAATTGAGCCAACATGAATAGGATGCTGAATTATGACAAAGCAGCACAGAACTAGCCCTACTGGATGGACCTTGGCAATGTCTATTTTGCTGGTAACTGGACGCTAGACCCATAGCACCAGGAGACTTCATAAGTGCTCTGAATTTAATATCACCACAGGTCAGACAGTGGGCTCACTATTTAGTTGCCCTCTAAAAATGGTCTAATGTTAGTGCCAATTTGAGACAAGGCACATAGAGCTTGTGTTTGCAGGCACTGATTGGATTATGCTGCTAACCCTGTTTTGCATGCATACAGCAGCAAGTGCCACAATAAATCACTGCTTGCCTGTTCAAATTCATTTCCTGCTTGCAATCCATCTGCAATTGCATCTGGCTGAAGGCAGAAGTAGTGGGCTCAGGGAACATGGAAGCTCTTCCATCTTTAACTGAACTTTGCAGAAAAGATGCACCCAACAGTAAATGACAGCCCTCAGAACAGTAAAGAGATTGGATATCAACAGGCAAGGGTGGCCCTTACATTGGAATAGCCCACTTAAAAACAACAGCTCACATTTGATTTGACTACTGCAGTGCAGTCCCCTCTTCTGCATTCCAGAAACCAATTCCTCCATCTCTTCCCTGGAGAGGGCTAGGAATCCTAGCTATGCTCCACATCTTAGAGCAGTTGCTATGCTCCCAGTATCCACTCTACATTCTCCCATCCCACAGCCTCCAGACAAGTTTATATACCACCCAGGGTAATAATGTGTGTGTGGTATAACGGTGGGCACCAAGTTATGGACAGGACCAAGTAACATACAGTTCCAGTGAGCTGTCAGACAGGGACTTGTGGTTTTTTAAGGATCTGATAGTCTTTCTACACTGAGGTCCCAGAGGGTAAATTCTCTCCTTGTCACAGCTTCTTGGAGGTGGCATCATCATGTGGTAGATCCTGGCTTCCTGGATACCATCTCTGTTCAAACATTATGAAAGCACAACAGAAACGTAGCATGCTAGTATTTACAAACTGGCGGCAGCTGATTTCTAATGCAGAAGAAGGGAAAAGACAGATTGCAGGAAATGTATTGCTTAGGAGGAACTGAGGAAAAGCACTAGAGGAGGGTTTCCAAACTTATTAGCTCATGTCCATACTGCAAAGTGGGCAGGTTACCCACCTTAGTGAAAGCCTAGATTGACTCTGCATTGACTGCATACCCTAAGACCAAGAATAGTCTTAACTTCCCAACTGACTGAAACCTATACACACTGGCCTCCATATTTTAATGTTTCCATTTAGGGTGTTTCAAGTTTGGGTGCTCAAGCTGAGACTCCATGGGCCTGATAATTAAAAGGTGCTGAACATCTATAGCTCCAAGTGAGGTCAGCAGAAACAATGGGTGCTCAGCTTCCTCCAAAACAACACAGGTTCTAGAAGCTCCCTGTTGAACATCCAAAACCAGAGGTGACCCAAATAAGTGAGTGGACACTTCTGAGTACTGAGTACTTAAGTACTTCTGAGTACTTAAGTCAATGAGTTCTAGAATTCAGAGCCTTACAGAGCTTTCAAACATTTCCTTCCATTTAGGTCAGAGGCAGAAATTATTTTTTTTTAATTATTTTTAATAAACTATCATGAAACTCCCCACCCAAATCACTCGAAATTCTCCAGTCTCTTTTTAGGAGGTTCCCAAGAGCCTAACACATCATGACACTTGTGTGTGTTTCATGAGAAACCACTAGGTGGCAGCATCACACCTGTCCAGGGATGTGACACGCAACGACTCTGAGAGGACAATTTTTGACCACATATACTCATTTTGCTAAACGCAATGAAAAGAACAATTCAGATGCCAAACCTGTTAGTGAAATCAGTACGTTGCAGCCCTTTGTTATTCAAGACAGCATGAATACGCCTAATATAATTTCTTTGTATCGTTGTCCAGGGAGGTAGGACAGCAGTAACAACAATGCCTAGTGCTTGATTAATCATCCTCACTACACCCTGGTGAGGTGGGTAAAAGAAAATTGTCTCTGACTCCAATTGTACGCGAGGGAAATGAAGTGGAGCAATAATGTGCCTGGTCTTAGGCCCAAGAGGGAGTCAATGTCAGAGCAGGGATTGTAAGAGTTCCCACCACCCAGATCTGTGCTTACACCAAACCTCTCTACACCTAGGAATGACACCTTGTCCCTACTCAGAGACTGTGCACATCCCAAGCTGTTCTCACAACATCCACCAGAGAGAACATCCATTCTCAGAGAGAAGTCAGCCTATTTAGACACATGACCAAGGGAAGCAAAGAAGTAAACAGAAGAGCATATGGGACAATGGGGTGAGAAAAGGGTGACTGATATAGCTTTAAAGCAAGAGAGGATTTGTTAAGTGAGACTCCATAGCCAGCATCCCCAGCTTTTAGGAAATCTGGGACTACAGTCCAGTCCTCCTAACTCAAGCCCACAGTTCAAAAAAAGGCTGAGCAATGAGGACCCAGCTTAGAACAGAGGAGCAAGCATCTATGCCAAAAAACTAACTCCCAAAACAACTTAGCCCTGTGCCAACGACCCCATGGCACCCAGAATGAAGAGGACAGAAAAGTCTGCATGACCTGCCTCCTCTAGAGAAGACAAAATGTCACAGGACACATCAGCCACCACCCACTGCTCTCAATCTACTGTCACAGGGATGGGGCAAGTTCAGGCATAACCCAAATGGTCTCCACAAGCAGGAGACAGACCACTGGGACATATCAGTAGCGACACTACCAGCCTTCTGTGGAGCCCTGGCAAGCAGATCCCTTCAGTTGTACCATGAATCACAGTGACTGTTAAGTCAGAGACCTGGCCATGCTCAGCAAAGTTTGTGCCATGTTACCTGGGCAACACAAGGCTCTTTTCTAGGGACATCCATCACTGTGTCCTTAACTATGAGTGATACACCAGGGGACAGGGATGCAGGGAAAGAAAGATCTAGGGCTTGATGGCCAGCAGCTGCTGCCTGGCTTGCTTTCCTGTATCCCTCATCCCATGGGGAACCATTTTCACCAGTTCCATTCCCCAGACATCCAGGTCTTTCCCATTGAGCTAAGGGAACAAGATCAGTTTCTTTGGCTTGATTCAGTCCCCTTAAAAGGCCTTCCTACTAGCAATGGGCTTCATGGGAATCCCCATGAAGCCCATTATAAGCTTCCTTACTGCCCCCCAGTCATAAAAATTGCCTTACTGCCAACACAAAAATCATATTGCAGGCACTCAGGCTTTCAGTACCAGACTTACCCCCTCCTACCTCTCCCTGAGCCTGATGATGACTCAATCCCTTACTCAGCCCTTCATTTGCAAGAAGGAAGAAAAAAAAGAGACTTTGCCCATTGGTGGATAACCAATTTCCTTTTGTTCTGCACTGGCTTTTCCCTTCCCTGTTAAAGAGAATAAAGTGCAGAGATATTAGCTAGACATTAAACCCTATGATAAAGCCGATAGGAGCTGCTTTTTATGGTCAACAGGGTGATTTACTCCATGAAAGCACCCGATTAATTTACTATCCACATTAATATTACAGCTCATTTTTAGTTTTACTGCCTCCATCATTCCAGTTTAGTGCTGCTCATAGATGCTGCCACTGACCTTAATGGGCATTTCATTAGAACAAAGAGCACCCTATTCATCATGGCTCTTCTGCTGTGGGTTATTGCCCAGGCCCTCCTGCTTTGGGGTGACCTGTTCCCCTCTCCCTGAAGCGTGTTTTCTTATGTTACATATAAATCCCAGTCAAAGCCTGGAAGGGATGTCTTAGCATGATGTTTCCAGACACACAGATTTTACTAAGGAGTCAGGCTGGGTTACAGATGCGATACATTTTCCAAAGCATACTGGGTTCTGTCCTTTGATGGAGCAGGAGGCAGAGAAAGCTTAAGAAAGTGATTCTTACAGGGTATGCCACAAGATTGATGCAAGTGTTCTGTGAGATCCCCCAGTGTAAGGAGATAAATTCTCTCCACCCCTGTCTGGCGCACTGCACCTGCCTAGCTACTCCAGCGGTGCCTGAAGCTGTTCCTCTGGGGACTGCTGCCATCAATGCCATCTCCCCTCACTCTGTGCATCCCCTGAAAAGAATGGCTGTTGATATGATCCCCTAAATCAACATGGCTGTTGATATGAATGCAATTTTGGTCACATAAGGTATTTTGTTCATAGAAATCCATAATTTAAAACATAGTTAAAAAAATAATCCAACTCACTGTTTGTTTGGGAAGTCCATAAGTTGGATCTCTCTGATCACCTCATTCAGAAAAGCTCATTTGTTCCAAACAGCAAGCATTCCTTAGCAAAGGAAATTCAAAGTCCTTAGCTGATGGTGGGGGTGGAAAATAGAATTCTTCCTGAAGTCCACAAAGTTCAGCATTGATTTCTCTGCCAATACAAATACAAACACACAAGACATTCTGCTTCAGATCTCTCCAGCCCACCTGCTGGTTTGGCTCACACAGATCTGGCATGTAATTTCAGAAGAAGAACAATGTTAAACCTCATGCCAACAATCACACAGCTCTCTTTCCAGTGGGTGTTTCTGGATACTGCCACTTAGGTGGTAAAAAGAAGCTTCTCAAACCTTGCACTGTCTACAGTTGCTAGGACATTTAGACAAGGTAAATGTCAATTTTTAAGGACAACTACTGTAGTACCATCATGAGTCAGGCATCTGTTGGTTGGAGGGTGCTAGGACAGGCCTGGGGTCTGATACGATTCACCACATAGCAGTACACTAGTACTGGTGGCCTCCTCACCATAATGCTTCCAGACCTAACAGATTGGCATAACCAATTGAAGGAGCCTCTGGCTCCACTAAGTCACTAGCTGTGGGCAACATCCTCAGTGTTTGTAAACTGACATTTCTCTATTCACTTTGGGTCCACACACTTATCCACTAAGGACCTACTCCATTCTCTTTTTGACAGAAAAGAGATACTTGCATCTATATAGGACCAGGTCTGTGCTGCAATGTCCCACTGACACTGTTGCATCAGCTAAGAGTGTGAAAAAAATAGCATTACCTATCTGACATAGCCAAGTCAGCAAAACCCCTGGTGTGGCTGAGGCTGTGCCAAAGGAACAGGGCTCTTGCCAGAGTAGTGTACAATACATCCTTTGTAGCTGCACCAACAGAAAAACTCCTTCCATGGACACACACTGCATCTCCACTAGGGGTCTCTGCTGACAAAGCTACAGGGACAATGGCTATCCTAGGTCAGACCATCCGTGAGACCCATTGTTTATGTTCCCTACCTGGCCAGGTAGCAGATAGCACTTGGCACTCTGTGACATGCACTGAGTCCCACCAACCTTCCACTTCCACCAGTCTCCTGATCACCACTGGCTTCTACCGGCCAGTTCCTTTCCTAGTACCTCTCCAAGAACAGGGAGGAACTGATATTTATTGTTCTTTATTAACTCCCAGACTTGTGAGTTGTTCACCTCTTGACACTAATTCAGATGCCCGAGTCATGTTGGACCTATAGTGGTTGCCATTAAAAAACCTGACATTTACCATGTAACAGTAATAAAATAATAATGCTTCATTCACTTGGTGAATTATATTTATAGTATTTCCTGTCCTTAAAATGGGGTGAGCATGACAGTAATGTTAATTAAAGCAAAGTAATGATGTTTTTTAATGACAACACTAAGAAAGATTGTAAAGACAGGTTTGACTGTACACACGGTCCATGAGCTATTTATATGCTAGTACACAACCCCTCCTTACACACCTCTCTCTGTCAAGTGTACAAACCATTCATTTACTTGACTTCTGCTCTGTTCTGATTTATCTGTGTAACAAGTGTTGCACAAACGGCTAGTTTCGTGCCCCTGGAGGCTTTTTCCAATCCACCTCAAGGAGAGAGTCACACACAGTCAGGTTGGGTCCATCTTTTATTGTTTGCAAACAGATCGACTAGGGAGTTAATTTACTCAAATCAGAGTCGACCCCAAACAGAGTCTGGGGTTCGTTTTTATAGCTAACATAAACAAAAGATTCTAACGTGTCGCGTAATTATTGGCAGCCCAAGTATTACGTCTTACAACATATGTCTAGCAGTTACATGTTCTATGACGGTTTACATACATGTCTCATTTACATCTTAAATCTCCTCCTTGGGGCTGTCCTTAAGTCCATCTCGGTCATTCTTCGGTCAGGGTCTGAGTTCTTCACATCAGCATCTTTCCCTGTCCCTCTTCTCTTATCTCTCGTAAGGAGTTATTTATTGCATCTGTTCCTGGCTATGTCTGCAGAAGTCTAGTGCTATTCGTAAATCTATCATTGGCCTACATGCCTTAGCAGAAGCAAGTGTGATAATATGCAGAAGCAATTATGTAGTGAAGCTAAACAGTTCTCAGCTGTGAAGCCTTTGTGTAGGGAGATGAGACATTTTTACCACACAGCTGCTACACAAACGTTTTTGCAAAATCATAATGACTAGATTATAACATATTTTTACCACACAAGCACTCACCCAGGGGTGGCTGCAATGTCCCCTGATAGCCACTCAGTCCCTTGCTCTGCCCTCACTCCTCTGGCTTGCTCCCCTTCTCCTCACTTGCCACACCTTATTCTTAGATCTTTTGAAAGGGAGCTAACCCAGGGATCCCCAACATCATGTTGGTATGGTGTCTCTACTTTGCCGTAAGGGCTTATAACCTGGCTCCAGGCACCTCTTACACCACGCCCATGCCTCACAGATATTACCAATCATGTCCAAGGCCAGTCTCCTTGGGCCATGGCCTCAGTCCCTGTGACTGGGCCTTCCTGCCCAGGAACTTCACCTAGCTCAGATACTCCTGGGTGTAGCTTCCAGGCTTGCCTTTTTCCACCTAGGCCCTTCACCTCGTATGGCTACTCCCAAGTACAGCATCTCAGACTGCACTCTCCACCCAGGCACTTCACCTCTGTGGGCTACTCCTGGGCATTGTGTCCTGCCCTCTCTGCCCCTTCTGGGCTTCAAGCCACTGGCCCCAATCTCTGGGTTCCCTTACCCTGTCTACACCCCTGCTGGGCTACGGGTTCTCTGCTCCCCTCTGTCTCCAGCAGTGGTCCCTGACCTGAGGTCTCCCTAGCCCCTAGCCCCACTCCTAGACCAGTTGAAACCATTGGCACACTATCCCTCCTTGCTTATAGATTCATAGATTCATAGATATTAGGGTTGGAAGGGACCTCAATAGATCATCGAGTCCAACCCCCTGCATAGGCAGGAAAGAGGGCTGGGTTTAGATGACCCCAGCCAGATGCCCATCTAGCCTCCTCTTGAAGACCCCCAGGGTAGGGGAGAACACCACCTCCCTTGGGAGCCCATTCCAGGCCTTGGCCACTCTAACTGTGAAGAAGTTCTTCCTAATGTCCAGTCTAAATCTGCTCTCTGCTAGGTTATGGCCATTATTTCTTGTAACCCCCAGGGGCACCTTGGTGAGTAAAGCCTCACCAATTCCCTTCTGTGCCCCCGTGATGAACTTATAGGCAGCCACAAGGTTGCCTCTCAACCTTCTCTTGCGGAGGCTGAAGAGGTCCAGGTGCCCTAGTCTCTCCTCATAGGGCTTGGCCTGCAAGCCCTTAACCATACGAGTGGCCCTTCTCTGGACCCTCTCCAGGTTATCCACATCCCTCTTGAAGTGAAGCACCCAAAATTGCACGCAATATTCCAACTGTGGTCTGACCAGCGCCCGATAGAGGGGAATTATCACCTCCTTGGTTCTGTTCATCATGCATCTGCTGATGCATGATAAAGTGCCATTAGCTTTCCTGATGACTTCGTCACACTGACAACTCATGTTCATCTTGGAGTCCACTAGGACTCCAAGATCCATTTCCGCTTCCGTGCCACCAAGCAGGTCATTTCCTAGGCAGTAGGTATGCTGGACATTTTTCCTCCCTAGGTGCAGCACTTTGCATTGCTCCTTGTTGAATTGCATTCTGTTGTTTTCCGCCCATAGGTCCAACCTGTCCAGGTCTGCTTGTAGTTGTTCCCTGCCCTCCAGT
>NW_005842196.1:1157816-1189073 GCF_000455745.1 Alligator sinensis
CTCTTAACTTGTTCACCAGTATGGTGTGGGATACCATATCGAAGGCCTTCCTGAAGTCTAAGTAAACGACGTCAACCCCTACTCCTGCGTCCAGGTGTTTTGTAACCTGGTCATAAAAAGAGACTAAGATTAGTCAGGCACAATCTACCTGCTACAAAGCCGCGCTGGTTTTCCCTCAGCATAATTTTTCCTGCCGGGCTCTTGCAAATGTGAGCCTTGATAATTTTTTCAAAGACTTTGCCAAGGATGGAGGTGAGACTGACTGGCCTATAGTTGCCTGGGTCCTCCTTCCTCCCCTTCTTGAAAATGGGGACCACATTGGCCCTTTTCCAGTCCTCCGGGACCTGGCCTGAGTGTTCAACTATTCCCGCCAGTGGCTCTGCAATGATGTCAGCCAGTGCCTTCAGTACCCTCGGATGGAGCTCATCCGGGCCTGCCAACTTAAACGCATCCGGGCCTGCCGACTTGGCTCTTGGCTCTTGCTTCTTGGCTCTCTGCTCTCTCCTGCCCCTCTCCAGGCTATGGGCTCTCTAGCCCTATCTCCCAGGCCTCTTTGTCCTTCCTTTGCCCTGCTCCCAGGCCTATTGGGACTTCTCCTCCCTTAGTCCCTTCCTCAGACCTCTGGAATTGATTACCCCAGCTCCGATGTTACCCAGGAGCCTGGCTGCAGCCCTGCTGCCCAGGAGCTCCTCTCTCCATGACTCTCAGGGCTAGACTCCTTGACCAGCTAAGGCCCTGGGCTGGACCCAGCCACCTTCTGGTCAAGTGACTTTCTAATTGGCCCCTGCTACACCCGCAGGCTTCTTCCTCAGCCTTTCCTCTAGAAGTGACAGGTGCACTAAGTGCCCTGCAACAATCTGGAATATCCTGTCAGGTTTTAAGCACCATGTTGAAATGATTTTACAGTTCTGGAAAAAATACGGATCCCAAGGAAAACAGAATTATTAGGTCAGGGCCACATTCCAAAAATTATGGAAAAGAGAGTAGAACTGAGAGAAAGAAAGTATGAGGCCCTGAAGCCACCCTTAAAGGACACACAACTAGAAAGTAGTTCACACCTTCCCCATTCAACCCTACGGGACTGAATTACACATTGAAAAATACTAGTGGATTCTGAACATATAATAAAGGGTCTAAGCAGCAAAATAGACCCAAGTACAGCCAGTGCATCACTGGCCTCTCAGAACCCACATGAAAGCACTGGCATATAGGTGATGTCTGGGCCTGAAAGAGATGTGGTAGGACAGTCACAGTGGACAGTAATTTAGATATTCTGGACAGCTGTACTGCTGAAAACATAGTTTGGGGGATGCTGTTGTGACTCTTATAACTGCCCAGAGCTGTCTATATTATGGTAGAAGCCCTCACAGCCATTAAGACAACCCAGAATTTCAAGGAGGAGGGAAGATGATTAAACTAAGCCATCATAGCCCTCTTTCCCAGGCTACACATTTTTCTCTTCTGTACATCTTGGAGCCTCAGCATGGAACCTTCATCTTTAACAACACACTGGGAGCACTTACAGCCCTTCACAAACATGAACTGTTTCTGCTTGGAGGAAACAGCTCCTCAATGGCATTATGAGGCACATGCCCATCAGTAACAGAAAAGGACTAACTAGAGATGAGAAAGGTATAGGTATGAAAGGCATAGCTGGAGGGGCAGGCTCTCAACTAGTGGTGAGGAAGGGCACCACATTTTGGGTACAAAGCACAGATTTTGCTGGAGGCTGACATCCCTATGCTTTCCCCTATGCAAGGGAAGGAAAAACTCCTTTTCCTCCTCCCAGGTAAGGAGCAGCAGTAGGCACCTATAGGACTCAGGAACAACTGACACAGCTTTACTCATTTATGCAGGTTCCCTATCCCTAACTGGGTGCCTTCCAGTGGTGCATTAACTGAAATAACTAATGTCTATCATGGGAGCTTTTTTCCCAATCAAGGTAATACTGCACATGAATTTTTTTTAAGTATAGTATAATTTTGATCAATGCTTGATCCACTCTGTACTTTGACAAGCAAAAGCAAGTTGCAAAGGTGCAGTTGGCACAGAAAGCAGAAGAGTTTGAGGTGGTTCTCAGCTGAGGGGAGAGTGAGCACCAGAGTTCCAGACTGGACCCCTTGACAGCTCTGTCTGTGTCCAAAGGGCTTTCCCTTCCATTAGGCAAGGGTGGAGGAGGGAGGCAGAACGCCTCAAGAACAGAGCTACATCACAAGGTTTATTTGCTTCCTATAGAAAGTTTTGATAAAAAGGCAGCACTGGCCCTAGAACCTGGTGCACACTATCCTGGGCTTACTAGAACAGACCATCTGCAAGGACAGAACCTGAACTGAAACAATATTCTAGGAAAGGCCTCAGTACAGTGAGAAGCTAAGCGGTTTAGTATTAAAGCTGCTGTGACCAGTGCATAAAGGATCCTTCAGCATTCATGAGCAGCAGTTCTGTCACTAGAACACTTTCCAATCCAGGATAATGAAGAAATAAAGCCAAGGGAAGATAAAATAACTTCAGTTCCCATTCTGAATGCAGTCAATTGGCTGGATGCATGTGGACATACTAGTGCTTAGTGCCAGGATCTAGACCAGACAACTGCTTACTCTTCGCTCTAAGATTTTCCTGAAGTACAAATGACAAACACCATATCAGAAAGGCTGTGAAAGACTTGATCCCTGCTGCAGGTGCTGATGCTTGCATTTCTATGGTGTATGTTCAGTATGCATCCGTTATAGCAGGGGCAGGCAATTATTTCAGGCAGAGGGCTGCTTCCTGAGTTTTGGCAAGCCATTGAGGGCCACATGACAGGCAGCCAGGGGCAGATACATATCAATTTTCTAAATTTTTTAGGAGCCCCACGAGCCAGATAGAATGGCCTGGCAGGCCGCATCTGGCCCGTGGGCTGCATTTTGCCCACCCCTGCCTTATAGCATGTGAACAACTAGTTTGTGCCTATATGAAAAAACAGGTTTTTTACCTTGCATGCTTTTGAAAATGTCATGTATTTTCTTCTCCTGCACTGGGACAAATCCAAAAAAAGAAAAAAACAACGGGTAAGAAATCCAGATAGGCATTAGCCTGGTAGTTAGAGAGAACAGCTAGAAAGTTAGTCAAACCCTGGGTCTGAAGCAGGCAAAGCAGGGACTTGTACCTACCTGGGTTTCCCACTTCCCATATGACTGCCTAACCTGCTCTCACATGGGGGATTCTCTTTTGTTTTGACCAGAAAGTCCATCCTGAACATGAGAAAAGTTATCAGAACTGCTAAAATCCTATGAAAGTTTCAGTTTTGACAAATCAATTTTTCTGACCAAAGAATTTCATCCAAAAACTGCTGACTACATCTTTGTAGTCTGACCTTCCCATTGGAAAATGCAAAGCAGGTTCCAAATATAAGGAGTACATAATAAAAGAGCTCTAGTCCTGATTAGCCAAAGTACAGATTTCTAACCAACACAGAGGGCATTCAGTAAACTCCTTGGGCCCATCTGCACTGTCTCTGCCCTCCCTAAGCAGTAACACAGTAAAAACACCCCTCCCCACATACTTACTCCTATTCCATGTACCTCAAATACCAAAAAAATGCTGCTCTATCAGAACACCTAAGAACAAGATTGACACTGGATGTGCCCTGGGCAGACATCAAACTGTTGGCCGCATTATATTTTTTTTCAGCATTGGGTGCATAGGGAGCAGGGCGTGTTCTCCCAGCATCACCTCCTGGCACACCTGGGGGCAGAGTAGCCACGCCCTTTTACAGCATTCCTCTCCTGTGGAGCTTTTGTGTGCTTCACTGAGAAAATCCCCCAAAGCATCTTCCTGTAAGATCATCACTTGCAGCATAGTGGGACTTCACCAGTCTGCCAGGATATGGTCTGGGAACCAAGGAGTGCCAAGGAGATTCCACAATGAAGACAAAATAAGTGCACAGGTTAGCTGCACCCCTTGTTCTACGCTGCATGCCTCCAAATTCCAGGCAGGAGGAGTGTTCCATGCACACTGCTAAGGTGAACTCCATCTTTAGGTTTGCACTGGTGTTCAGCCCTGAGGTAAATCCATGCCCTTTGAAGTCAGGGGAATTCCATCATCTTCTTACACCAGAAATGTGTGACCCTTGTGCTGTCAGATGAAGGATCCCCAAGTAGCAGGTACACTCCAGTGCCTCTCCAGTAGGGCTGTGGCAAGGGCATGCTCATTTCATCCACCCAGGTGTTAGGCATGAGGGAGTAATAAAGGAGAACTGTCTGCATTAAGGCACTTAATGAATATCTGATGGGATATACAGCTGGGAAAAATAGACAAGAAAAGAAAGCAGAGGGTGTGAAGGGGCAGAGGGGAGTGAAGGGGCCAGGAATTACTTCTCTCTAGTTTCAGTAAATGTATAAAATGCTCAGATGCTGCAGGAGCAGTGAAAGCTGCTGCATTTGATCTTGCCCTCAGTCACTCTCCTAGTCCATAAGGCAACCACTTGCCCTTATACCCTTCAGTGCCAGCAAACATTCACACTTAAGCTGATGCACTATAGCCTCCTATAGTAAAGCTGGCTTAAGCATGTCACACTGGAGTCATAGTAACAGAGAATTTCTCCCTGCTGGCTTGTACAGCCCAAAGCATTTGTAGCTCCACCTCAGAAGTGGTCTCTCCGTCGTCTCCACACAGTGAACGAAGAAATTTTCACTTAGAGATCATGGAAAAGAATTCTCAGGAGAAACCTGAGGACTGTCACTTTCTAGATGTAAGTTAATGATTTTCTTTACCAAAACAGAATTTCCCATATATTTATTACTTAGGACATAATAGCAGTCTGACATACATATGTTTCCACCATTCCTTGGAACGGTAAGCAAACCACTTGATATTGTTATTTTGTAATTACTTAGGCAGAATCAACTAAGACGAGAAAGATCTGCAAAAGATGCAAGATCTGTGGACTGCTCTGCATACTGGTGATTTTTCTTATTCTGATATTTTTTGGTGTCAGATATTTCTGGAACTCAACACCTAAAAAAGTGAGTAAATATCCTGTGATCCAGTATTTTAGAGTACCGTTTTTGCATACTAAGATCCAGCAATCACTCTATTAATTTCCAGCCATCAGAACTGCTAATTCCACACCTAAAAATCTAGGCAAGATTGTGTTAAAGATTTTATTACACCAAAAAAATCAGTGCTCTTTTTTATAGTTTACATGGGGTTATTTAGACAATGTATTCTTTTCAGAGTTGATAATCACAGGGGATGGGATCTTTTCCATAAAGAGTTAAAGTTACTTAATGTCACCAGCAGCAAATTTTATGACAAGTAAGAAAATATTTTCCATTTTATTTCAATTATCTTGCCAGAAACTGAGGGAAAAGTCATTATGTCACCACATAAAAAGGAGAGAAAGCCAGAATACTGCAGTGATTGATTGTCATGGATTATATTTCTTACTTTAATGTGTCTGCAATATGAAGGGATGGTGAGACAAATTTTCTCCTGAAGGAGGGGTTTCTGCTAACTGCACTGCATTAGGTTTTTTCAGATTCCCAAACCTGCAGAACTCTTACGTGCGTTACATCTAGAGTAGTGCAAGGTAGATTGAAGTATAGTTTCATCAAAGGCCAAAATAACCCCTGGTGTAACTCTGGCTCTTCTGGCCCAGTATTTTTCAGTTCCGCTGGGTAATTCCACCTCTATGGAAATATCATGCTTGGGCATACGTTTGCAGTTTGATTAGGTGTTCAAATAGCAATGCCTTAAAAGCCATTTGTTGTGGAACCAAAGAACTTGGGACTGGCTGGCTGCCTTCCCTCCCAACCCAATTCTTTCTCACACCATTTTCCTATGCTGCCAATTAGGAACGCAAGACATACTACAGCATCACAATTTTCTGTGACCTACACAGTTTCAGTTCCTATCCACAGCAGTGGCCAATGCCAGATGCTTTAAATGAAGGCCTAAAACACCCATTTTTTAGCCCTTGATGCTAGCTCTACTTCACTGTGTCGTGGAAACACACACAGCATACTTTTGGGTCAGGTCAGCAGAAGCTTTTATTCAAATGAAACTACAGCTGTAGGGGGGACTCTAAAGTGACATGGAATTCCCAAGCACTTGGAAGGGGTTCCCCCCACAAAAGCAAAATTAGGAGGCTTATATACTTTTTAACAGTCGCTTACAACTCACGTGATCATATAGTGGAGTTTGCTAGGAAAAGCAGCTACAAACAAACATTAGCTCATACTGCTTTGCTGTTATCAGGATGGGAACTATGGGGGAGACAAAGCGAGAACTAACACCCTCTTCTTGCACCTGGAAATCAGAGTTGTACATACTTTTTTTTTTCTCTGCTATCTTCAAGGCCACGGTGAGCGAAGCAGTTGCAGAGGAGTTACAAAGAACAAACACTTTCCCTTATCTGTTCTACTGTACAGAGCCAGCAATTCCCCACAAAGCAGTTATGTCATCTTATAACTCGTATGATCAAAGTTTAAGGCATTTATTTTTTTCTGATTCCACAGCTGTGCAGTAACATTCTTTCCTGACCAGCATATACTCTGATGCATGAAGCTTACAAATCTTAGGGCATCTATACATGTGACAGACTCTGCTCTGATGCATGCTAATTAGCACCTTCCAGCAGCCTCCGCTTCACATGTATCCCTGCATTTCAGGGGGGACTCTAAAGTGACATGGAATTCCCAAGCACTTGGAAGGGGTTCCCCCCACAAAAGCAAAATTAGGAGGCTTATATACTTTTTAACAGTCGCTTACAACTCACGTGATCATATAGTGGAGTTTGCTAGGAAAAGCAGCTACAAACAAACATTAGCTCATACTGCTTTGCTGTTATCAGGATGGGAACTATGGGGGAGACGAGGTTACTTCACAAAGCAAGAAATAGCACTCCCTTCTTGCACCTGGAAATCAGAGTTGTACATACTTTTTTTTTTCTCTGCTATCTTCAAGGCCACGGTGAGCGAAGCAGTTGCAGAGGAGTTACAAAGAACAAACACTTTCCCTTATCTGTTCTACTGTACAGAGCCAGCAATTCCCCACAAAGCAGTTATGTCATCTTATAACTCGTATGATCAAAGTTTAAGGCATTTATTTTTTTCTGATTCCACAGCTGTGCAGTAACATTCTTTCCTGACCAGCATATACTCTGATGCATGAAGCTTACAAATCTTAGGGCATCTATACATGTGACAGACTCTGCTCTGATGCATGCTAATTAGCACCTTCCAGCAGCCTCCGCTTCACATGTATCCCTGCATTTCAAAATGGTGGCAGGGGTGCTTAAACTAAAGCTCATCGAATAAGCTTTAGTCAAGCACCCCCGCTACCATTTTGAAGTATGGGATGCTGAATACACATGATGCTGTGGGTGCTTTCATTGGAGCAACTCTTAGAGCCACTATAACTAAAGCATCCCCCGCTCCATCCTGGAGCACATGTATAGATGCCCTTATTTTTTAAAACAATACAAGTTTTACAAACAGGAAAAATATAGATAAACAGAGAGGTAGGAATTCTCCTATAAGTTAGCCTAGCAGGCTTACCTTCTCAGAGCTTGGGTTGAGTCCCAGAATCAAGGGTCTGCTGTTTGATTGGCGGAGCCCACCCACCAATCCGGAGGCAGCAGAAGGGAAGCAATGCCCCACCCTTTTTCCGAAGGGAGGGGGCAAGAAGCAACTGGACCTGGATTGGAACTGCACCAGTCAGGTCCAGAGGACTTTGGGGATGGAGCCCCTCAAAAGTATAAAAAGGGAGCGTGCTCAGTAGGCTGGGGAAGAGATACAGTGAGGGACTTAAGAAGAGTGAAGTAAGAAAAGCTGGGGAGCTCTTCCCCAGCAGGCAATAGGCCCAAGGCTCCTGAAGCCACTGCTGAAGGAGCAGCCTTGGGAGCGGTGCAAGACAACTCGGGCTGTGGACGACACCTGGGGATCGTGCACAGAGACCCGACCCTGGGAGCAGTGTGAGATTGCTCAGGCCCATCACGGTGCACAGTTTGGTGCACAGAGTCCAGGCTTTGGGAGTCGCAAGTGGCAGTTCGAGCCTGAAACCCCAGCGGGCGGCTGGGTGTCACGGTGCGCATTTCGGCACACGGAGCTAGGGCTCTAGGAGCCGTGAACGGTGGCTTGAGCCTGCAGCCCCGGAGGGCCGACAGGTTCCATGGCGCACAGGGCGGTGCACAGGCCCGGGCCTTGGGAGCTGCAGCAAGGAGGCTCAGGCCCGTAACTCTGGCAGGCAGGCAGCCGGGCAGGGAGGTACGCGAGTGGCGCATGGAGAGCTGGCCCTGGGAGCAGCTCAAGGCTGCTTGGGGCCCCCCATGGTGCATAGGTTGACACACAGAGAGTCAGCCCTCAAGTTAGCCTCGGCTCTAGGCCAGATAACTAGAGCCCTGCAGTGTGGCTCAGCATTAAGAGCCCCGGTGCCCTGAGCAGGGCCCAGGAAGGGGAAAGACCCATGGTGTGAGGCTGAGGAACTGGAGTCAGCGAGAGCTCGGCTCCCATAGGAGCTCTTTGGGTGCCCAATGTGGGGCCCAGGGCCCAGAGGGAAGAACCCTCAACTTGAAGCCAACAGCTCCAGGAGGCCTGAGACGGTGTGGGGACCCAGAGGCCAGACTGACAACCCCCAGAGGAAGAACTGTGAGTTACCAGGAACCCGGGTCCCACAGGGGAGGTGCCCCCAGGCAAGGGACCCTGGCGGGGAGTGGGCCTAGGGGGAGAAGACCCTATCCCATTTGAGGGACCAAGTGGTTGGAACTCAGATAGGGCGTCTAATATCTGCTATGGTTATATTTCTTATTTGGTATCTATTGTTATTGCTGGTGTTTATAAATAGTTGGGTGTATTAATTCTGTATAATGGCCTCTGTAAGGATGTCTTTATTAGCTAACTCACTTGTGGTATAAACTTGCTCGATTGACTGTCCTGGGATCCACCCCTCTTCTGGGCCTGAGGCACAGGTAGTTACCCGAATGCCCTCCCTAGGGCTGACTTCCTCCAGCTAATAGACCTTTATAGGTATATTTGTATTTATAGCTGTAATTATGTCTATCTTAATGAGTTATATATATAAATAAATGTTGGTAATTCAATAAATTGTATATAGTTAAGAACTTTGGGCTTGGGCTAACTCTATAGAGGAAAGAGGGATCTGCTCAAAATTCTGGCATCCCTCTCACAGTACCCTCCTCCTGCCCACCTGTCCCATCCAATTGAGAATAGGGCACACCCTTGGGTGTACCAAGATTACATTTGGATTAGGTCCCTCTTTGAAAATATAACTGCAATGCATTTAATGTAAATTACAATTTACACAACAGGAAGTCCCCTTTACCCTAGCCAGTCTATGGCCCTAATTCACCTCTCCCATCTCTTCAGCAAGTATCATAACCTCCAGGCCAGAAACTATTCAGTGCTGTCTCCTTGCTCTTTTGTGGGAAGGGTTAAGCATGAGACATTCTCTCAGATAATGATGATACCATAACTTCCATGACTGTGCTCCTTCCCAGAGAAAGCCAGGGTTGCACTCGGGTGCTTGTACACGAGTGTGAAGGCTGCTCCCATGTGCTGTTCCAATGCACTTCAATTAATCTAATCTGTTAGAGCATGGTAGTTACCATGTTCCAGCAGCCACCTGTGTCTCGTGTATTGGTGCCTCTGCACTTCAAAATGGCGGAAGGAGCGCTTGAAGTAAAGCTTGTCAAATGAGCTCTAGTTCAAGCACCCCCGCCACCATTTTGAAGCATGGAGATGCTAATACACAAGACACTGTGGTGCTTTAATTAGAGCAGCTCTCAGAACCACTCTGATTAAAGCGCCACCCCCACCCCCCAGAACACGTGTAAAAGTGCCCTCAGTCCAACACGCAGATGGCTTTGTACTTCTACTCAGTCAGACATAAGTCCTCATCTCCAACTTTCAAAACACTCACCAGTGTAAGCCTTAGGCAAAGTCAGCGCATACCCACTGCCTTGTAAACTCAGCCCCTTTAGACAGCCCAAGAAGGAATCCTAGCTGCTTTGCCAACAAGGCACTTTGTACTTGCTTTAGTCCTCTCACCCCATCATCACAGAGAAAATCCCAAAAGAGATACTGGCCAGCTCAGTAGAATGCTGTCTGACCCAAGGAAAGTCTCTGATGGGAGGTTGCTAGACTAGCTGGTAGAAGACATTGTTTTAAAAGCAGCGTGAGAAATCAGGGTAGCACTTAACATGTGACACTTGCATCACTTGTGTGGGCACCTGAAAAGCTCTTGCCAGCCTGGGGTTGCTTAGAAGCCTGGTCTTGCTTTTTCTATTATTTTACTTGACTGCATCTGTTTAAAATCAACAGCCTTTATTCTGAGCATACATCTGGTAAAGATATTTTCATTCCATTCAGATCCCACACAGACTCTTTGCCAAGCAGTAGGTTTATTTTAGAGTTCAGCTAAGAGCTCTGATATAACATTTGGTCGGACACAATGCTTCTGCTACTGGCTGAGGAAAGTTTGGCTCCTTTTTCTTTTCCCTGCCTTGAGAGGAATAACTCTTAGCATGCAGCATGACTTCAGCTCAGCAAGGCTGGTATACTGATCTCCTAGGACCACCAGCCTAACAGTGTGGAATCAAGGGAGCTCTCACCTAGTCAGCCAACTCTTGCCTCAACAAAGTATCACGAGCTGCTTCTGGGATGTGTCTGTCTCTGCAGAGGCTCGGACAGACACAGAGGGGAGCAGTTTGTCTTCCTCCCTTTTAGGGATCGCTCTCTGCTACAATAGATGGTTGCCCTAATTCCTGCTCCTGCTTAGGTACTGTTAGGGGGGATGTAATGAGGTGCATAATCACCAGATGCAAGTCTGCCACAACTCAGCCTCTTTTTAACTACTGCATCTTGCCCCTACTCTGGCCACAACTGCCTCTAGAACCCCCTTGTCTCAGCTGCTGCTGTAAAGCTGAAAGCATCTTTCCTATACTCAAGGAGACCTAAGACAAAAACATATCAGACCTTCTGTCTAGTAGCCAGGATGACCTTAAAAAAAAAAAAAAGGTACGGTGAAGGTTTTGAGGACAAGTGATGAAGCTATTGATTGTGTCTCTGGGTTGCCTCTCAGCAGTAATACATGAATCCACACTGTCTTAGATGTGACCTTTTTGGACGCTTGCCTGATGTACAGAAAGAACTGTGCTGATCCAGGAGAAGCCCAGGAGATAAAGATAGTCCTATGTGGGTGATGGTGCTAGAAGCTCCATCCCTAGACATACATGGCCAGTGGAACTCCACAGGAACAGGATTAGCTGAGATGTCTTAAGTTATCTGTAAAAAAAGAAACCCCCCTCCAGAGTACATACCTGTGTCCTAAGACCAGGTTTTCAAAGCAGAATGTACATTTAGAAGGATGGTGTCACACCACTCAGGCTGAGCAGAGTCACTCTATCCTGACAAGAAAATAAATGTTTATTTTCTTATCATCAAACAGCCACACACTTTTGTGCTGCTGCCAGGACTTTATAAAGTCTCTATTGTTCCTCTCAATATATGATGCCTCCCAACTAAAGGGAGCACAAGCTGTTAATCCTTTGAAAAAGTATATTCTGCTGACTGGCAGATTAAGACTACATTGAGGAATAAGTATTGCTAGAGCATCCAAAGGGTTATCACACTAGGGGGTCAGCACTGCTACTGAAGCACAGAGAAATGACAGAGCTAAACCGTCCTGGCTTGGGGTGTTTAAGAAACACAGAGCAAAGGGTGAAGCAAAAGAAAACACAACATTAACCAAATGCAAATAGATGAATGCCAGCAGGGATAGGAATATTACTTGCAATTATCCCCCAAAAAACAACAGAAAATAAAGATACTAAAAAGCGTTCAATAGAGGCCATTTAATATTGTGATGCAGTTATTAAATCATGTTGTTCCTGGGAGGGGAGAGAGAAAATATCCTGATCTTTTAATTATTAAAATAAAAGTGACCAGAAAAGAAAAAGTTGTCCTTGTACCCTTTATGTTTCATTAGGATAGAAAAATCAAAGCCTGAGAAATAAAGAGGGCTTCCTGCTTGTTTCCTCATGGTAGAGGGGCACCTGTACACACCACGGGGTTTAATCTTCATTAAATTAAATAGGTTTATAAAATTTAAACTTGTTTATTTTGGAGCATTGCATCAGTGTTTGCATCCACTAGGTTTTCAAACAAATTAAACTTTGGAGTGTTGCATCTGTGTTTGCACGCACTTGGTTTTGAAGTGAATTTAGCCTGGTCCCTGGCCAGCACCGCAGGAGAACGGGACAGTCCAGCACTGTCCCCCAGTCCAGGGCCTGCCACCCCATGCCCTACCATGCAGATGTGGGAGGACAGAGCCAACAAACGGCACAAGAAAAAAAAAAAGAGGAAGCAATTCGAAAGCCAAAGCAATTTGAAGGGGTGAGCTACAAAAAAGTCACAGCACCATCTGGTGGACAAAGAGGCTCACTACACATCTTTTAGTGCCATTGTGTTTACACACAACAAATCCATGGACATGATGCTTTAATTCGCAGCAAGCCAAACTAAACTACATCTGAGGAGTTTCACTTTAGTGTGCCAGAAAGACTTTTAAAGCATCCGGAAAACCCACTCATGCAAACAGTCATGCTGCTGCAGTGCAAGAAAGGTCAAAAAATGTGGCGTGTACAAAGGCCCATGCCCTTTGTTTAATTAGCATACAAAATCAAAGCCTCAGAAACAAAGGGAGTTTCCTGCTTGTTTCCTCATGGTAGAAATAGTGATTCTTGACTTCTTTCATTTTGCTGGAAGAATTTAAAATGGCCCTAAAGTGAAGTTTGTTTTGGTTTTTGATGTTGAGGGGTTTTGTTTTTTGTTTTTTTATTTTTCACAAAAACAGCTTTTTTTCCCCCAGCAGCTTTAGGTACATAAGATTGGTGTTAACAAAAGCAACAACAAAAAGACTCCATTTTAAACAGCCAACTAAACAGCCCTTTTCTCTCAGTTTCTTCAGTTTCTGTCTCTTATGAAGTTACAAAACAACTATTTCTTCAGCTGTCCATAGAGTTGTCCAAGAAAATCAAGACAGACGAAGCTTGAATTTCTAATATTAAAAAAAAAAATACATTAAGAGTAAAAAGAAAAATCCCATCCTGCTCCCTGTGTGTGACAAAAAAAGCACAGAAGTAGTAATAAACCAATTATTCCCCTTTGTGGGATGCCTTAGGAACCATACACTCCCAGTTTACACATTAACATTGAATTAACCTGAGCCTTTAGCCATTAATAACATTCCATTAATGGAACAAAGATGACAAGGTAATTAACAAAAGGTGATCATCACAATGCAAAGGGCTACACCTGCACCAGATTTTAAAATTCTAAGACAATTCTCAAAACTATCAGTACCTTTAACCCAATTAAAAAGTTCACATTTCTTCAAATAGCATGCAGCTAAGCAAAGCCTCCAAGTAGGTTACTGGCCATACTTACAGGGAAAAAAAGCATTCCTCTTAAATAGAGAGGGATTCTAAAGTAGGGCTGCAGCATTTTTTCCATGGCTGATATAAAGCCCAGCCTGTAGTTTGTCAGCCAAAACAGGCAGCATACCAACAATTTCTAGCCTTTAACCCAATTTTTCCATACAATAAAATCTATCAATGTCTTCATTTAAAAAAAACAAAACAAAAACCCTAAGCTGGCTATGGAGAAATAGTCATGATTAGCTAGGATATGCATTATATTCTTAATACAGTTACATTTTTTAAAGCAGGATACACAGTTGTCTACTTGTTATAGCATCTTCCTGGGACTCACCACATTTAGATTCTATTCCCTGCTCTGCTATTGGTTTCTGGGTGACCTCAGGTAATCCACTTCCTCACTCTGTGCCTCAGTTTTTCCATCTGTAAAATGGGAAGAATGATACTGACCTAAAGTACATTAAAATCTACTGATGAAAAGTGTTTCACAAGAACTCTGAGTTAATACTCTTATCAATGAAGCAAATGGCTGAACAAATGACTTTTTTTTCTCCTCAGTGTTTAAGAATCCTTGCATCATAGGTGGGCTGTATACCTGTAACCAGGAATGTGTTTAGAGCCAGAACTGCACAGCCTGGTGAAAGGTATTAAACCTGTCTTAAAACAGCACTGATATCTTTCGTCGTGAAGCTACCCTGTTGCTGCTAATGTCATAACCATGAGAAGGTGTGAGCACAGAGAAAGGCCGCACTCCCCAAGTGCCATACCCCCATAAACAGCCTGAACATTTGACTTGACAACCCTGGAGGCAACACAGCAGTGCAGTATAAGCTTCCACACATCATCACCCAATGCCTGGCTCTACCAAGGCTGCCAGCACCGTGCCAGGTTCAGCTGGTGGTGGTGTGTATAAGTGTCTACCAGGAAATAAATTGAGACCCTCCAAACTCACCTCACACAGGCCCTGGCCTACCACAGGCTGATGAGGACTTTTGTCACTGGGGATCAAGTCATCTGCCTGACAGGGAGGGGCTCTGCAGCCCGTTGCCAGTTCGTAGGCCAGCCTGTCTTTTTTGTTAAAAAGAAAGATTAGAAAGATCATGAAAAGTACCAACTGACAGCCCTGGAGATAGATGCTTGCTTTTATCCAGAGGGGAAGTACAGCACCAATAGCTGTAAAGCTCCTCGGATACCACTCCCGCAACTTGTCTCAGACCTGAGCCAGAGAGGCTGCCTCCCAGGATGAGAAGGGAATTGGGCTTTGCCAGCCCTTGGCCACTCTGCTGAAGTCATTAACAAATTTTCAACCAGGCACCTCTGTCAGCTCTTCATTGGTCTCTGACTGAGCCCTTTACTCAAAGCTTCTCTTTAGTGAAGCACCGTTTGATCCTGAAAAGAGAATCCCCAAGGCAGCTCTGGTAGGATCAGCGTTATGCTTCAAATAGCATCTGCCACTATTCATCCAGCAAGGGTCAGGCATCCACAGAGACGGGAGGGCTCCTCATACCATCCAAAGCTAGCTGCAGCTGCAGCTGCAGCAGGTACCTGTGAAGAGTAGTAGGAACTGTATCAGTGATGCACTGTTAACTCTCTGCTCTCTTGTGTCCTGGTACAGGAAAAGTACAAGAGATGTGGCATACTGTTCTGTTGGAAGCTATAGATCAAAGAGTTGCTTCATAAATTTAACCACAGATAATCACAGACCTCGTTAGGGCGCCTCTTTTTTCAAGATAAATGGAAGGAGTAGTTAGGCTCTCTTATAAAATGAGATACTAGAGTCAACAGAAGCCACTGCCCAAGGCACCTCACTGCACAGGGAAACCTTAGCAGCTGTGGAGGTCTGAGGGGTTTCCTTGAACCTGGTTGGAAATGCAAAGGGGCTAAGTAATTGCTTTGTACTATGGTCTGCCTGAGGAGAAAGCTGCAAATATCAAAAGAAAGAGTTTTTGGAGAATCCCTGCTGGGACGGGGGGGCATTTCTTGGAAAGGCAGGTTGGACAGTGTGAGCAAAGGAAACTGCTCTTGTTGTTTGATCCTACCATGCCCAGGGAAACAGGATCCTCTGGTTTCTGATGAATAAATAGGACAGCACCGAAGAACACTTGCTTCAGCAACAATTTCTCTGCCTAATGGAAACACCAGCAAAGCCTTATGTGGCAGTTAACTGCTCAGGTCAAACAGTGCATTCTTCAAAGGCTTCACATGCAGTGCTGCCTCCAATTTTTAGAAAATTGTGTATTCTGTTATCCAGTCGGCAACTTCAGCCACTGGATCACTGCAGTGACCATCTTGCCTATGATTCCTTTCCTTATAAAGTCTCCTTCTCTTCCTCCAGGCTGGACAGACAAATCAACAGCAGCTAGCAATGGTGCTGCAAGCTTGGGTGGAGTTTAAACCCCTCTGAGCTGAAACAAAATGAAAAGGAGAGCCCAGCCCTTGAAAGGCCAAACAAGCAAAGTGAGAGTTTCCTCAGCCAAAGCTGTGGTGCACAAGGGGACTGGCTTCAGGCAAATTTCACGCAACCTCTAAGGAGAAAGGAAGGAGGAAGCATGCTATCAGCTGCACCCTTGTTCCTAGAGATCCTGCCACTCCAGCCCTCAGCACCTCATACAGAGCCAACCAAGTATCCCTCAGGGTGCTGCACCCCGCACTTTGGAGAATGCAGCCTTCCATTACTAAGGCTAAGGGAGGGAAGCAGGGAGAGGACTGAATACATCCATGCATCTAGCCTAGCCCAGCCCTGCTCCTCCCAATACAAGCCCTGACACTTAGGTGCAGTCAACAGCCAATGTAAAACAGATTAACTCCCTCCCTGCCAACCTGCACATACCTCACTCCAAGGCCTTCCCTGCTATGTAAGTTTGCTGTTGCAATGAATGCATCTATGGGTTTGCTCCTATCAGCAGACTTGGTGGCAGCAAAACATCCATCAGCAATCAGAGCTCCTGTTTCTGCACCTGCTGCAGGGGAACCCTTCCTAGCAGACGTTATTTTATTACAATGCTGTATTGATTCTAAGCCAACCCCGAGTTTTCAGGTTCTGTTTTAGGAAAAACAGATCTTTCCCTCTGAATATAAATTAATAACTCCCTCACTGAAAAGTCCCTCAACTGCTACTGCAATCCCAAAATCCAACAGAATCAAATAACCAAGCAAAGGATCCATGGGGTTAAATGCACTGAAATGCTAAAATAAAAACTTCATAGAAAAAAGCTGATTTAGTATCTTTATTGTATGCACTGCAAGTACAAAGCTCTAGGTTGTCAAGAGCCTGATTACATGCCAACCATATGGATAACTTGAGCGCAATTTTTAGGGCTCTTTCGGAGGGAAAAAAGGAGGCATCACAGGTTCCCGAGGGCAGGGGTGCAGTGGAATTCTTGTTAAGAGCTACTGGCAGCAATCTGCACAACACAGGACCTTGAGGCAGGGGTGGCCCAAAATGTTGGGCTTCCACTACACCCCCTGCTTCAGGGATGGATTGGATTCCCCTTAGGAGCACAGGGCCTGGGCTGGCCAGTTTCCTGAGTCCTCTCTCCCCTGCCCTTGAGAGCCAGAGCACTTGCACTAAAAAGAGAAAGGAGTTATCTAACTCCCAAACTTAGCACCCCTATGTCAGGTTGGAATGGAGTATCTCAGCACAGCACAGAGAAGACTTTAGTCTGTAGTAGCTTTTGACCAGCTTGCATCACTGCAATCCACCCTTAGAAAAGGTGCAGTATGCATGGACAGAGTTCCAGAATGTATGGAGAGGCCCCTAGTGGGGACCTGAGGGATTAAACACTCATTTGAGTATTAAATATGAAAGAAACACTATTGCTCTGGCATTACTTTATTTAAATCTGCAGACATTTCACTAAATAAAATGCATGGGTAGCATTAACTGTACAGAGACAGAGACAATAACAACAATTGCTCCTTACTTCCTCACCACCCATTCACACTAATTTTTCTCTTCCTGAACCTGCTTTCACCTTCCTGACACAGCCTGTCTTCTGGGGAACAGAAGGGGAAAATGAAGCCTTAAAGCAAGCCTTGCAATCAAGGATGGGTTAGAACAAAGAGAGAAGTATGTTCTAGGGCTGCACTGAAGGGAAAAAAGGGGGTAAATACTGAGCTCCCTTGCTAAACAGGGAACCTTTCAAAGTAAAAGACACAATATTTAAAAACACAAGCAGCAGGGAACTCTCTCATGCGTTGCACAGTTGACCTACGGAACTCACTGCCACAAGATATTACTGGGGCCAAGAGCTTAACAGTATTTTAAACAAAACATTATGCATGGAGAGAGGGAATGGGAACATCCACAGTGGCATGAAACAAACTTTAACACATTAAAAAGAGAGAAACTCCTCAAACTTCAGGGCATGAGCTACCTGCCAACTAGAAGAGCCAGTGAGAAACTTCCTCTCTGAGCAGGCTACTCCATAACTATTCACCTTGGGGCTTCTTGCACCTAGGTTTGAAGCTGCTGGTACCAGACACTGTCAGCATCTGGATACTGACTAGATGGGTGCAAGTATGCTCTGCTCTTCCAATTATGGTGTAACTCTGGACGGCTTGAAATCTACCTCCTCCCACCATCTGCTATTGGGAAAGACCAATATTGAGATGTTCAAAATCCATATCTGAACAATGGGGCATGATACTAATATTATATATATAGACTGAGGGCCTGATCCTGGACTGCTGACTCCAGTAAGACTCCCAGTGAGGTCAATCTCTGTCTTAGGTTTCCTGCATCTGTCTCAATGGGATGTAAACATGGAAATTCAGGGTATTTTGTCTCTATTCAGGGCAGGATTTTTCCCCAAGTGAGCCAAGAAGCAGTTAAAGAACCAGCACACATTAGAAGACAGAGATGACCTGGCCCCTTGGCTTAATTGCTTAGTAGCATTGTAATTACTTCAGAGAATACTACACAAGCATACTGTAAAACTACAGTTTATTCAGTAAAAACTAAAAGAATTGGGGTGCACCTATCAGTCTCCATTTATTTACTCATCCTCCTAGATATATGACATGGAGCATACATTCTTTAGCAATGGTGAGAAGAAGACTATTTTGATGGAGATAGAGCCTCTAACTAGAACCGAGTCATTTAGAACTGGGAATGGCAGTGAGGAAATCTTGGAAATACATGACTTTAAAAATGTAAGTACAATTGTTTTTTGCTAAAGCATCTACAGCTGAATAACTAGAAAGCACAGGGGTGGGTCGCAACACAGGAGTGCTTTTATCTCTGTACCATTAGTTTGAATGCAGCATAGCTTAAAAAGTTACTTCCTAACACAGGGGTGGTCAAAATGCGGCCCATGGGCCAGATGTGGCCCACCAGGTCATTCTGTCCAGCCCCTGGGGCCCCTAAAAATGTAGTACATTAATATTTATCTGCCCCTGGCTGCCTGTTATGCGGCCCTCGATGGCTTGCCAAAACTCAGTAAGCGGCCCTCCACCCGAAATAATTGCCTGCCCCTATAACAGTATGACCATCAGATGGTTTATTTCAGGAACCTGTGGTTTTGGCCCAGCTTCTTATAAGCAAAAGTAATTGGTGCTCTGGTCCCAGTGACATGAGAAGAATCAAATGGGCTTCCCCTTGTACTGTAGCCCTCCTGCACTGGGTATTAAACTTCAGGGCTGGGCTAGACAGTATTGGATGGGGGACCTCCAAGGATAAGATTTGGGATCTAGAGACCTTTATCTTCATGTATTTTGAAATAACTGATGAATAACCCTGAGAGGTAGATATAACTACTCCATTAGACAGAGGGAGAAACTGGGGCAGGCACAGGCTTAAATGACCTGCCCAACATCACACAGAAAGAAGATCAAAGCTAGAAACAGAATCCAAGTCTTCCATTACTTTCATTGCCAGAGCAAACTCTCAGGGACTTTAACCACTGCTTCCTATTCCTAATCATATTGTTCCCCCCAGGTGAATTCTTTCCATGGCATAATTATTCTTCACTAACTGCCGAAGGATTCAATTTCAATGGGGCTACTTGGATGCTTAAAATGACGCACATGCTTAAGGACTTTGTTGGATTACTGTATATCCAATGTTCAGTGTCCAGTAAAATCAAATCCTAAGAGCAGTCCTGGATTGTTGCTTCCATAAGCCCTATGGTGGCTGCACTTGCTAAGACTGGGAAAACTAATTATACTTTGGACAGTGACATATAAGATCCATGGGAAATAACATATAGTAAAATCTTCATCTGCTAGTCTAGCAGAAATCGAAGGCTAGATGTCCATAGATTTATAATGGCCATATTATAGTCTGCATGCATTTACTTATGACCACTAGAGCAGGTGACAGTTATAAGGACAAGGGGATTGGAGCAGAATTTTATGAATCCCTGCCTTTAGCCATTTGTAACTAGCCCTATTGTCCAAACCCATACGTTGCAACATGCCTTAGAAAAAAAATCTTTGGTACTTCTTAGAACCATTGCTGGACAGAATCCTAACAAAAGAGTGAATAATCAATTACATTTTTATGCTGCTATTTAAGCTTTTGTATTTCCTTAACTTGACAGTCTGTGTATGTGTGGCTGTTGTTGCTTTAGGGAATAACTGGCATCTTTTTTGTGGGACTACAAAAATGCCTCATCAAAACTCAGACTAAAGTAATACCTGAAACTACAGAGGCCGAGATACAGGAACTTGAGGTATGTAAATAAAATATTATAAAAATCTGCGTAAGCTACTCCATGTGAAACTAACTTTGATAAATTTCTCTGGAAAACAGATTAGTATTCTCACTGGAATTCCATCTGTTCCATCCTTCCCTATTAATTTGCTTCTAAAACATATATGAGCACTGTGTTGGTTTTATAAAGGTATCTTGTTACAGAGGCTTGTTGGAAAAATTAACAATTCAAAGATTGGATTAGACAGAAGACAGACAAAAATCCCCCTCAGCACAATACCAAAGACCAAGAACAATAATCCTGTTGTAGTCAAAAGGCCACAAGACAGCTCAGGATTAGCAGACGCCAAGAATCAGTCGAATCAGTTTTCCAATAAGGATCTGCCTTGCTCTCTCTAAAGGACTTATGCAAAATATGTGAATTAAAAGAGCAGCCACATTTAGGAAATGTGATTCAGGAAAGCACTTAAGCACAGACAGAAATCTCACAGAAGCCAACAGAACTTCAACGTGTGCTTAAAATTAAGCATGTGCAGAAGTACTTTTCTAAATCACAGCCTAATTCCTGAGGGACTCTCCTTCTAAGGCTTCAGAAACAGATTTGTTGGTTGTTTCATGAGACTCTAATAGAATTTTTGCGTTCTCATCATTAAAAAATGACTTTATCTTTAACAAAACATTAATCAGGATAGAGAACGAAGGTGCAAAACCCAAGGAGATAAATTTAGACATAAGGTCTAGTAACTTTTTTTCTACAAATCTGCCTGGCTTTTGAAGAGGAAGAGCACACATGCAAATGCTGAGCAGACAGCCTTCTTTCCCCCACACTCCAAATTTTCTGCATCATCCTTTGGCAGCTGGTGATGCACAGTTTGCAGCAACAGAGGGAGAAGAAAGCCATTCAGAAGGTGAAACAGTGCAGCATTGACCAGATCATGGATCAGTGCCCCATGCTTACTTTCCTGTTTGTGGGGCATTTAGTATTTCTGAAAACTAAAACTGGGACTTACAGGCCACTTTAGACACAGAATAGGCTGCAGGATGAACCATAAATAGATAAATAGATTGCAAATCCCAAGGTGCAGTGAAAAGGGCCATGGAATAGGAGTTAATACATTTATAGTACAACCCGAAATCTCAGTTAGGCTTATCAGAAGAATGTCCTCCCAATACACTCAAGAAATGGCACAGACAGGGACTCTTTTGGTCAAGACATTGTATCCAGCCCAAGTGGGGGCACAATTTGAAGGAGGGGAAGGGTGGGCAGGGGACACAATTTGAAAGATGACGCCAGTAAGCTTCTGGAAAACTCCATACTCCATGATTGTGTAACAGTTCCGAGTGGACAATGCACTACATGGCTATAAGCAGCAGCTCAAAAGTACACTGCATGTAAATAAAAATCCAGTTTTTGGAGCCAAAACAGAGTCCCTTTATTATTGCACAAACTCTGTGCATGGAACTCAGCCCACTAAATACCCTTTCAATGGGGAAAAATCTCCAAGGCCTGACAATTTTTACAGTAGAATTCAGGTGAGCCAAGCAGGACACCTTGCCTACCATGCTAAATGGATACAGGATCCATTTTTTATTCTGTGTTCAGTTTTCCAGGAAGATGTAGGTTTTCACGCTTAATCTGACCTTGGAGGCGATGCCCTGCCACAGCCAGCATCCTGGTCCTCATCTCTGCTTCTTTAGGGACCAGTCTCTCTCAATACCCTGGGAGCCAGATCAGACCCTTATTCCTTAGTTAATGGTAAGTCATCACCAAGGGAGACATACGTCTGGTCTGCAGTGCCGCTGCACTTCTCTGCAGACAAAACAAGCAATGGCCATTGTAGATTACAAATGGTACCAGCATGGTCAGTATCAATGCTTGGGTTTGTAGTCCACTCCAAATCAGAGCTGTGTAAGAACTGATACAGCCCTATCCCAGAAGTAGCTGAGCACATCCAATCATTCATGCATTTAACTGCACAACCTCCCTGCATTATAGGGAAGCGCTGTTTTCCAAATAGACACTGATGAGAGTAACAGTTAATGCACATTCAATCTAATACCTCCATTGTGAGGTACTAAAAAAATGTGCAATAGGCCTGGCTTAATGCTCATTAACTAAAGCGCACACTTTTTAAGTGACATTTAACGTGCATCAGCCTATTTTAATGTGCATTAAGTAAAAAGCACAGGGGGGGTTTACATGGTGCTTTAATGCACATTAAAATAGGCTAATGTGCATTAAAGCGCACATGTAGACGTGCCCTAAGTGACTTGCTCCAGGTGCTGAAGGAAATGTGTAGTGGAGCAGGGAACTGAACCCAGTATCCCCAGGTCCCCATCCACCAGACCAGGGGTGGGCAAAATGCAACCTGTGGGCTGTATGCGGCTCACCAGGCCATTCTATCCGGCCCACAGGGCCCCTAAAAATTTAGAAAATTAATATTTATCTGCCCCTGGCTGTCTGACATGTGGCCCTCGACGGCTTGCCAAAACTCAGTAAGTGGCCTTCCACCCAAAATAATTGCCCACCCCTGCACTATACCATCTTTTCTAATATCATGCCACCCAACACAGGATCCATCACAGATGTTATGAAGGTTTAGAGAGGCTTTAAACTTTTTTATCGGGAATATATAGTTTTATTTCTCCTTCAACAAGGCCAGGTTCTTTTATGATCAACAATAATGACAACCATTAAAATCATTATAAAAAAAGTATGCTGCACATTAAAACATCATGTTTTTCAGGTCTAGTGTCCTTGGCACTTCCATATCTGCAAGTGAAGGCTAAGCATTTCCATTAGGAAAAGGAAAGTCACAGGCAGGCCTTTGTAGGGGAATATAGTCAAATATTGGACCTTGAACCTGCTTAATATTGCTTACACTGAACCTTGAGCACATGTAGCGATGTGGGGGAAGGTGAAAGGAGGAAACAATTCTCTCAAAGCTGTTTGAAACTGCTTCCAGATTTATAATGAAGGGAACACTTTCCAGAGATGGATTAGCTGGCAGCAGGCAGGAGGTACACTGGAATTCATTACATGGGCCTCAATTTGGTTGAAGGAAGTGAAACCTTTTTTTTAATTCTATAACAAAACTTTTCAGTTAAATGGAAATTTTAATGGAAAAAAAATCAGGTAATCCTCAAAAACTGTCAAATGGAATGTTTTCTTTAGAGTTCTGCCAAAAAATAGTTTTCAATTACTTAGATAATTTTTGGTGGTGACCAAAAGATTTAAAAAATATTCTACACAAATGAAACACCTTCACAAAACATATTTAATATTGAAAAATCAGTTTTCCAAGTAGCTCTATATTTGTTCCATAATTTACTTTTTGGATATCACCACCACGAACATGCAGAAGTAGCACACCAGGGTTCTCCATATACACTTCAGTTTGCTCAGTGCAGTCCAATCCAATAATCTTTTTATATCATCTTTCATAAAATCGGAATGCCAAAAAACATTACCAAGCAATGTAATATAGGGGATGTGTACGTTACACAAATCAGAGCTGCAAAGGAATCATGCAAGGAATAAATTAGTGCTTGATCACAAAATCAGAAACAGAAGGAGAGAGAAATTAACAGGTACAGATGTTTTAATCTGAAGTTTGAAATGAGTTGGAGAAGTGATGAGGTGGAGGGAGGCAACTTGTTTCAGATGGCAGGAGGAGAAGGCTTTGGAAATGAGATAGGGAAGGGGAGAAACTAGTACTGGACAAACAAAGGAAGTACAGAAAGCAACTAATTTGCTAACTCTCATTCAAATCAGGAACAACTCCATTGGGATTAGTTGGCATTACACCAGCAAAAGACCAAAGGTCAAAATTTGCCCATGAAACAAAGTGGACAAAATTCTAGAGCTTTAAAAGCACAGTGCAACCTCTGAACTGCTCTAACTGGTCGAGGCAGAAGCAAGGGAACCTGAGGAGTTGTAGAAGGAGCATGAGGGTTAAAATCCAATATGCCAAAATGAAATCGCATTCATTTTTCAGGGAAATGTCATTACAACAACCTACTTTGAGCAATCCATGGTCTGGATTCCAGGAGAAAAACCTATTGAAAACAAAGAATTCCTAAAGAACTCTAAAATTTTTGACATTTGCAAAAATGTGACCATACACTGGATCCACCCAACTTTGATAACAGGTAAAATAGTCCATTTCATCCTTCCTGCAGCATGTGTCCTAAGCTGCAAATGCCTTAACCTATCCCTCTCTCCAGGAACAGCACTGTGTAGTCAACAACCTGTTCTTGTCTTCCCTTCCTGAAGTCTTGCATGCTAAGAGCTGGCATGGAGAAAGTTTTCACAGATGAACTGCAAATCACATAAATGAATATAGACAGGTTCTTTATTACAGCCATGACAAATCAACCACTATTAGAGCTTGTCAGGCCTTTTGCCTGCAAAAAGCCAATCTGTCTTTCATTAACAGCCCTCCACCACCATACCTTCTGTGGAATGGGTTCAAACATAACAAAAAAAAGCATTCGTTTGTTGGTTCCTTGCAGGGGACAGTGCCAAACAGTTGGAATAGGTTAAGGGAAAGTAGAACATCTAGACTTTGTCACTATGTGATGTTAGACAACTCACCTAACATGTTAGTGGTTGTTTCCCTTCTGCAAAATGATAATTCATTTTTTAAAACTCTTTGAGAGCCTCAGATGAAAAAGTATTAGCATACTGGAAAATAGTATTACATTATTTAAAAAGAGAACAGGAACTTGTGCTTGGACTGATAGCTGTTAAGAGTCTGGACGTGAAGTAGAAAGAGAGATGCTCTGTTGACAAGCCCAGTTAAACTGCAGCATGAAAATATCCACTGCCATGTAATTTAAAGCAAATTCCACCCACAAGTCACCTGACTGTACCACACTGTGATGACATAAAACATTACATCATTGGAACAAGTTCCACTTGGCTGAACACCTCACAGGTAGCATATTTTACCATTTGGGTACTATGAATTGATTCAGCCTTTTACACACATCACATTGTCCCTTGAGAAGGGGCCAATATTGATGGGAATTATACCTCTACATGTCATTCAGCACCAGTTCACACACCCAAAGAACACCGGTCTACCCAGTTGCACTGACACAGATTACTCTCTCTTAGTATTTCATTTTCCATTCAAATTACTAAGTAACTTAATACTGTCTTTAGAGCCTAATAAAACACCTGCTTGCTGCATTTAACAGAAAAAATGTAGCCACTGAGTTCCTGAGTTAAGTCCTTTTTGTCTTGCTGTTTTCCATTGGCCATCATTAGGCCTCACAATTGGCGTATCTGTAGCAATGCAGGCTAATACCATTGTGGGACCATGAAGAAATGGACCCTGGGTGTAAAATCTAAGACCTGCATTTACACTTAGTTGAACCTGTGGAAGTGCCAGCTCTCAGTGGGGACCAGTTTCTTCCCCTGCTCATTATCACAGCAACACACCAGACATTTTCTCATTTTCCAGTTTGTATAATGTAGAACCATTGGGGGAGTGGGGGGACGTTGGGTGGTGTTTATTGTTGTTTTCAGGTTTCTTGGAGCACTCAGCCATATTATTTTAGAGGAACACACCATCGACAGCTTACCTTCCTAAGATCTTTCCTCAGCAGTTGCTTACAATGATTGTTTGGGCTGTTGCTTTTAGCTCCTGAATTCCATGACTTTGACAGTGGTGGGGAAGATGATGTCCAGATTCTTGTGAACAAACAAGACTGGGACAAGGAACAGAATAAGCATCGTGTGGATAAGGCAGCAAGGCCAGAGGCAAAACGCCAGGCTCGGCAGCTGACAGAAGAGGATCTTCCTGTAAACGACTATGTGAGTCCACGGGAATAATTATTGAGCAACTGTCAGTATCTAACAATGGGGCTGAATTTGTAAAGAAAGAATGTTAGACTATATAATATGGCCTGTTTGAAAACCTGTCTCATCTCCCTGCCTGACATAAGACCCTGAACTATCTAAGAGAACAGTAAGCATTTTATTGAAAGAAGAATCCCAATAAACAAGGATGAAATGAGTTTGATGTGGAGCTGTCGTACCAGTTGTTTAGCTACTGAAACGTAGTTAGCTCAGAGTAGATCATGATAGTTGGAATAATTCATCATTAACAAAATAGAGGTGTTGCTATCCTCTATCATATTTGACTCAGCAGCATAAGGAATAGGAATAAAAAGAGGTCCAACAGACTGCTACTCAGGACACCTCAGGGGCAGAAGGGGTCAGTTCTTGGGTCAGCCAAAGACTGCCTGTGTGAGTCACAAAACCTGCACTTTGAACCTCCAAGCTGTAAAATAGGGATAATGCTTCCCTGCCTCCCAGTGATTTTGTGAGGCACTCAGATATCATAGTAATGAGAGCCCCATACCAAACGACTGACAGGATATCGTAAGAAGCAATTTTGCTTGCACAAAAATTCCCAGACACTCAGTATCATCGTATTCCCTTCTTCTTCTGTCTGCTCAGTGCTGTGCTCACATTGCCCTCCTTAGAGCCACATTATAGCTGTCCTACATGAGCTGGATTTACTAGCTGCTGCCCTCTCACAGAAGTACCAAATTCTGAGGGATTGCCCAGTCTACCCATTGGGCCATTTGACTAGATGCTAAAGGAGCAACATGCCAGCAGGAACATGTCAGCAGCAGCTCCCTGAAGATGCCTAGACCCCTCTCAGGGACTCCTCCCTCACACTCTCCTGCTTTGTTTCTTCTTCCAGTCAGAGAACGGACTCGAGTTCCACCCCCTGTGGGATGAAAGGGGCTATTGCTGCGCTCAGTGTCGCCGGGGCAACCGCTACTGCCAGCGGGTGTGTGAACCTCTGCTGGGGTATTACCCCTACCCCTACTGCTACCAGGGAGGAAGGGTTATCTGCCGAATCATCATGCCATGTAACTGGTGGATAGCACGCATGTTAGGGCGTGTATAGGGATGCTCACAACTAGCAAAGCAATGGAACAACAACAGATATATGCTCTCACTGTAGAGAGGAAACCACAGCCTCTGAGTACTTGCATGCTACCTGTATCCTAGCCTTGCCATGTTACAAGTTATCTTGTATTACCAGTAGCTAAAGTGTAGGTCATTAACTGCTTGATTTCATCTGAATACTGCCCCCTGCCCTGAGCAAGAACAGCCAAAAGTCCCCTGCCATCAGCACAGTGCCCACAGACAGCACCCAGAGGGTTGACAAAAGCTATATTTCATGGGTTGGGGTTTGTGCTGAGCAGTAAGAAATGAGACAAACAATAAACACATTATTTGACTGATTGCAAAGGAAACAAAGTTGTTTGGTGGCAGTTAATGATACTGAATGGGCTTGAAAGGTGATCTAAATGTGCAGCTTTGCGCCTGGCTCAAGTGACAGGTTGCTGAGTGGGTTCAGCTAGCTATGGACAAAGGTTCCATATTGCTCCCTCTTTAGCCAGTTATCACTATTCCTATAAATGATCCCTTTACAACTTACAGGCTGACAGGCTATACCACTGACAAATCTCTAAAAGTAGAAATCACATGGAAAGGACTCTTGTAGGATTACCAGGGGCCATTAGTTCAGCCTAAAACCAGGTGCTGAAGGAAAAAGTGCTGATGGTTTGAAAGTTGGTACTCTGCCCACTATGGTCAGCACCAAATCAGTGTGTCCTCAACACAGTGCTCAGAGATGCTGAGCTACAACAGTTGCTACCTTTTGGATGAGATCCAAGAGCAGGTACTTGTCCCATTTGTGGTCATTACAATATCCCATGATACTTTTCCCAAAATGAGATGTCTTAAGCCCACAGTCCTGGCTGGTTTCCAACTTGAATAATTACATCTTGCCTGCTTAATTTACCCCCTGCCATTCTGATTGGACACTGCTCTTCACTTCCATTCCTAAGGAAAAATCTTCCCCCACGGGCAGGGCTGGGAGGACCATTGAGCTGAAGGGACACACAAATTCTGCCACTCTTAGTGAAAAGCTACAGTGCCAGATGGCTGATACAGAAACTTCTACCTCTTCCCTCTAGTGCCTCTCATCAGTGACTCTGTGAAGACTGTACCTAGAAAGAACTCAGGGTACACAGATGCTGCAGAAGACATATTGAGAGCTTAAATCACACGCAGGTGCACAGGCAGGAATCAAGTTGCACATATAAGCCCAAAATAAGGCATTAAGAGTTTTTATATATCAACAGGAGTTAAAGCCATGGAAGGGAGAGCCTGTGTAACTACAAATAGGTGTAGCCTCTCTGAGGTCAGGCAAGGGAAAATCATTTGAAATGGCTGCCTCGTTCAAAGCAGACGACATGTGGGAGATCAGGGAGGAGGTGAACGTAGACTGCAACAAGACAAACAGAAGCTGCTGTATAGGCCTCTAGTGAAGCTCTAAGGCTAGGGACAGACATTCAAAATCCTGAGCCTAAATTGACTCAATCTTTGCAGGTTAGTCTAGCCTGGCTGGGCTAAACCAGTTTGTAATCATAAAGACATCCCCCATGGACTGAAAAAATGTAGGCACATGCCTGCAGTGGCTCAGACCAGAAACCAAGGGGTGCTAAAGCAGCCCTCCCTTCCCTTTCACAGTGCTGAGATGAGGGGGGTGTGACCAGGCTCTGGCAGGACAAGAGTTCCCCACCCCCTCCTGAGCAGCCCACCAGGGAATTGATAACAGTGTTATCACCCCCTTTAGAAAACAACAGAAGGACATTACCAGCTACCTGTTGATTCTGCCTTTGTCCAGTCTGCCACAGCATGGACCGTAGCCAGCATGTGGTCTGCTAGCTAATGCTATGTGTCTGTGTAAGGCAGAGGGGATGGGGGACCCCTGCTTAGAGGGGAGGGGTGAGCAGAAGCTAGGCAGGTGCCTGCAGTCTCTGCTGGAGCTGCAGCCAGGGAGCAGAGGGGAAGGGCCAACCCTGCTGTAAAGCAGAGCACCCTGCCCATTCCAGACAGCATGCTGGGATAGCCTGGTTTAACTTAAACCATCAAGGGGTCTGGGACAGACATTGCATAAACCAATTTGAGCCAAATTAGTTATGTCCGATACTGCATTCCACCACGTTTATCTCAAACTGGTTTCAGCCATTTTCAAACTAGTTTATGTGCACTGAACATCTGTTGTTACAGATTTAAACCAGTTTCTGATCACTTACACTGGTGTATGTGTAATGTCTGTCCCTAGCCTAAGCGAGGATGACACTCCATCCAGATTCCACTAGCGTTTTAAATCAGTCCTCTCATCATGAAATGGTGCCTTCCACCTTCCACAATTAATTTACTTTCACAACCCTGGGAAGCAATGAGACATTACCCACTTCAGAGCTCTAGTCAGGGCTATACCACCGAGCTCTTAAACCAGGGGTGTCCAACTTTTTTGAATGTGGGGCCAGATCATGAACTTTTTATCACCCAGTAGACTGGCGAGCCATATTCAAAGACCTCACAGGAAGTGGTATCACATCAGGAAGTGTTCTCATGTGACCTTTGACACCAATGAAGTTGCAGTAACTGGCAATGCAATGGGTTTGGAAATGTGGTTTAAAATCCAAAATAAAAACAATTTGGTCTGGTAGCACTGTTTTATTTTAAACACCCCCCTAGCAGTGCTGGAAAGGAGTGTACCACCCAGCTGCACCCTTAATTCCCTGCCTTTGTCCACATGGAAAGCCACAATTTGCAGAGGAGTAAAAATAATTTTTTAATGCAAAACTTCTGTTGACATCGTGCTATATTTACTCCAGAGAATTGTTGCAGGGATCTGATTTTTCCAAAGTTTAGCAGAGCTTTCTATTATCATGGTTTCATGCCTCCTAGTTTTCAAATACTTGGTTGAAATGCATCACAGATCTTTAATTTCTTATTTGCAGGCGCTTTCTCGGGGTGACATCCAGCAGGAGGGGCAGGAGTGGGTACTCGCGTGGCCTGTCCAGTCCGGCCACGGCCTAGGGGCGCAGGGATCAAGGGGCACTGCCTGATCCCACCATGTCCTCCCTGCCACCTGGGCGGCCTCGAGGATGCTCCCACACCTGCGCACCTGGACTCAGCAGCCAGGGGGACATGTGGGGACCCTACAGCGGGGTGCAGGACGTGCAGGGACACCCCCCTACTCCCTCTCTCCTGGAGCAACCTAGCCCGAGCCTGACTGGCGGGGCTCCCTCCCTCCCTGGGGCCCATGACTCACCACCCCCAACGCGATGTCTGCGGGCGTGGGAGTGGCACCCCGACAGCCACAGCAGCAGTGGCAGCAGCCCAGCAGTGGCAGCAGCCCCTGCTGTGGCCCTTGCCACAGCCCCCCTCCAAGCCAGCATCTATGCCCCCTGCACCCACCTGACCGCTGCATCGCGAGCTGCTTCAGCAGTGGCTGGCGGGAACTGGCGCGGGGTGGGGAGGGGCCAACATGTAGATGAGGAAGGGAGGGACAGGGCTAGGAAGGGAAACCCTGCAATGAGGGAGAGGGGAGGAGCTGGTATGCAAATGAGGAAGGGAGGGGCAGGGCTAGGGACACCGTGAAATGAGGGGGGAGGGGAGCAGCCTCACCGCGCCGGCAACATTGTGGTAAAAATACATTATGATCTGGGCCCCATGGTTTGGTAACAGCACTTAAGTAATAACCATATGAGTCCCTCATGCTCCCTTGTGCAAGATGCACGAGGCCTAACGACTGAGACGTAACGACAAGGAAATTGTATTACTGCCAATAGATGTATGACACGCTGTAGCCCTATGTTTATGTAAGCTATAAAAGTGTAACCTCGAATAGGACTCGGGGTCGACTCTGCTTTGAGCATTAGCTCCTCTGTCGACACTGTTTGCGCAAACAATAAACTTAGGATGGACCCACCCTGTGTGTGACTCTCCTTGAGATAAAATTGGGCAAGCCTCCAGGGGCACGAAACTAGCCATTTGGGCAACACTACTGAACCCCTGCATTGGGGACCCTAGTGTCTCAGCATGGTGATATAGCTGAGACCAGATGTCCAGGCTGCAACCATAAGCCTGGGCCATTTTGGCTGTTTCACAGCTGTTGCATTTTAGCCCACTGTGTGGGGCTGAACCCCAGCCATATATTTGGCTGGCAGGTTTGGGCCAGGGTGAAGTCATAGATTCATAGATTCATAGATGTTAGGGCCGGAAGGGACCTCAATAGATCATCGAGTCCGACCCCCTGCATAGGCAGGAAAGAAG
>NW_005842196.1:1189116-1189925 GCF_000455745.1 Alligator sinensis
GGTAGGACCGGGGACCCTTAGAACAATGAGCCGCTGACCAAGTCTGAGACTAAGGCTGAGTCTAGCCGCCCCGATTCTGCCTAAATAGGTAGAGTCGAAAGCAAGGGGGCTCAGCTGGAACCTCGTGACCCAGCGGACAGGGATCTGAGTGTGTTTGTATAATTGGTTGGCACAATGGGTTCGGATAGCTCCCGAGAAGAAGACTCTGCAACCCCATTAGGATGCATGCTAAGAAACTTTAGTAAATTTAAGGGAGATTATGGGATAGAGATGACAAAGAACGACTTGATTAAGTTTTGCCAGTTAGAATGGACAACGTTTGAGGTGGGTTGGCCATATGTTGGTTCTTTCAATGTGAAGTTGGCTAATGAAGTGTTAAATGTGATAACAAGGGATGGTCACTGGGATCAATATCCGTATATAGATTGTTGGATAAGTGCTATAATGGACCCTACCCCCCCCTGGATTCGGAAGTGTAAAGGAAAAATGTGTAAGATGTTAGTGGCAAAAGACACTGGGAAAAAGCCCAAAGTCCTTCTTGATTCTGGTAGTGAGGGAGATCTGACTCAGGGACTAAGGCGTAGGAATAGAGCACAGTCTCCGGACAGTACCAACGTTTCGGAAAGGGAAAGCCCGGAAAATTCATCCCAAGGTAGCAGCCCGGAAACTTCTATAGCATCATCCTCAGCAAGTTCTAGTACTTTGGGAGAGAAAGGCCCAGGGAGTTCCTCAGCGTCATTCCAAATTAACCAGGACGCCGCAAGAGGGAAGGAAGGGGATTCAAAGGGCCAGGGTCTCAGGGCAGCAGG
>NW_005842196.1:1189935-1191154 GCF_000455745.1 Alligator sinensis
GTTCGCAACTCCCGCAACCAAACACCCCCAGTACCGGCACCAGTGTCTGATGAGACAGGTGGCAGGAGACGGAGACGAACCCACCTTTGTCTATGTGCCCTTCCACACATCGGACTTATTTAATTGGAAAAATCAAAACCCATCTTTTAGAGAGGACCCTGAGAAAATGCAAAATTTGTTTCGGTCGATAGGGCAAACTCATCACCCCACCTGGGCTGATGTTCAGATGATGTTACATACCCTTTTGACCTCTGAGGAAAGGCAATTGGTACAGGGAGCAGCAGATAAGATAGCCGAGGAACGCGCACCGGGGGAGATATACAGGAAACGTGCCCTATTGAGAATCCCAACTGGAACGACGGTTCACCGGAGGGAAGAGTGCACAATAGAGAGTATCTAGGAATCATAGTGGAAGCTCTGGGCAAAGCAGTACCACGAGTAACTAATCTCTCCAAATTATGCGAAGTCCGTCGAGGAAAGGATGAATCTCCCTCGGTTTTTTTGGAGCAGTTGTATGATGCTTTTAAGAAATTCAGTAATATAGACCCTGAGGCCCAAGAAAATCATTGCATGGTAAACATGCTGTTTATTGGGCAAGCGGCTCCAAACATAAGAAAGAAGTTACAAAAAGTTGAAGGAGGACCAGGGAAACCCCTTTCGGAGCTCGTAGAAATTGCATATAAAGTTTACGGAAATCGGGATCAGGTAGCAGAAAAAAAGGAGGAAAAGCGTGGGCAAAGACAAATGGCAATGCTGGCAGCTGCCCTGGGCAAAGGCGCCAACCTTGGTGGGGGTCGGAAGGAGCAACCTGAGGGGGGGCAGAAGAAAGGGAAGAATCGACCGAAGCCTGATGAGTGTGCATATTGTCGGGAAAAAGGACATTGGAAAAGGGATTGTCCTAAACTAAAGGACAAAAAGAGGGAAACCCAACCAGGGGGCCGCCAGATGCGTGCGGAGTCCTCAGGGGAAGATTCTAGCTGAAGGGGACTGGGATTCAAGGCCACCGCCCTGCGGACGAATGCCCGAAAGGATCCCATGGTACAGATAAGGGTTGGTGGCAGAGACTATGAGGCACTGGTAGATACCGGGGCCACCTTTTCAACGATTCCCGTCAAACCTCCTTTAGCCAAAGAAAGTGGAAAGCATGTGACTGTAGAAGGGATAGAGGGAAGACGAACCAGATTGCCTGTGTGTAAGCCCCTCCTCACAAAGATTGGAA
>NW_005842196.1:1191328-1191780 GCF_000455745.1 Alligator sinensis
CGTTCGAACCGCTAAGGCGGATCCAAAAGCCAAAGAAGTTGAGATTTTAGAAAATGTTGACCCGCGTGTATGGGCAAATGGAACTCCTGCCCGGTCAAAACACGTAAATCCAGCCAAAATCCCCCTGAAGGAAGGAGAGGGTCCTGTGTGTGTGTGAAGCAATATCCTCTGAAAAAGGCCACTCGGGTCGGTTTGAAACCGCTGATTGAAAAATTTAAATGGTATGGATGGTTAATAGAGGGATCATCCCCCTTCAACACCCCGATCTTGGGAGTGCCCAAAGCGGATGGCATCTCCTTCAGGCTAGTGCAAGATTTGAGAGCAATAAATAAGAAGATTTTAGTAGACCATCCCATGGTTCCAAACCCCCACACAATTCTCACCCAAGTTCCAGCAGAAGCCAAGGTGTTTTCTGTGCTAGATTTAAAAGATGCTTTCTTCTCTATCCCGAT
>NW_005842196.1:1192114-1192858 GCF_000455745.1 Alligator sinensis
TGAGAAGGGGGTTCGGGCTTTGAGCAAGGATCAAATCCAAGCCATACAAGATATGCCCATCCCCCAAAACCCCAAAGAACTGTGAGCCTTTTTGGGTCTAACCGGGTTTTGTAGACTGTGGATTCCTGACTATGGGGGAAAAGCCAAACCCTTATATGAGTCCCTTACCAAGGAGGGTCTTGCAACTTGGAAATGGACTAAGGAAAATCAACATGCATTTGAATTACTGAAAGCTGCCCTCTTGCAGCCCCCGGCGTTGATGATTCCAAATGGGCGCAAGCCCTATAGACTGTATGTGCATGAGAATAAGGGGGTGGCCTCAGGAGTCCTAACTCAACCAGTAGGTCCCACTTAGAAGCCCGTGGGATACTACTCCAAGGTCCTAGACCCGGTGGTGAAGGGGTGGCCTGCATGCTTGAGGGCTGTCGCCGCCACTGCTACCCTTGTGGAGGAGGCTGATATGTTATGGGAGCTGATATGGAAATACATACACCACATGGGGTTCCCCAGATCCTCGGAGGAGAGGGAGGGAAGTTTTTGAATCCCTCCAGACAATCCAGATATGAAATCTTTCTCCTATCTAATCCAGGCCTTACCTTCAAGCACACTACTGCTTTGAATCCAGCGACCCTACTGCCCGAACCAGGACCTCCAAATCATGACTGCTTGGGGGTGTTGACCCAGACAGTATTAATTCGCCCTGATTTGACAGATGACCCAATTGAGAACCCGGAGGAGGAGTTT
>NW_005842196.1:1193899-1211107 GCF_000455745.1 Alligator sinensis
TACCCCACGAGAACAGCTACTGCATCCACAGTGGTACGGGTGCTACTCCGTGAGATAATACCCAGATTTCTATTGCCTGAGTCTATTGAGTCAGATCAAGGTAGTCATTTTGTGGGGAAAATAGTACAGGAAGTGTCCAAAGCTTTAAATATCAAATGGAAGCTCCATGCTCCATGGAGACCCCAGAGTTCAGGCCAGGTGGAGCGCATGAATAGAACGCTGAAGGCCATGTTAACAAAAATCTGTATCGAGGCTCACTTAAAATGGCCACAGGCGCTCCCACTAGCTTTAACTCATATTCGTAGCACACCACGTACAGGGATTAAATTGTCACCTTTTAAATTAATGTTTGGTATGCCTCCCAGAGTCTTACCAGCAGGATGGAGAGAACCGGTTACTATGGAACTGGGCAAATCTGAAATCTAGAAACATGTTATTGCCTTGCAGTCTGTTTTAAGAAGCCGACAAGTGGACCAGTGAACCCATAGGAGATCTGAAGTTACGCCTCCAAAAATGCAGACCTTAATCTATTTCTTTTGGCTTTTGCCCTTTTTAGGTAGTTCAAGACCCATCTCTAGTCCCACGTCTGGTTGTTGTATATGTACTAATGATACTTATACTGGAACCCTTACCGTGCGTAACTACAACGCTTCCAGGCCTACTATAGTTAAGATCCACCTGCATCCTAATTCCTCCTGCTGCCCTTTTCAGCTACTCACCATAGAACAGAATGTTACTACGGGTAAAAGACCAGGTATAACCACGGCTTGTATGAAGCTGCATCCTGGTGCCCAAGATGGACTCTGGTCCACGATCCTCAAAGATTGGCCTTCAGCTCTCCAACCCCTCACCCCTCCTGACCCACGGGTGGGGAATTCATGGGTAGCCCTTCTCAGGGATTCTGCCCGAGCACTAACCGATCATAGTTGCCTTTTATGTGCACTCACCCCTGTTTCTAGTGATGAAGGGTCCCTTTCCTGCCCATCCCCCTTAACAGGACAGGTATAATCTCGGATTGGGGCTTCAGTCGAAATTTTAATTTCTCCTTCCGATACACTGGTTCCGGAAGAGTTATGGTGGTAAGAATTAAAGGCTCTATTTGTGTATCCCAACAGGGAGGAGGATTTAGAGTAGGACAATCAAGGTGCCAAGAGACATGGATCTCTAAATCTAAAGCGGGCGCATGGATATGTGCAAATACCTCATATGACACGTCTGAATCTTGTGGCTGCCTATTGGAGAAAGAACGAGTTTCAGTTTGGGGTCAAAATTGCACCCACCAAAATACTGCCACGGGGGGAATAAGTGCCACAAGGAGGGGTTCACTAACTCTGACTTTGATGTTCTCTCGTTCAACTATCACAAATGAAACCTGTGGGTTATGGTGGATTTGTGGGCGATGGGCATATAGACAGCTTCCCCCCAAGTGGACAGGAACTTGTTACCTAGGAGCTTTGATCCCTGGTGTTTGGATAACCCAACCCACACTTCCTGATATTCGGACATCGCACCCCGGGGCTTATCGCACCAAACGCAGCACTGACAGTTCCTTCGAGAAAATAGCCGCAGGGGGAGGCCAACGATGGGGTACTGATGAGTGGCCAGCGGAAAGGATCGTTCAGTACTATGGGCCAGCTACTTAGGAGCCAAACGTGGTTGGAAGGGAGCCCACCTACCTAACCAACCACATTATTAGACTTCAGGCTGTAGTAGAGATAGTTACCAACAAAACTGCCGCAGCCCTACGTCTAATCGGGAATCAGTTGACCCAGCTATGCACTACGGTACTGCAAAACCGGTTAGCTCTTGACTACCTACTTGCTAGTGAAGGTGGAGTGTGTAAGAAGTTAAATTTGTCTAATTGTTGTGTTGAAATCGATGATAACGGTGAATTGATAAAAAATCTAGCGGACGACATGGAAAAAGTAGCCCATGTCCCTGTCCAAACATGGAACGGGTAGAGCTTTGATTGGCTTACATCCTGGCTTCCTCAGTTTGGGTGGCTAAGGGGTGCGTTGCTGGCCTTTTGCTTACTAATGACAACACTTTGTTTGCTTCCCTGCATGATACCCTGCATCATGGCTCTCCTGAGACAAACTGTTCAGTCAGTCGTCAACCGCGAAATGCTTGTGCATTACCAAAAACTAGCCATCGCTGACAATTATTAAAAATAGAGTTAGAAAGCATCTTGAGGGGGGAGTTATGGTAAAAATACATTATGATCTGGGCCCCATGATTTGGTAATAGCACTTAAGTAATAACCGTATGAGTCCCTCATGCTCCCTTGTGCAAGATGCATGAGGCCTAACAATAAACTCAGGATGGACCCACCCTGTGTGTGACTCTCTCCTTGAGGTAAAATTGGGCAAGCCTCCAGGGGCACGAAACTAGCCATTTGGGCAACAACATCAAGCTGATGCAGTGTGTGTGGAAACCTTGTCCCTTCCCCAGCCCTTCAGCAGCCATTAGGAAGCTGCTGAGGGGCTGGAGGAGGGACAAGGGGTGGGAATGAATATAAACAGTGTTTACTTTCATTTCCCGTTGCAGCACCTCGGGCCTCAGAAAATGGCTTGGCGGGATGTTGGACAAGCCTGTCTTAAACAGCCCTATAGCTCAGGAAGAAGAAAAGTCCTGGTTTACCCATGTGACAGAGAGGAAAATGAGGCACAAGGTGATGATGCAACTTGCTTATGGTGAGAGAGCAGGCTTTGGGGGCAGAGGTAAGGCTCCAGAGCTGCAGTTCAGTGTGCTGGTTTCCCAAGAGCATGTCTCTTCAACGGAGTCATTGTTGAACGACTTGAATGCTCCACCTACAACATTCAGAAAAACAGGACAAAAAACACCATGGACAATTTTTTGTCTACCAGTTGCAAAGACACTTTCAGTCCATCATTACCAGTCAGAGACAAATGATACATTCAGCATGTAACCATGTTATGGGCTAATGATCAAAGTCCCTTCTTTTTCACCCTTTAAAGCATTTGTCTTAGAAACGGGAGGAGTGCATTGGCTACTGAATGGTACATGACAAAAGGCAAACATCCCGTGATGCGTGCTGTTCAGGAGAAATGTGTGTCTGCTTTCCCATGTGTGGTCTTCTTGATATAAAACCTTGAAGTAGAACCTTTATCATTATTCTCTTTGATAACAGCTACTGAATTTGCTACAACATAACTTCCAGGTGGTGGTGAGAAACTGTCAATAGTCCAGAGAAGTAGTTCAAACGCGCTTCCGAATGTTTAGATCTACATTGCTGGGATTCTGCTGTATCTTTAAGATAACATCCTTGGCCAGCCCCAAGAGAAATGAAGAGATTGAACTGTTATCAGTCTGCCCCTCTCTTGGATTCAGTGAGCACTTTTCTTGAATGCTTTACTAATGCATACACAAAATAAAAATCCCCACCTTTCCTTATAATTCCAGAGGAATCGCAACCCATTTGCAAGACCCATTTGTAATTATAGCTTCTAGAGTCCAAGGAATAAGCTGTTTTCCTGTGCCAGCGTCAATCTCTACTCATTTATCCAGTTCCAAAAGCAAATCTACCCCAGAGCTCTGCCTGGCTGGATACAGAATTGCCACTTTGGCTCCTACCATCTGAAGCTTAAATCTTAATGAGGCATATCCAGTCCGGTTACATTGTTAGTGTCAGGAAACATGCGGATCCTTTTATACCCCGAAGCAGAATTTCTTCATTCCTTTTTTTAAAATTCTATTTATTAGACTTTGTTCTGGCATCAGACCAGTGTTTCCATCAAAGGAAACTACTCACTGCTCAAAATCCCAAGGAAAGTAAATATCAAAGAGTTAAACTCTGAAAGTAGCACGCAAACATCATCAAAGGTTCACCAGTACTACAAATGCAAAAGGGATGAGCAATAATATATGGCCTCACTGGTGCACTCACATTAATAATCCAGTGCAATGACACAATCTTTCCCAACACGATTGTAAGATGTGACACTACACTTAAAATCCATTGAATACTTAGCAGATACTTGGCACAACTTAAGCCTTGGTGCAACACAGGAGTGGGAGGCAGACCCTTCTAAGCCTTTCAATGCCAGGGAGTGGCAGAGGTCAAAAAGGCCCCAAGCAGAGATCAGAGCATGATAAGGGCCACTAATCCCCTAAGGAGCTGTTATCATGGGGATGAGCCTCCAGATGGTCCAAACTTCGCTCATTATACAACTTTGGATAAAAGACTTCAGACTTCTTCTGACTCAGTTTCCCCAACTGTAAAATGAGGATAATAATCACCCTCATAAAACGTCCCTGGAGGTCCTTGAATGAAAAGCACCACACACACACACTTTACAATACCCTTCATTTGGCCATTTCTCCATTAAGTAAATCCATTGCGTCAGCAATGCATTTTCACAATTAACATGAGAACACAACAAACTGCATTTAAAATACTGCCCCTTATTAGACTGTGAATTCCCAGGGCAGGGATGATCTCTTTGCTTTGGATTTGCACAGCACACGGTGCAGTCAGCTCCTGGACCATGACCAGAATTCTTAGGAGCTATCACAATACAATTTATTACACCAGTGAAGTCAGTGGTCCCACTAGAAGGCCCATTTCTAGTACACTTTTTAATGATCAGACTGTGTATAGCATATCCAACACTCCAGAATCAGACCAGTGCCTAGCATTAGCAAATCCTCAGGACCCAGGCAGGCTGGATTAGATTTAGATAGAATTAAGACAGCCTGGCAAAGTTTGGTGCTATATATGCTCTGAAATCAATATGCTCCCTGGGCTGCCCTCTGCTGGCCAGCAACTGGAGCTGCAACTATTTTACAAACAGGATTTGTGCTCTTACCTTTCACACTCCATAAATATTGCATTGAAGCAAACAGGCTTGTATACAACACAACATCAAAGATAATTATACCATGTAACAAGACAGCAAAGGAAAGCCTGATTCAGAGGCCACCAAGGATAGGAGTGGGAGGGATGTGGGAGTAAGAGCTCTGGGATTTGCTCCTGCTCTTGTTCATGCTGCCTTTGCTTGTTTAAATTACTTCTGCTGCCACACTGGAAAGAGCAAAGTGTGCAGGGTAAGATGTGGCAGCAGGAGGGGAGCACTCAGGACTCTGGTTTATGTACACTCAGGAAAATGGAACAGCATGCAATACACACAATGGAGTGGGCTGCAGGATCCTTCATTTTAAAGTCCTCCAAGAAAGACAATAACATAACCCCTCACCTGCAATACAAATTACAGTAGTCTTTCACCAGCAGCCTTCGATTCCTACTGGTCTCCTACAACTCCCCTAGGTTCCCAGAGCATGCAGGAACGCACAGCAACTCCATCTAGTCATGGCTGCCATAACCCCTGCACACTGCAGACTTGTAGTATACCTCGAGGCACATGGGATGAGTGAGCCAGGAAAAACCCACTTCATAGCAAGACCAGTCACAGGCAGCAGGCCAGCAAGAGGGGAAATCATCAAGATCCAATGACAGAGCCCCAACAGTACCTTAGGACCAATTCTTGATGGGGCAAAACCCCTAGCTGAAGGCTTTGCCCATGCTCTTCCCAATGCAACTGGACCCAGGGAGCATAAGAGTGGGTGGGAAGGTGTTTTTAAGCATTGCTTTTTCACCACACTGAAGAGAGTTGGATGCTGATCACATCAGAGGCTCAGCTGAGTTTCTTCCCTATTTAAAATCCTGTTGTTAATTCAGGGACTTTCCACAACCATGTGTATAGCCTGCATGCAAAGCATGTCTATAGTATGTGGGTAGCACTAATGCAAAGCCACATACCTACCTGCTGTAACACCAGCTTTAAGGGACCAACCCATAGTCAGAGCAGGATAGTCTCCCGCCTCAGGCCATCCATGCAGGCTCTACCAAGACTGCCCACAGGTGCAGCAGTGTAACAGCATGGACACTTGGAACTGATCTAAGGATGATGTGCTTATTTTGGGTAAGCAACTAACCAGCCATCAGATCACAGTGCAGGTGAATCTGTAGGAGCATCAATGGCAGAAGGCATCATGAAGTGATTAGTACCAAGGCCATAAATGGAAGCATGCAGTACTTTACATAGAGCCCCAAAAGGGACTAACAGAAACTAATTTGCAAGTGAACCACTAAACTAGAGCCAAACCAAGTGAGCCCAGTGATTGTTGGCTGACACGAGCAACACAAGCCAGCCAAAAGATTATTCCATCAGGCACATGTTTCTCTGCACTGGCTTTACAACTGAGAGAGGTTTAATTGAACACGACCCTATACCACCATTTCGTTTTAGCCAGTCCCTGTCTGCACACTAGCTAGAATTGGCCGACATCCATATTGTTGTTTTAATGATCTAATGTGCTTGGGCCTTACCCCGAAAATCCTGAAAAATTTGTAATGGAACCAGCCAAAAGCTAACAAGGGCTCATTTACAGAAGTTTCTTGGGATTTCCCTTCAAGTTTCAGTCAGCAATGACACCAAAGCATAAGTACCCAAGCAGGAGCACCCAAAATACATGCATTATCTAATTTGTAGGGCTCCCCACAGGTCCAGAAATTTGGTGGCACAGCAAATAAATTGCCATCACTTGTCCAGGCACGAGATTTCCAGACTTACAGGGAGCCCTGTGGGCTGAATTCAGGGCGCAGAGCTGCATCATATTGTTTATGGGGCTGCCCACAGAGCCAGAAATTTGGTAGCAGAAAGCTGCAGGAATCAGTGCTGCAGATGCCAAATTACAGTCCTGTGGGCTAGACTACTACATGGCCTTGTTTTCTGGATCCGGTCCATGAACCAGCCCCATGCCACTCCTCCAACCTCTGGGGCTGGATAAATAGGACACCCCTGCCAAAACCAATTCACTTGAGCTCTGAAGCTGCGGTTTGTGCAGTTATGCTCCACCCATCAGGTTTTGGGGCCAAGACAGGTTGCCCCCCAGCACCATTAGTTTTGGCAACAGGACAGAATTAATGAGGAGCAAAGAGTCTTCTTGCCAATGAGGGCTGGGCTCTCTGTTATTGTCTAATAGCTCAGCTGTCCTTTTCTAATTGCTCCTCCTTGACAGCAGTAACAGCAGCTGTGGAGATTGGCAGACTGTGTGCGCATCTCTGCCAGCATCCCCATCTCTCAGATGGTTCCTGAGGATTAAATATCAAATGTGGTGGATAGGATTATCCTGAGAAACCCACCAAACTCAGGTGAAGGAACTTGCTGGGCCCACTACATCCTAAGCCCCAATGCAGAAAAGCTGAGGGCTGATGATGAAACTGTCCCAAGTTGAAAAACTGAATGACTGTGAGCAAATCCCTCTCCCTGTCCCAGGAGGCATTTTATGCAGCAGCCTCTTACAGTTGCTCTGAATAATCCCAAAGCATGTTACTGATTAGCCACAAAACATAAAGCAGAGTGGAGGAGATGTAAGTTTACACAAGGACTGAACTCTATCCTGCATAAGATTTACCCAGCACAAAGTCTGCCAGCTCCTGGGGTAGAATGCATCAACAGTCTTATACAACAATTTTTAGAAGGGGGGGGGGGGAAGGGAATGGACATAAATATCTTTCATAATTGAAAATGCAACAACAAGGTTGTTGTGGTTCCAAGGGTTATTGGCTAGCTGTAGACAGATGAATTACCTGAGGCAGATTTCTTTATTGCTCATATTCCTCCATTGAAATCATCCCAGTGGAATTTCCAAAGAGATAAAATTAAACCAAGTTAATATTTTAAAGTAAAATATTTTTATATTTATTGTGTTTCAAGACAAGAGGATTTCTCTTTAATACACAAACAAGTCAAAGCAGCACATAATACTGATGATCAAGTCACACCCAACTTGGTGGAGAGATTGCTACAGAGACTAAAAGGTACTGAGAACTACACCACTGAGTCTCATGCTACAATTTACTATACTACAGCCTGATTAGGAGAGAGGAACTAGACACCTTAAAAAATACATTTATTAAAAAGAGTTATATGAAAACCCCAGCTGGGGAAAGAAAGACCCTGGAAAGAAACCAAGACCCTTTTAAGCACAGGGCTTTCGGTAGGCAAGGCAGTGTGTCCCATCAGATCTATTGCAATAGACAACAGCTCTCCCCAGCATTTAAGAGCTGCAACAGTGAGAAATTCCAATGGGACAGTAAGTCAGTTGTACAATGATTTAAATAGCCAACAGTAGAGAAGAAGGAAGGAAAAGAGTGCTATCTTTCCAATGCAAGAGATGCAACTCCAAGGATGAATTTTCTGTGGAGTATGACAGTTCCAAGGAGCCACCGTTCTAAGAAACTAACAAAGTACAAGTAAGAAATGAGAGTAGTGTCACTGTAGGCTCCTTCAATGTGGCACATGAGCTTTCTGTGCTAGAGAAGGGAGTTGAGGGTTGTGGCAGCTTGAAGGAATGCAGTAGTTTTAACAACCTCAGCTACATGAGTTATCCCATTCAGTGTTACATCAGAGTAGTGTTTCAACAATTCCCCAAGTACAATAGAACAGCTGTTACACTTGTTTCCATGAGCCAGCTGAGAAGATCAGACAGTTCAAACATGATTCCAGCAGACGGGAAAGGCATGATTCCAGCAGGCTGGAGGTTGTGAAGTGCTCTGCCAAAAGGGAAGATCAGAAGTTTTCTAAAATTCAGAAAGAAAAGGGTTAATGAATAAGTCTCCCTGCTCTAGAGACCAGGATTCCTACATCTTTAAATCACAGAGTGGAAGCAATTTGGTAGATCTCATCTAACTCCACAGCAGATACATGCCATCATACAGCATGATCACGTCTATCTTGACAAGGCCCAATATTGGATCCACTAGGGGACCACAGGTAAGACCAGGGGTAGCAATTATTTGGGGTGGAGGGCCACTTAAGGAGTTTTAGTGAGCTGTTTACACCACCCAGTGTGGTGAAGGGGGTGGGGGAAAAGGGGCTGGGGAGATGCCATTGGATCCTATCTGGCCCTGGGTCCATCTGCCCTACACTCACTGTGGGGGGCGCCAGATGGAATGGATGGAGGGTATCTCCATGGAAACTGTCCCAGGACCCCCATGGGAAGGGCAAGCTTGGCCAGGCAGATGGGATGGAGCTGCAGGTGGATGGGGAGCAACATCCTGGAGTAAGGCAGGTGGAAGTAGCCAGGATCATGGCGTAGTGACAGTGTGGGGCTGGGGTGCGGGGTACAGCTGCGATCCACTCCCTGCACATCCCTGCAACGCATGCCTGCCTACAGAACTGGCGCCCGTCAGGGACATGCAGGGAGCAGATCACAGCTCTGCCCCCTAGTCCCATGCTGTCATCACCTCACAATCCTAGCCCCAGCCACCCATCCTGCTCCCAGACACCACTCCCCACCTGCCCACGGCCACATCTCATCCACCCAGCTGAGCATGCCCTGCCCATGGGGGTCCTGGGCCAGCCTCCATGGAGACCCTGGCCACCCACTTTGTCTGCCACCCCCAGTGGTGGGTGTGGGGCAGACAGGCAGGGGTTACTGGTGAGGGGGGCCAGTGCCAGCAGTGGTCATATAACCACTTCCAGCAGCAGCTGGAAGCATGAAGGCAGGGAGAACTGCCACCACAGGGGCTACTGGGAAGCTGAGTCTGGCTGCCATGGCACCTCCACCCCACTGCGGTGCTGCCCAGTCCTGTGGACTAGAGTTCCCAATGTAACCAAGTGCTGCATGTGGGGATGGGGTGGGCTGTGCTCCACACCAGGTGGCAGCTCCGTGCCCATGGGCAGTGAAACGAGTTGCATGTAATATCGTCTGGGCTGTCCCCAGTGCCTGGGCTGGGCAGGGCAGAAGGACCCAATACGGGCCAGACAGAATCACTTAGCAGGCTGGATATGGTGCTCAGGCCCTATTTTGCCCACTCCTGGGTTAGACTGAGGTCCAAAAGCAGAGCAAACATGATGGGCAAGAGGAGGAGAGCCAGTCAAAAACAACAGGGGCACTGCATAGGAACTAGTACTGCAGGAGCAGGGAATGGCACAGGTTAGGACAGGGGTGGGCAAAATGCAGCCCGCGGGCTAAATGTGGCCCACCAGCCCATTCTATTCAGCCCGCGGGGCCCCTAAATTTTAGAAAATGTATATTTTAATGACACAGCTGTCATGCGGCCCTCAATGGCTTGCCAAAACTCACTATCTGGCCCTCCGCCTGAAATAATTGCCCACCCCCGGGTTAGGAACATGCTGTGCTGATAGAGTTGACGTCTGAGGAGGACAGGCAGAAGAATCAAGGGAACAGGCTGCAGCACAGTTAAGTACCAAGATGCCCAAGCTGGCACATATGGGACAGACTCCACAGCTCCTGTCTCTCTAGCTAGATCAAGGATTTCTACTTCCCTTTAAAACATCTTAAAAGTTGAAGAACTTGCTTATAATAAGTGGTCTGCTCTGCTCTCTGAAAGAATCATACAGCTCTGAGCAGCCCCTGCACTCATGCCGCCCCTACACATATGCACACAGGCCTAGAAGCTCCCATACCCCAAGTTCACAAATGCACTGCCATACTGGTGCGAACAGCTTGCGCTGCAAAGAAACCTACCTTGGTCAGAGGTGCAAGGCTGCAGGCCAGCTGGTTACACCATCTCATACTGATTGTTTGTGATGTACCGGGAAAGGCAGCAGGCAAGAAAAATCCCAACCAACTGGAACAGGACAACAGAACTAAGTAGAAATAGGGTCAAAACTGGACAGTATGTGCCTGGACCCCTCTACCCCCACAGCAGGTGACTGAAATCTTGAGCACTGGGAGCTTCTGCTTTGGTTTTGTACAAGTGAACCCTTGGATAAGGACATTTTACCAAACTGAAATATGGCTTCCTTGACCCATCATCAGAATTAATAAAAACTGCAAGTGGAAGGGTCTTGGTTCAATGTTCCTTCTTGTTAGATTTTGCTTAATGAACCTTCTACTGTTATAAATTTCTGTGAAATTACCATATATGGACATATGGAGCATCACAGCCAATTACCCCACCTCTAGAAAACAGCAACTGCCTCTCCCATTTCAAAAACAATGATGGAAGCAAGGTTGGCGGTGGGCTGATAGTTTTTATTTCAGCAACATCTGGAAGATGTATCAGTTGTTACTGCAACACAGGCACCAGACCTGAGTTTTCTGTACTATAAAGACATTTAGGACCTGATCCTGCAAACACCTGTGTATACAGCTTTACTCTCACAAGGAAGTAAGTACAGTTAAAAGTATGTTTGCAGCACTGGCCCCTTTTGTTTCTGATGCAGGAAAACTCATTTGAAAACAGAATGACACCAACAATTCATTGTTTGAAACTTGAAAACATGACTCGTTCCTGAATGATAACAGCAACTGCTCAAATTCCCCTATTGTAATAAAACTGATTGAAAGCACATGGGCTCACTGTTTATTCAGAAGTCAATCTGTACCTACCCCTTTTTAAGCATGAATTCAGAAGCCATAAATCAGCTCAGCACAACTTGTACATACCAGGAAGGAGCTAGGAAGCAGATAGGAGCTAGAAGGGACAGAATATCTCCTTCCATAGGACACTGACCCCTAAATGCAGCTATGATAATCTGCCAACACAGCAGTTCCAATAAGAGTGCCCATGGCACCAGGCTCTTTCAGTACTTAAAATATTTGTGACAGGGTAAAGCAGAGTGGCATACTAATATCAGATTAAAATAACCTGGCAGAAACTTCTCTCATTAGCGTACCACTGAGTCTTATGCCATCACGTATTAAACTTTCAGTCAGTCTGGATGGTACCACTGTGCTTCACACAGCAGCTTGAGGCAATTTGATTCAATAAATAGTAAACTCAAAATAAATCAAGCACTGCAGCACTCACAGCATGGGACTGGGTCTCTGCCACAAAGGGGATGCACAAACCCTGAAACCAAGGAAGTCTCAAACGTCACTTTCTTCATGCTCTACTCAAATGCAAACATACTTTGAAAAAACAAGGGGTTTGCCACTTGGAATCAAAATGCGGATCTGAGACTGGGTTCACGAACTGCAGACTGGATAGTGCCTCAAAACAAGAGGAAGGTCACATACTCAGACATATTTCATCTGCTTCTATCTCCTTGCCACCACCTTCTCAGCTGACTGCAAGGTACACTGGAACAACACAAACTGCCAGAAACAAAAATCCCAGTATGTGGGGCATTTCAGCAAATCCAACAATTGTGACAAGAAGGCTCAGGTGCTCAAACTGTTTGAGCAATTCAGCAAAGCCTAAGCAGGTCTTATTTAACATACAAGATCAAGATACTCATTCAGATGTCCCCATCACACATCCATAGATGCGGACAGGCTATCACAATATCAGTGATTGTGGATAAAGATGAGGACCCACTATATTTTAAGGAGAACTGAAGGCCTATTATTCTGACAAATACAAGATTGAAAGACCCTACACCGACAGGGAAGAAAAAAACCCAAACGCATAGCAAAGGACAATATTCTGATCAGAAGAGAACCAAAAGTGTGGGAGTTCTGTCAGCCAATGATATGGTCTCTAAAAACACCCCTCCAGATTTAGCCTAGGCAAGACACAAGGCTAGGTTTTCTAGTGAGCTGCACCCAGAATTAGAGGAAAATCTTCAAAAGCTAGAGGGCCAGATCTACATGAGTGTTCAGGATGCACCAGCTCCCATCATAGCACTTGTGAGGAAAACTCATTTCTGAGCACCCAGTCCCAACTGTCACCACACACAAAGGCTATTTCAGCAAGGAGCTTAGGGGCAGAGGCCTCCTGTTTCGTGCTGAGATGAGGCCCATCAGATTAGGAGACACTAGCTATACTGTTGTTTGAGGCAGGATGCTTCCTTCACCAAAAGGATAAGCTTCAGGTTTCATCAGAAACACTGCTAAGGCGTTTTGCTAAAGCAAAAAAAACCAAAACAAAACAAAACAGGGTTAACCAGGGCTGACTTAATTTAGTTGAAATGAGGGCTGATGGGGCAGTGGACACAGCAGGGCCAGTCTTTTCACTGTATGCAATAATTGTGGCAGCTAGTCAAAGCATGAGCAAGCGCGAGGTTTGACTGCAGGGACAGCTCTTGGAGGTGAGTTGTTCCAGAGGGAACAGCTGCTAATAGACCAACTTGTTGGAATAATGCTGGAATTTTAACTGCCATTTTCAGCAATGGGGACTAGGTAACACAGAAACAAAATCTGCAGTCCCACTGTTTCTTCCTTTACATGCTTAAAAACTTTTAAAGCAATTAAATATAATTAACAACACACAGACCAAACTCAGAGCTCAAGGGCCAAACAAGAGGAGTAAGGAAGATTTTACCTGGAAGCATGCAATGCCAAAGGAGATGCCAGCCACAATGCCCATTTTAGACTCCATAACTGTTGTTGCCAGAGTGAAACAACCCTGTGATGGAAAATGGTAGCACATGAGAAGAACTCCAGCTAGTGCATGGACGTGCACAAAATTCCTGACCCTCCCTAACACAAAGTGACATGCTCTCCATCCATGGACACAGCCCAGAAAGCACCAGTCCACAGGCAAAGGGAACAGTCAATGAGCCCAGGAGGGAATCCACTTCATAGTCAGGGTAAACCTGTGAATTAAGCTGTTTAGCCTTCCTGTAGTTCCTGCATAGGGGTGCCATGAGAATTTAGTAGTATAGAATATGTTATGAGAACACCTCTCATAACCCCTTCTTTTCTACACAAGACAGGCAGTATAATAAAGGCAAAGTAATCCAGGCATATCTACAGCACAGCTTTCCTGCAGTCAGAGACAAGCACAAAGAGTAGCTGGAACTTAGAGAACTTGACACGCTGGGAGCAGTTTTGCCAAACCTCTCCCTCCCCCTCAATGATTGGTGGCAACTCAGACCTTCATCCCATTACTGATTACAAGTTTCCCATGGCCCAAACACTCTTCCTGGACCCAAGTTCTCCTTTCAGGTTCCTCCTCCCACTGCAGAACCTGACCCTGGGGTGGGGAGAGCAAAGCACTTAATTACAGCCCCAGCTCTCCAATCCCCACACCTGCTGCCAAGATACACAGATAGATCTCTCGCTTAGATTTACTTACATCAACATACACCTTTGTCTTGGCTTTAGCCAGGTCTTTCAAATCATCTTCTGTACAGTCGTCTGGGAGTCTGCAGCAGCTCCGAGGGATTCCCTTTTCTGTATAGTACGCAGTATTTGTCCAGTCTGAATAGTTTTGGACTCCACAGCAATGCAACTGGGAAAATCAATTTAAGCAGAATGATAAAGAACAGTAAGTACATAGTCTATGAGACACCACTTCTATATACATCACTGCAGCACCCCAAAGACTTCCCCATTGTAAGACCTTCCCCTTCAGCAACCCAATTGCTTTCTGAAATTAGCCAGGTCCTTTCTTAACAGTGCAGACCAGGTCTTTTTGCCCTCAAGCTCATGTACCTCAGAAATATATACGCATGAAGAACAGGTACAGAGTTTTTCCATGTAAGCATTCATCTGCTTGATCCCTGCCCTATGGGGAGAGTTGTAGGTCACAGCCAGCCCTTTGTGCTACAAATCATAATGAATGCTCCTGATATGTGTAAGAAATGGAAATGCTGAGTCAAGGCAATGCTCCTGCTGAATATTCTGAGCCCCGCATCACTGTAGTAACAGAGGGGAAAGCTGCTGCATACCTCCTTTCATGGGACAACTGCAGTAGCTAACTTGATGCAACTTTCTCTACTAATACCTCATAGAAGAATGGGGCATGCTTGTGCTATAAAAGAAATAAACCAGCAGCCCCCGTCTCATTTTCTACCCCTCCATGAATATCAGGGTCTTCTAGGCAATAACATGGAGTACATTGGTTCCTTTTAGCACTGGTGGGAAAGCCCAATAGAAGCACTCACAGTTTTCTGGACAGTATCTACTGCCTCACTGCGCTGGTCCATTGTTGCATTGTAGCTTCTCAATGCTAACATGTAGTTACTCGCAAAGCTGTTCTTAATCTGCAAAAAAAAATAAGGTCATGGGGCTCAAAATCAGCAGGTGGGTCCCCATCCACAAGAGCTTCTTTATCTTAAAAATCAGCCCCAGCAGGAACAGTGGAGCAGGAATCACATAAAACCATCCATGTGCTTATTTAGAAGGGACTGGCCACTATGGTGACATCAGAGGGAACTGCACCCAGCAGCACCAAGCACTGGTACTTAGCGGTTCTATAAAAAAGAAGAAACCATAATCACAGTGATCACAATAAAAAAAATCATGGCTGTGTGTGGAGGCATTATCTATGGCAAGAGGCACAGGTCGGAACATTTTTAACCTCACATTTTAGATAAAGGATCAAAAGTCACAATTTAATGTCCGTTTTCACAAAGTCAATTCATTTTAGTATGAACTAGGAAATGTTCTTAGCTTATCAGTGGAAAACCTTCTCCAAGTACTATAAAGGTACAAATAGGAATTAGGTACTTGCCTAATTAGGTGTAGGAAGTAGGTGCCTTTGAAAATCTCATCCACTACATCCATTTTTTCTCTCAACACTGATGAACTTTTCTTTTTTACTTCATGAACATTAAACTCTTCTGGGCGTTAAGAGTGGTTAGTTTAGTAAAGTGTATTATGATTGCATTTCAGAAGCACCGAGTTCAAGTCTAGAGGAATTGTATTTTTGCTAACGTTTCTATCAATCCATTTCCATCCAAGCAATTACAATTAAAAAGGTGGTTCCAAATTTGTCACGTATATAATACATTTTAGGATGAGAGTAGGCTTAGCTGATTTAAGGTCCAAGACATGCAAAAGAAAAAATACATAAGGCCATACAGGGAAAGGGAGTAGAACTAGCTGTTTTTGAAGGGATATGCCTAAAAGAAAAACAATCAGAATTTAGTCCTCACTCCCAATTAGAAACTTTGTGTGTGGGACCCCTCCGCTGGACCTGTGTGACTTACTTAAACATGTCCACTTAATTGATTAGCCTTTTGCAACGCAACTTTTTAGTAATGGTCCTAGACCAGTGTGACTGAAAACCTCTCTTACCATCCTTACTAAGGGTGTCAATTTAGACTCAGAAACCAAATTGATCCCATTCTCAGTACTGCCATTATAAACCGAGCCCATTCCACTAGAACCAATGATGTTGCTCTAGGTATCTACTGTTGAAACCAGGGGTGCTCAACCTCTGGCCCATGGACCAAATGCGACCAGCAGAGTCATCACATCTGGCTTGCAGGGCTCCCTGCAAGTCAGAAAATTGGGCAGTGGAGGAATGGTGACAATTAATATGGCCACCCTCTCCCCTGCCAAATTCCCAAACCCCATGCTCCACATGGTGGGTTGAAGCCGAGCCATACACCCTCCCCTCCCAGCAGATGGACCTGGGTTGGGCCATGCCCTCTCCCCCACTGCAGGACCAGGCTGGGGCTGGGCCAAGCCACCTTTCCCTGCATGGCTGGACTAGGGTCAAGCTGCCGCTACCCCACTCCGCACAGCCAGATAGGGGCTGGGCTGCCCCCACCCTGGGCACGGGACTGGGTCCACCAGCCAGACCCAGCCTGTGGAATCTGGCCTGCCGGCCACAAAGATCATGTACTACTAGTCAAAGCAGAAGGAAACTTTGGCACGAGGTAGGACAACGAAGGGGTGAGACAGCGAGATGAAACAAAAGATGAGTGTGGACCCTCTCCTTTTTTCCTAACACTTTGTGCCACTTCCAGATCCCCTGCCTGCACTGTCCTCACGAGGAAAGGAGGGGGGTCTGAGGAGGACTCACCTCGTGTCTGAAAACAAATCCCACAATGGCAGCCACCAGAACAACCAAAAAGATGAGGGACAGGAACATGGCATACTGCGGGCAAGAGAAAATGTCAAGAGAGAGACACACAAAGCACAACGTGCCGCAGACAGGACATGAGCGATGGGAAGGGGTGACACGCATGGGCACTGCTCTGCTGGGCCATGCTGCGCCAGGGGAGCCCGCGGGGCAGGCGGGGGATGCAGGCAGTGCCACGAGCAGGTGGGGGACTGGGGGCCTGGCCAGGGGCCCGCTTACCAGCTTCAGCATCCAGACGTTGCCGCGGTCGGTGGCGAAGCAGCCGAAGGTGCCGAGCAGGATGACGACGGTGCCGGTGCCCACGAGCACGAAGGGCACGTCGGCGGCCTTCTCGTCCAGCAGGGAGAAGTACGCCTCCAGGCTCACCTTGCCCCACACGCCCACGGCCAGCAAGATGATGCCCGACACCTGGGCAGCGGCGGGGCGCGGGCTCAGTGCCTCGGCCCGGCCCC
>NW_005842196.1:1211628-1228151 GCF_000455745.1 Alligator sinensis
GAGGAGGTCTTGGCACCCGCTCCTGCGCCCCAGCGTCTGGCCGCAGCCACAGTCCCGCCCTAATCCGACCCGGGCAGAGCCTCACCTCGAGGCCAGCTCGGGTCGGCCTCCGCTGGCCTGGCACTGCCCTCTCGGCTCATCCCGGACCCGCAGGAGGGGAGGTTAGACACCGCGATCCTTGTTCTGAAGCTCAGTCTTCACAGTTGGTTTCTAGAGCAGAGTCCGGCCTGTTCCTCCTTCGAGGGCGCTGCTGACTCAGTCTCTCAGTGAGGAGTTCACTTCCACCCGGCCCCTGTTGCCCCTGTGCTTCCACCACACTTATTAACTCTTCAAACCATGGGAGACTGGTGCCTCCTGAGACTGGGGGGGCACAGTTTGTGGGCGGCAGCGTGGCAAGTGGCAACCGCTCGCAGAAGCTGGCAGCAGTTGCAGGGCGGGGGGGCAAGTGGCGACTGCCCACAGAAGCCAGCGGTGGCCAATTTCAGGGGGGCACCCCGCCCCCCATGCCCACCCTACCTGTCTCCTGTGCTTCAAACCTGCTCCTTGTCACTTCAGAGGAGCTCCCTGTATACAGCCACAAGGCTCTGCTTAGTCCCCCTCAAAACTTTGTTGCACTGGGATGTTCAAATGACAGCGGTTAGGCTGCTCATGTGCTTGACAACTGCCTTACGCTGACCAGTACCATCTCTTTGTCTCCTAGTACTCCCTAGCTGTCTGCCTGTGTCCGCTGATTGCCTCCTGTCTTACATTGTGTGGTCTTGAACCAAGAGGACAATCATTTTGTTCTGTTTGTGTATAACACCTGGTGCGATGCGGTTCTGGTCCGTGACCAGGACTCTGAGGTTTTTTGGTAACACAGATCACAGACGTGATTTCTATTACTATAGTGAATACCTTCAGTAAAGGATCCAGACATGCACTGCAGGCTATCCCCCTGCAGAATGGGCCCTGGACCAGACTGACAAGTTGCATGCAGAATGTAGACAGGGTCACTCACACAGCTGCTCCCTTCCAGATTGGCACCATCACCGTCCACATCCACTCAACCTTCTCAATGAAAACAGAACTATTTACCACTAAAAATGTTTACCCTTGGAAACAGCTGGCAGCACTCTGAGGTGATCAGCAGTCTGCCTCCTGGATATGCAGAAAAGCACTTCTGTGACCACAAAATGCTGCTTATAGTCCATAGAAGTTACTTAATCCCATAGGTGACTGGATTCACTGGTTAGTCATATTCATGACTGTGACCAGCAGATGTTGATCCTTTCAGAATATCTTTCCTGTGCCCTGAATTTATCCAAATGCAACTGAGAAGATGAATTCTGCAGACTCTGCTGGTCTGAGCACAGGACTGGGAGCTGAGAGTTTATGAGTTCTGCTGGGGCTCATTTCCTGGGAAAAATCCCTTACATTCTCTGTAGTCTCTCCATAGGGATCATTAGAATTACTTACCTTGCAAGGGTGTGTAAAAAGTATTTTCAGGAGCTGATCAAAAAATGTTGTGATTTAAATGAGAACAGGACATTATCATAGGCATATTAGTAAAAAAAAAAAAAAAAAGGAGAGGCTGAGGTGGAAAGGATGGGAATGGGAAAATAAGGTGGGGACATGCCAGTTTTTAAGTATATAAGTATTGTGATGGCTGGCATTACACAGTCTGTCAGTGACTCTTCAGATTGCTGTAATGAAAAAGTACTGTGGCCAGGTTGTCTGGGTATAAACCGGTACCAGAATTTACACCAAACTTGATTTTGGCCTGTAACATACAGAAAGTCAAGCCAGAGCCCGGTTCTTTAAAGGAAATGGTTTAGAATGGATTATCCACACCCCAGTCAGGCACTCCCTGCCTAGGGAACCTGTGCTCCTTCCACTCTTGTACTGAGGGAATTAGCTCCCATGAGGCTTTCTCCCCCATTGGAGGCTGTGAAATGCTGCTTTACTGCATCCTGGTTTGCAGAACTTTCTCATGCTGAGTCTCAGAATCCGCAGACCTCAATATTTCACCTCCTGGAAGGTGGACCCAAACTCAGCTGCAGTAGATATCAGTGGATGTCCAGGCAACAGGCCAAGGAGAGGCACCCCTTGCCCCCATTAGGTCTTCACTTCACATTAACTGATACGCTCCTTCTCCAGAGGCAGCTCTTTGGCCACTGCTGGGCCCTCTTCCCCACCTTCTCTTTTTTCCCCTCCCCTTTTCTGAGGAACAGTACAGCTTTAAGGGGACGTCTAGCAGATGCAGACGTGAACATCCGGGCAGTGTTAGTAGTGTCTCAGAGGATGCAGGAGCAAACCACTCACTTCGGGAAAGCTAAAGTACAAGTTTCCTGAACAAGCTGAGAGGAAAGAGAGAGAGAGGACAGTGAGCAGAGCAAAGAAATAGGTAAGATCCATTTTTATCAGCTGTTTGACCTCCATCCACAAGGGCTGGAGAAAGTTTTTGATCTAGACCAGTAACTAAGTGGCACTGCCTAGGAGACCTTCTGTGGAGCCAAAGCTGTAGACAGATGTCCCTGCATGCTGTGCAGTGAGAGCGCTGGCACTTTCCTCCACAGAGTCAGGGGGACAGTCTCAGCAGCTGGTTCCACCTCTCATTATAGCAGGTAGAGACACTGAGCAGCAGCCAGTGAAGTGGCAGTGCAGGCATGACCATCTGCTCTACTTTGATGAGGCACTACAAGGGCTCAGGTATCCTGATGATGATGAGCATGGCATAAAATCCTAGATACAAGCTAGTGGAGGGTTTGGAACAACAGAAATGCAAGGGGAGGGAATGCTTGTAAATACATAGATCGGCATCATAAGGGAGGAGCTGAGGTTTCTGTCTTGCTTGCTCTCCCCCTTGAAGTCTGTTTTTTAACCTGTTCAGCAGCACATATGTCCATCTGGCCACATTCCTGTGCTCTTTAGAAGTTCTTCATGCAGCCAAGCTCAGGTTATTGTCAAAGATGGTCCTTAGTCCATCCCTGTGTCTCTCTCCATAAAGCCACTTCTTTTTCTCTCTTTTCCCATCCTCAGCACCAATCTTATTTACTTCCTTTCATTGTCTGTCTTCTGTTCCCTTTCTGTCTATACCTATTGCCCCCTTACTGCTTTCTTTATGTAGCATACACTCTAGTGCATTTGCACTGACCTGAAACTGCAGTAAATCTGTCCCAGTCTGTCTGTAAATGATGTTTGCCTTGCCCCTGGCATCTGCTCTTGTTTCACTGATCTGCTCTCTGCTCCCTGGTTCTGCAAAGAAGAGGAAGATCCACAACTTGAATGTGAGAACTCCAGCAGCAAACAGATTGGGAGAGTCAGTCATAAAGAAACTCTCCTCATATTGCCTGGAGTGAGTCCCTTCTCTAGAAATCCAAGCCTCTCTTGCTCTTGACAGGTGTAGTACTAATTAGGGAGTTTAGCTTCCCTCTCCTGGAAAGCTCTTATTCTCTCTTCTGGAACCCTGTTCACACTGGGTCAGTTCCCTGTTCCTTGTGCAGTCCTTGACACCAGCACAAAGTAAGTGTTTAACCCCCACCCCCCTCCACTTTGCATGCTGACATTCAGTCACTGCACTGGTAGAAATGACTATGTAAAGTATAGCACAATGGGGAATAGGGGCCTAGTAATTTGATTCTGCCTGGGCACATCTACATGTTCATTAATATGCAGTAGTTACTGTGCATTTAATTTAGTACTTGTATAAGCAAGTACTAAATAAATGTGCAGTAACTGTAGTTACTGTACAGTAGAGCTGTCGCACACCTTTTTAGTGACACTACTGCACATTAGCCTAATAATACTGCGCAGTAGTGTATTAGCACTGTTGGTGCTGTGATGCGCTACTGCACAGTACTATTAGGCTACTGCGCAGTTAGCACCTAATGTAGACATGCGCCATGTGTCCTACTGTGATTAATTTGGGACAGGAATAGACCTAGGTTAGAATCGTTTGGCAGAATCCCAGGACCTGGTTTCAAATATTGCTCCCTTCAAGTTTCAACACCTGTCATGCTCTGAGTTGGAGGAACACAGTGATGTTGGTTCATGCCATTTTGTCATGCATCTCATGACATTTTGGCTCTTTCTTAAAGACCAAGCTCCAGGAGTGAGGGGACTATGTGAGAATCTCAACTTCTTTTTTTAAAAGAAAGTTTCTAGACCTTATGGTTACAGAGAAAAAATTTTAAATTTGGAAGGCTCAGAGAAACAGAAGGAAAATAAAACACCGGGTAATTTATTATTTTCCAAAATCTCATGACTTTGAGGGTCTGACTCATGATTTTTGAATGTTTGTAATTGACAAACTTGGAAAAAATCTGGGTCTCATCAGTATGGGCAGGAAAGCAAAGCTGGGGTAGTGAACAAACGTGCGTGTGTATGCATGCTTGCATGCATGCATGTGTGTGTGTGTGCATGTGCATTATTAAAGCTATAACAGGGGTCACTGTTCTGTTTTAAATCCATTTCCCTTCTTTCTAGGCTCCAGTGATTTGTGGTTTCTGTTGTTTTCTGGATTCCTGGAGCTGTAGTCTGCCTGCTAACAATCAGAGAGCTCGGGCACAATTCTTCCTGCTACTGCTCAGCCATCCCCACACACTGGGATGGCACAAGAAGCTGCCCCACTCCTGCTGCTTTTCCTCACAAAGCTGGTATCTTCCACCTGGCTTGAAGGTAAGTGTACATCCTATGCAGGAAAGGTGATCAATGCCAACTGGTGCTAAAAGGCAAGGAGACTGGGATCTAGCTAGCAGGCCTCTCCCAGGGTATCAGCATACATGAATAAAGCAGCAGGGAACAGCTGTAGTTCAAAGCACGGTACAGCAAAAGGAGCAGATTGAAGAAAGTGGAGAAAGACAGCATGGCTGGGCATCCTAAATTTGCTGGAATCCAGGTCAGTTCAGCACCCCTTTTCCTCCAGGAACCTTGGGAACGGTCATCTGCATCAGAATAAGTCAAGGAGTCTGTGTGATGGAAGCCAAAGGAGCCTTAACAGCTTTTAGTCTCCTTGCTCTTCCCTGTGAGGATGATGCTGAGTAGCTCTGACAGGGGTATCGGGGAACGTGCCATTTAAAACGGGCCTGCCCGCCTGATGTGTGTGGTGGGTTTGCTGAGCATCAGAGGCAGCTTGAGATGAGAGAAAGAAGGGAGGAGAGACAGGGGAGGAGATGAGGCATAAAGAAATCAGATGCCCAGGAAGTCAGGGCCTGACTGACATGATTGCTCAAGGCAGCAAGGAGAGCTGAGGTGTCTGCCTTGTTGAGGGTGGGGGAGGGAAGAGAGAGGACAGCAGAACCCATTGGGTTAGGAACTCATCCAGAGATGAGTAAATAGCAAACTCCTCATCACAGCTACAATTGTGGGAGCTAAACTTTTCCGTTTGTTCTCAGCTTCTGGTGGAACTTTTGGCAGGCGACTGTTTGTCTGGAACAGCTGCACCATGCATTCAAAGGAAAACCCAAGCCTCTTCCCAGACTGGGCAAAACAACCCAACTAAAACACCGCAGCCTGTTTGCTGTAGAAATCCAGTCCTTTCCAGCAGCACCCCTTTATCCATCATTGCCCAGCTATCAATTAAGAGACCCTGGAGCCTGTAAAGGCCCCTACAACACTCTGGAAGGCCCTTCTCCCATTTGCAGTTTCTTCTCCCACTCTTGCTTTTCTCTCAGAGACTTGTGATACTTTAGATCCTCCTAGCTCTGTTACTCTGCCACCACACTATATCACTAAATAAATACAGGCTGAGAATGAAAGAGCAGCTTTCCATGTATGCGTCACTGTCTCCTGAAGGGGACGGCTCTGTGACCTCAACATTAGGGTTATAATAAATTATAATAACCAGCCTCCCTGGAACTGCTCATTCAAATCAGAGCAGGGCTGAATCAGCCCACTCTCCCTGTGAGGCAGATGCATTGATTTCTATGCAGTTGGCCATTTGAGAGCCTTGAAGCCAAAGTGCTGTTTGCTTTGAGTGGGTGTGAAAGCTCTCACAGCTTCGCAGCAGAGCCAGGACTTGCTCCAGCATCCTAACCAATGTGGACCATTCTGCTCATTGTGTGCTGGTGTGGTCCCACGAGGAGGTGGCTGGATTTCAGCAGTGTGGTGTAGCATAGGAAAGGCTTTGGGATGAAGGGAATTGTACATTCAGAAGAGCAGGGCAGAAGAGGGGGCATTATACTGTTGGAAGTCATAAAGATTTTCTCAGAGCAGTAGAGGCTTTTTAGAGAGGCTGCTGCTACTTTGTGCTCAAGCAGCAACACTTCTCCTTTTAAACCAAGGATTTAGAGCAGGGAAGAGTAGAAGGAAAGCCAAGTGCAGCCAGAGCAGAGAGAATGTGGTGGAGACGCAGAGTGGTTTTCCACAAGACTTAATCTGCTGTCTCCCAAGTCCATAATGCTGGAGGGAGCCAGGGCCACATGCTCTCCCTGCTCATTCCAGGCTGAGATTCCCTCTCACCAGTCTTTTCATTCAGGAGCCTGGATTGGCTGACTCATTTCTTGAGAAACATCTGGGATTCTGCTCAGTACAGGGATTCAGTTTCAAGACTAATACCAAAATGACATCTGGGGGACAAAGACTAAAAATAGGAGTGAAAATAAGTGTGCTCACTCACGGAAACAGAAATAGTGAGGGAAAGAAAGGGAAGCGGGGGAGGAGTGAAATTAGCTGGCTGGAAGGAAAGGAAATCCAACGGAAACACTATCTCACAGCCGGGGAATGTCCCCAGTCAGTCTATATCATTCATTTGGGCTCCAGGGGCAGGCACTGACCAGGACTAGGAAAAATTTGTGGTCTCCCTGGGCCTCCTTATGGCTCCTAAGGAGACCCCAAACTTTCCGCTAAGGGGGCTCTCTTCCTTTCAGTGTGGGGGAATGTCAAGCCTGAACTCCATTGAAGTGCCACTCTTCCCTGTCTCCCCCCCGACCCCAGGCTGAGAGAGGAATTAGGGCTCAGTTTCCTTTCAGTGCTGGGCATTCCCCCAACAGCCCCACCAGTGGACTCCAGTTCTGCCCTGGGGGGAATCACTGCATCCAGCTGTGAGAGGTGCATATTGTCTTGACTCACCATTTCTTTCCTTCGCCCAAAGGCACTATCCCTTTCCAGATTGAGTGAAGTTCCCCACACTGCTGCCCCACTGCCCCACCCAGCCTCCTCCTGAGATGAGCGGGCAGTTCATTTTCTTTGCTGATTCAGCCCTGGCCTGCCACAGGGAGGCCAGACTAGAACCAGGCCTAACCTAGGAAGGGCTCCCTGTTCTCCATAAAACTGAATGAACAGGCCAGCCCTGTTTGAACAACTATCAGGAGGCATTCGAATGGAGTGATCAGAAGGAAGGCTTCCTGGAATCTTGTTCATGAAAGAACTGGCTTGTCCTCTTTCCAAGCTCAGCTCTGACACTGATTTCCTGTAATAAATTAATCTGGCAGTCAGGCTGTTTAGTCTGCTGGACAGTGCCAGCCACACAGACATGTCACTGCCAACTCAGGTTGGGGAGGGGAAGAGCCCTCTGCACAGATATATGTTCCCTTTTCAGCTCTTTGCTGTGGCTGTGACACTGGAGGACCTGAAACAAGGGCACTGCTGGTTGGAGAGAGTCAGATGCAGGCAAAAAGAAGAATGATGCCTACTGTGTTCTGGGCTAAGCTGTGCAGCTGTTTGCACTTTTGTGGCTGATTGCACTACAGGTCCGTTCTCATTCTGGACTGTCTTCCACCTGCAGTGTGTTCAAGATGCCTGATTCCTCCTTGCTCCATACTGCATAGTCTCTGGTGTGAAGTGCTACCATCCCTAAACTGCAATATCTTACACCCACCTCGCACCAAGGGAGGTGACTCCAACAAGGCTGTGGAGAGGCAGCCTCCCATCCCACCTTTCAGTTCCGCCTCTGTCTCTGCAAAACATTCTTGGGTACCAAGGAGACTACAGGAAGGAGCAGGGATTACAGGTTGCCTGGGGGACAAAGATGGTATTTTAAAAGGGCTGGGAATGCTGTGAGTAGAGAGAGGAGCAGTGTCAGGAGAGGGTTCCCACATACCAGGTCCTCTCAGGACTCGTGTTGGGACAGGTCACTTAAGGAAGCAGATTTACTCCCAGGGGTTCCTGAGATGGAAAATTTCCCAGAGCCTGACCTCAGGGAGAGCTCGTGTAACCACTTCTGTGCAGACCGAAGTAAGTGCCTGTTAAGTGCAGTGACGTGACCTGAGGATTAGTCCCAGCCTGGCCAGTAGAAATAAGGTGCCTAGGCAGGGAATGCCACCTTCTCATTCTCTTCTGTCTCTTCTCCCTCCCCAGGCTCTGGCTACCATGCTGCTGAGACATACAACAATGAAGTGTATGTAGAGGAGACACCGCACACTCCAACCCTGGACTACCGAGGTAACAACTTCTTACTGACCACCCTCATGGCTGTCAGTATCTCCAGCAAAGGAGGTCTCATGGGGCTGGGCACCCAATCATTTAGACTTTGGTATAACCAGCTATATGCTGCATCATGCTGCTTAAGCCCTTGCCATGAGTCACGTATTCCAAGGTAGAACAGTCCCCTTCTGGAACACTGGTTCCCCTCCTTCCTGCTCTATCCTTAAGTACTAATGAGCAGAGAGAGGTAGTTAGTCGTATGAGTCTGAAATCAGGCAGAAGGCTGGGTAGAGATGCACCTTGTAGACCAACTCAGTAATGCTCAACATTTTGGCCACGTGGGCCAAATGAGACCTGTGGGACCACTCCATGGGCCAGATCAGACCCCACATGCTGGGACTGGGATCAGGCACCGGGGCCCCAAGCCATCTCCACCCAGCCCTGCATGCTGGGATTGGGCCTCATGCCACCCTACATGGGAAGACCCATGGGCCTGTGATGACATAGTGTCATGGACTGGATCTGGCCCACAGGCTGGGGGTTGAGCAGCCCTGGACTGACTGAATCAGAGTTGTATAAAAACTCCCTATAGCATCTGACAAAGTGAGCATTGCTCACGAAAGCTTATGCATCTGATTCTGTTAGTCTATAAGATACACCTCTGCCCTGCCTTAGGTACTCATGTGAGCCCATTACCCCTAATGTGAGCATGTTGTCATTTTCAAAGGATTCATTCTCCCAAGAGCCCTGTGAGGCAGATGCCATTTTCCTCATAGCACAGATGGGAACTGAGGTGCGTAGCTAAGCAGCCTGCGGGGGCCCTCTAGGAAGGCTGTGGTGGAGTGAGGAATTGAATCCATATTTCCCATGGCCTAAACTGGCACAATAACCCCTGCAATACCCTCCCCTCTATGTCTCCTTAGTGCCTCAGTGGTGCTACCCATTAAGCATCCACCATGGAGAGGCAATCTGCTACTCTCCCCTGGGAGGGAATTACCGCAGCAGCCTGGGGACACGCTGTGAACTGTCCTGTGATCGAGGCTTCCGGCTCTTCGGGCAGAGGTCGGTGCAGTGCTTGCCAAGCCGTCACTGGTCTGGGATGGCCTACTGTAGACGTAAGTGCTGCAGACATATGATGTTGTGTGCAAGCATGTGACATTCTGTCTAGTGCCTGAGAACATGCCAGAGCGAGGTGACCACAGTGCATGGGTTACAGAGGAATCAGGAGAGAAGAAAATGAGCTTGCTATTACACACTGCACATGGCTCTGGTACTTGTGCTGCTTCCTGTCCCTGAATGCTGCACCTTGGTTCTACTCAGATCCAGTTTCCCCTCACTGCTGGCAGTCCCTACTGGTCTCACCTTGTCAGCACTTGCCCACTCCTCTTGCTTGGCTGCAGCCCCTGCAGTACCTTTGTTGCCTTCTATTTTAATTGTTATTGGTTTTTACACCACAGAAATCATTTGACAGAGAAGGGACAGGAAGTGGGTGAGGGAGGCAGCCTTTGAAGCTGTATTTGGTTAAAACCAAATGACAGTGTTGCCATCTCTCTCAATTTTATCACAATGCTTATGATAGCTACTGTTTCTTGTAATGCTCCAGCTCCTGGATTCAAGTGATTAGAGAAAATTCAGCTTTCATTGAGAAGGGAAGTTCCTAACTTCACATTCCTAGTTCCAAGCCAAAGCACATGACCAAGACACCTTCCCAGCTCCCAGCACATCAGACAAATAAAATAACCCCTGTATTAGTATTCTAATCTCATGATTTATGAGCTAGTCTCATGATTTTTTTTGAGGCCTGACTCATGGCTACACTATGCTGGTGATAGACAGATGATGGCACATGTTGAGAGACCCACCATTCTGTCCCACACTGTGAAGAGATCCGAGGGGCACCCTGGCCCCTGGAGCACACATAGAGAATCAGTCTCTTCCCCTAAGTTCTTCTAAGACCCCCTTACTGGAGTGTCTGGCTGCATGCACAATCAGCTCTTTGTCACCATGTCCTTTCTACCTCCTGCTCCCCCTTCTGGAGTTTTTCCATGAGATTTTCTCCTGGAATTCCATCAATTCTGTCATCATGGAGGCATTAAGACCTGCAAGCTGTCTGGCCTAAGCAGTCCTGAATCAGATGTTTCCAGCAGTAATATCTCCAACATCTGCTGAGCAGATCTGCTCTTTTTGTTGCAGAGATCCGGTGCCACGTGCTGCCAGCATTGCACTATGGTTCCTACCAGTGCACAGCAGGGGTACTGGTGGACTCTCGTTGTGACTATGCCTGCCTCCCGGGGTACCAGCTGGAGGGTGACCGCACACGGATGTGTATGGAAGATGGGCGATGGAGTGTCAGTGAGCCAATCTGTGTAGGTAAATCTCACCCTGCCATCCTCACAACCATGGAGCATGTGCCCAGCTCACCCTGGGCACATGCTCCAGAATTCATCCCCAGTGCCTGCTCCACAGAGATTCTGTTAGCCACATGCTATATTTCCCATGCCTGCTTCCAGGATACAACTAAACCCAGATAATCCCAGATCACTACCCCTGGGAACATGACACTGCTGGGTCAAGGTAATTTCCCCATGGTTTCTCCTGCTTCACCTCCTCAAAGGCATTGTTGTCTCCATGGTTTAGATAGGTTGCGTGCCCCAGGAGCATACATCTTTGCAATGTGGGATAGGCCCTACCTCCCTGTTGCTGGATATTATTGTCCCTCTGGGCTATTACAGCTCTTAAGCCAGGGGCACTGCTGTCTCCCTGGTCTGTTCTGGGTGGCATCCTGACTCCTGATGCCCCTGTGACTTTTATTGTCTCTTCCCAGCATCTCCCTCAATCCTCACCTGTTTTGTACTATCCACCTGGCCTACACAGTTACCCTGTTTATTTCTGCTTTGCTTGAGCAGACATTGAGCCCCCCAAGATCCGATGTCCCGACTCACGAGAGAGGATAGCAGAGCCAGAGAAACTGACAGCCACTGTGTACTGGGACCCCCCTCATGTGAAGGACTCTGCTGATGGCATCATCAAACGGTGAGCAGGAGGAGTGGGCACTCCAACCCTTGGCCCACATGCATTTATGATGGCTTTGCAGCCTTGAAATCTGTTTTGGGATCAAAACACTGCAGTATCATGCATCCTGAGGCATGCACACTCTCTCTTTCTTGGTTCAGTGTGACACTGCGGGGCCCAGAACCTGGGTCTGAGTTTCCAGAAGGGGAGCATGTTATTCGTTACACCGCCTACGATCAGGCTTACAACCGAGCCAGCTGCAAATTTGTTGTCAGAGTTCAAGGTGAGGGAGAAGTCACCCCTGTCCTGTGATCCCTGGCTGAAGGGGCAGTCTCACTCACTCCCAGGACAGGTGGGACCTCTAAAGGGCTTCCAGTTTCCCTCAGCCCCAGGGAGGCTTGCTGGCTCTGTACTCTGAAAGATGTGAGTGTATTTCATGCTTCTCCTTGACCCCAGCTTTCCCTTTCACAGTGAGTCGCTGCCCTGTGCTGAAGCCACCGCAGAATGGCTACCTCAGCTGCACCTCTGCAGGCAATAACTATGGCGCCATGTGCAACTACTTCTGTGATGGGGGCTACGATCGCCAAGGAACCCCCTCACGCATCTGTCAGTCCAGTCACCAGTGGTCAGGATCACAGCCTACTTGTGTGCGTAAGTGTTGCATGGAATCACAAGGAGGGACACATGCACGGTGATGCTCTCCCCAGGGAAGACTGGCCTGTGTCTTGTGAGGCAACTGGAACAAGGTTGAAGAACCAGACAGCACCCTTAGTGCCACCTGCCATATGTCACATACCCAAGTGCCAGGAGTCAAGGCCCTAACATCAGTTAGCAAGGTACCTTACTCAGAGCATGGGCTGCCTCCTTGCATGGGCTTCACTGCAACAGGAGTTATATTCCTCTAAGAATAGGAGCTCCCTTATATCTACAGTTGAAGACATTTACAGAAGTGAGAGAGGGGAGAGCCAAGACCCTGTCATATGCCAAGAGGTGGAGAAACTTCACTGGGTCCCTCTCAGACATCATGTCACCCACTGGTGATCATCCACAGCAGGTAGGGGAGGTTTCCAGTTGTCTCCAGTGCACAGGCCAAGCCTCTGCCCACAGTTCTGCCAGGACTCCTGCAGCCATGTCTGAGCCAGCACAGGCCTTTGCATCCCACCAGGGACAGGGGCAGGCAGGACCGTCTTGTTCAGGTGTTCCAAATTCTTGGTTAAGTGCACAGAAGAGAGACCCCAGGTCACTAGCCACCTGCAGCCTTGTGAAACAACCCCCAGAGGCCCAAATGAGACCTGTCCTGTGAGGAGAGGGTTCAGGTTTTCAGGTGGATGAGATAAGGGGAAAGGAACAGCATAGCACTGCATTCCCTGGTGGTCACCAGGCCTCTCCTTCTGGCTCTGGCTTGGCCCAATAGCCCCTCACTCCAAGTTCACTCCCAGAGTAGAGATTTGATACTTTATTTCTCTTGCTGTTAATGTCACCCAGGCCAGCAGGGAGAGGGCCCAGGGGTAAAGCTGGGCTCTACAGTCTCATGTTTCATTTCTCAGCAACATATCAGGGCCCAATCCAAGCCCTCAGCCCCACCTGCTTGACCTCTGGGAAAGCTGGAATCTATTTTATAACTGGCTCCTCTCCACATAACAAGCCAGAGCTAAACCCAAACCTGCAGTGGAGCCCTGCAAGCCCCCGGGGAGGGCTGCACCTCACGACCTACATCTGATTGCCCTGTAAACCGAATGCTGCCTGTCTGAGAGCAAATCCCCCTTGTGTCTCCATAGAAACCAGGAGAGTCCTGGGCACAGAATAAGACTAACCCCCCCCAGCCCTCCCTAGACTGGGCTAGACAGAAGGCCCCTGGTCACATCCCTGCATCCACCATTGCTTACAACACCGAGTACTGCTGCTCCTCTCACGTTTCCCAAAGCAAATCAAGGGCAAGTCCAGACAAGCGGACAGAGATCCAGACCCTTACTGGTTTCAGCCACTGGTTCAGACACTGGCAAGCACCTCCTGGTGGGGGCATGCCTGCAGAGCTAACACATTCATCAAATCATAGAGCAGGTGGGCTGGAAGGGTCCTCTGTGGGTCATCTAGTCCAGCCCCCTGCCAGAGGCAGGACCATCCCTATCCAAACCATCTTATACAATCCAAACCTCAGGAGGCTAGACATACACCTGGCTGGGGTCATCTGACCCCAGCGCTCTTTCCTGCCCGGTGCAGGGGGTCAGACTCAATGATCTGCTAAGGTCCCTGCTGACCCAAACATTTATGAATCTTAGTAAAACTACCGTCAACCCCGACACAATACATTATCCATTATCACAGCAGTGGCCAAAAGAAAACCACAACCATCTAGCCAAATCTAGAGAGTGGGAGGTTGGTCTCTCTGGCATTCTTGTGTGCCCAGGGCTGCCTTGGTTTCCATGGACAGGCGAGGAGGATTTGTTCCTCACCAGGCAGATGGAGCCTGCTGCATTATCGATGGAGCTTCCTTATTGATCTGTACAGCTCGGTCACAGTGAGCGTCATTGCTGCAGGCCAAATCTCTACAGAAAGATGGATCTCAGCACCTATGACCTGCTCCCTTGCCACCTAGTGGTTAGAGACTAAAAGCTATCACATCTAGTCAAAGAACCTAGCCTGCCTAGAGACTAAAAGCACCTACAAGCCCCAGCCTGCTGCATTTCTGGGTCCCTTCTCCACAGTCTCAATGTAAATTGCCCCAAGGGCTGTGACTCAGGTCTGTGGGGTGACTCCTCCTAGGATATTTTCTACCCTGTGCTGGAGATGCTGGCAACATGCTTCCTGCTGGGAGAGTGAACAGAAGTCAGAGTCTGGGGAAGATACCTCATCCTGGGAAAAGAGACATAAGTGCTGGTTATGGGGTAGGCGAAGCTAGAAAATGCAGGGAGGGGTGGGGGGAGAGGGCCTCATTTGTGCTCAGTTCTAACCTTCCTTGCTTCAGCCATGCAGATCAATGTGGATGTGAACTCAGCAGCAAGCCTCCTTGATCAGTTCTTTGAGAAACGCCGGCTCCTGATTGTCTCTGCTCCTGATCCCTCTGACCGCTTCTACAAGATGCAGATTGCTATGCTGCAGGTGAAGCCCCTTCCCCTGATGTAACCCCCCTCCACACCCCCAGCTAGTGCCCTCTGATCTACTCTGCTCTTCTCCTTAGCAAGCCACCTGTGGGCTGGACCTACGTCACATCACCATCATCGAGCTGGTGGGGCAGCCTCCCCATGAGGTGGGACGCATCCAGGAACAGCAGCTCTCAGCCAGCATCATTGAGCAGCTCAGGTACCAGCAATAGCTGTTGGGGCAGTGGGAAGAACAACTGCAAAGAGATCAGAGGCAGGACTACAGAACCCAAATCAGCTGGTGGCTGTAGCATGTTGATAGTGCGGGGCTGGTGGAGCACTGGCTGCTTCTAGCAAGAGCTGCTGCTGCTGCCTTTGCTGAGGTGGTGGGGTCATATGCAGGTGGGACTGAAATCCCTGCTGTTATCTCCAGTACTGAATGGGGTGGGTGAAATCACTCCAGGAGACACCTACTGTAGGTAAAACACACCCTGACACTCAAGCACTGGCTATTCAAACCCTGCTTTGAGCATGGGGGACAGCCACAGTGCCCTGGGGAGCTGGGCTGCCAGCACTGCTGCCTTGAGCTGTGCAGGGTTGGAAAGAGAGACAAGCCCTGCTGCTGTACCATACTGCAGCATGTGGTTGTGGCTGGATTGTACCAAGCTACTCGGAATAACCTAGGGTCTCTTCAACTGTCCTGCTCCAACAGGAGACTGGCCTGGGGAGCACTGACCTTGAAATGGCAGCTAGAGCAGGGCAGGTAGACTGTAGTCATTTAGACAAGCAAACAGCACAGGGTCATGTTGCCAACAAGACAGGAGGTGCTAAACTCTCATAGTTTCATAGTTGGTAGGGTCAGAAAGGACCTGAGCAGATCATCAAGTCCAACCCCTTGCCATGGCAGGAAAGAGCACTGTGGTCAAATGACCCCAGCAAGGTGTTCGTCTAACCTCCTCTTAAAGACCCCCAGGGTAGGAGCGAGCACCACTTCGCTTGAAAGTTGGTCCCAGATCCTAGCCACCCTGACAGTGAAGTAGCGCCTCCTGATGTCTAGTCTGAATCTACCTTCTGCCAGCTTGTGACCGTTATTTCTAGTCACTCCTGGTAGTGTTTGGGGGAACAGGGACTCCCCCAATGCCTGCTGGGCCCCCCTGACTAGTTTGTAACAGGCCACTAGATTCCCCCCTCAGCCTTCTCTTGTGGAGGCTGAACAGGTTCAGGTCCCTTAGCCTCTGCTCGTAGGGCCTGCCTTGCTGCCCCCTGATCATGTGGGTGGCCCTTCTCTGAGCCCTCTCAATGCTGTCCACGTCCATCCTGAAGTGCAGCGCCCAGAACTGGAGGCAGTACTCCAACTGCGGCCTGACCAGTGTCACATAGAGGGGAAGGATCACCTCTTTGGGCCTGCTTGAGATGCATCTGTGGATGCATGACAAGGTGTGGTTGGCTTTCCTGACCGTGTCCCCACACTGTCAGCCCACATCCATTTTGGCATCAATAATGATTGCAAGATCCTGTTCTGCCTCTGCACTGACGAGAAGGGACTTCCCCAACCTGTAGGTATGCTGCTGGTTCTTCCTCCCCAGGTGCAGTACCCTGCAATTGTCAGTGTTGAAACCCAGCCTGTTCTCATCCGCCCACCTCTGTAACCTGTCTAGGTCCAATTGCAGCCTATTCCTCCCTTCTAACGTGCCCACATCCCCCCCCCCACATCTTAGTGTCGTCAGCAAATTTTAACAGGGTGCTTTTTAGACCCTCGTCCATGTCACTGATGAAGATGTTGAACAGTGCGGGTCCAAGGACTGAGCCCTGGGGGACCCCACTGCCCACATCCCTCCAGGTCGAAAATGACCCATCCACCACCACACCCTGGGTGCGACCCTCCAGCCAGTTAGTGACCCATTTAACTGTGTAGGTGTGGATGCCACAGTCCGCTAGTTTTTTAATGTGAATGGGGTGAGAGAGAGTCTTTCTGGACTTCAGGAAGGCCTTCGACACTATGTCCGCTGCAACCCCTGCGTCTAAGGATTTTGTGACCTGGTCATAGAAGGCCACCAGGTTGGTCTGACAGGACCTGCCTCTAACGAATCA
>NW_005842196.1:1228254-1231412 GCF_000455745.1 Alligator sinensis
CCTGGGTCCTCCTTCCTCCCTTTTTTGAAAATGGGAACCACATTGGCCCTTTTCCAGTCCTCTGGTACCACACCAGAGCACCATGAGTGCTCGTAAAGCCATGCCAGGTGTCCCGCAATGACCTCTGCTAATTCCCTCAGCACTCTGGGGTGGAGATCATCAGGACCTGCTGATTTAAATGCGTCCAGTCCCTCCAGAAGTTCCCTGACTAGATCCTCACTGACCCTAGGCCTGGGTGTGCCTCCCCCAGGGCCTGAGGGGGTCCCGGCGGATGGGCTGATCCGGTCCCTGCTCAAGAAAATGGAGGCAAAGAAATGGTTAAATAGGTTAGCCTTGTCGTCTGGTGCGACAACCAGATTTCCTAGCATGTCTTGCAGAGGCCCCACGTTACCAGGTACCTTCTTTTTGCCCCCTATGTATTTAAAAAAAGGACTTCTTGTTGTCCTTGATCCGGGGTAGCTAGTCCCAGTTCCTGCTCCATCTTGGCCTTCCTGACCGCCCCCCCTGCAGGGCCGAGCAACCGAGGTATAGTCCTGCCTGGTGATGGCCCCTCCCTTCCATTGGGTGTACGCCTCCTTTTTAGCTAGGAGACGTTCCTGTATGCTTTTGGTGAGCCATGGGGGCTTTTGCACCCTCTTGCCCCCTTTGATCCTTGTTGAGATTACCTCCCTTTGGGCTTGGAGGACTGTCTCCTTAAGGAACAACCACTCTTCTTGGACACCTGACTCCCCTCCCCTCCGGGACCTCAGAGCCTCCCCAAGTATTCTCCTTACCTCATTGAAATCTGCCCTCCTGAAGTCCAGGGCTGCTGCCTTGCTGCAGGCTTTTGCCACCTTGCGCTAGATGGTGAATTCCAGCAGGTGATGATTGCTGTTGCCCAGGTGGTCGAGCACCCGCAGCCCCCTCATGAGGTCGTCGCCTGTGGCCAGCACCAGATCTAAAAAGGCATCTCCCCTGGTGGGGCTATGCACCTCCCGAGTTAGATGGAGGTCCTGTATTTCAGCTAGGAACCTACGTGAGCGGTCAGACCTGGCTGACTGCTCTTCCCAGTAGATGTCTGGAAAGTTCAGGTCACCCATGGTGACCACATCTTTTGACCTAACTGCCTCCGCGAGCTGACTTAAGAATTCCCAGTCTAGCTCTTCCCCTTGGTTGGGTAGACCCCTCTCACCTCCTGGAGTCCCTTGCTCAGCAGTGTGTACAAGCCTAAGTAGGTGGTCAAGATGGTCTGTGAACTGGGGGCAGCTGCACCAGGGTGAGGTGTAAACCCTGCCATAGAGGGGCAGTAGTGATGGAAGTCATGGGTCTCCCCTCATGAGAGCTGCTGGTTTTCACCTGCTCACTCCCCTTGGCTTCCGCAGGCAGTTCTTGCAGATCACCCGCTCCCGCTTTAACATGGTGTTGGTAGACAAGCAGGGTACGGACCGTGAGCGCTTCATCGAGCCGATTGACACTGACCAGCTCTTCGACTTTATTGACACCTACCTGCTGAGCAGCCAGGAGGCCACCCGGCGTGCAGAAAACAGGGATGTGTGCGAGTGAGCTAGTGCTGCAATGGCAGGGGGTGAGGCTTTGCTTTGGCTACTGGGGGAATGATGTCCTGCCCCCTCCTGAAACCCAGACCTCCCACAGCCTCAGAGGACAGGATTCCCTCACTGCTTTCTAGCTCTCAATAGTGAAAGAAGCAGCAGAGTCAAAGGTCAAGAATATTCATGGTGGAAAGGGACCAGCTGGTTCAAGCTGCTAGTGCAGTAGCCTTTCACAAGGAGGCTGAGAAAATATGTTTAGGCACTGTCTCCTCCTCCCCACCCTGCCCCGGCCCAAGTGATGAAGTAGCAGGGAAACAGCAGGTCAGGCAGGAGGATCTGAGGCTGTGTCAAGCCTGGTGGTACCTGGCAGGAGTACAGCAGCAGCAGATGTTCTTGATTTGTCTTTCTCCAACCCTCCTTGTTGTATTTCTTCGATGCCCAGGTTATGTAAAATGCAGCAAGTGTGCTATGACAGTAGGTCACCACCTGATAACAGGGCTACCCAGAGCAGCACAGGCTAGAGCACTGCTCCCAAGAGGGGCCTGTGCAGCACCAGAGAGATTTGGAACAGTTTCCCCTGGGAAGAGGATGTCTGTTTGATGTTCGAGAACATTTGGCAGGAACAGCAAGAATTGGATGTCAGATACAAAGATGTTACTTTGTCTAAACCCAGACACATGCATGATAAAGCTAAAGGACAGAAGGAGAACAGGGCAGGCAGCTGTCCCCAGACAAGGACAGAGGGCAGTTAGTACCTGGGTTTAGCAAGAACAGCTTGAACTGGGCTGCAGGCTTGAGGGGGAGCACTCTACTTGCTGCTCTCCTCAAGCACCAGATCTACTCTCTGCTGGGCAGTCCCACTCCATTTAGCCCTGGAGCATCTTGATCACATTGTTCTCTTGTCTAGAGATTGTATGCGTTTAGGATGTGGGAAACTGACCCACAAAGCATAGTTTAAGTGTTTTTAACTCTCTTTGCCTCCCTTTTCTTTCCAAGGTGCAGCTGAGCAACACTTGCTGCTGCCCTGGCAGAGCTATACTACCACAAACTACTGTACCGCTCTGTTTCTAGAACAGCTGTGAGAAAGCACACTGGTTCATCACATGCATAGTCCATAGCAAGACCAAGATCAATGATGGGTAGGGGCAGAGAGCAGCCTGCTGGTGCATAAGACATTCCCATCCTAACCCAGCAGCAACAGTTGCATCCTCATCTTCATCTCCTTACCCTTCAAACCCATGTTCCATTAATTCCCCTCCCTGGGGCAGCATAAGGACTCTCCTGCTCAAAAGCTAGTCCTGCACAGGCAGCAATGGTAAGAACGCCTTTATTAAAAACAGACTTCCCTTTGACAAGCATGTGGCAATTACAAAAACATGCACAGTACATTAGACAGCACAGAAACCACCCTCCCGAACAATTGCTCTACATGGAGTTTAAACTTCCGTTCCAGAATCTGCTCCTCCCCTCCACCTGGCAGTGCCAACACCTCCCTGGGAAATGGTTTGGCAGTTGAATGTTATTTTAAATGAATAAATTTGTATAACATAGCTGGCAGGAGCATACTGTGCAGCAGGCAAGTTGCCTTTCTAGCTCTCATCTCCAGCCACAAGCTCAGTTCAACAATGC
>NW_005842196.1:1231443-1247023 GCF_000455745.1 Alligator sinensis
CACTATCATATAGTCCCTCAGCTCCATTCCCTTGTCAGTGGCATGAAGACATGAAGATGCAGCCTGATCAGGTCACACTACTATAAACTGGGGCTCGTACCCTCAACACACTTCCCCATTACCAAAACTCATTCCCATGCAACCTCCAGCTTGTACAGTCAGACTGTCAGCACCATTCAGAGCTTTCCCAAGAGGAACAGGGAAAGGGAGGGGGAGGGGGAAGCAGGGGGTGATAGAGACTGCAAGTGAGGCACATGGGACGGGGAGTGGTGAAGAAACTGAAAAACAAGTTTAAAAAGAGCCCTGCAGCCCCTGAGAAGGGGAAGGGTCCACATGGAAAATCTTCAACTCGGAGGAAAAAAAATCCCTTTAAATAAAAACAGAGCTGCTGCCAAGAGCAATTGCTTTGAATGAGCCTGGATAGAGACAATTAGCTTTAGCACTACATGAGCAAAAGCCGGGGCGGCTGCTATACCACTGTTCCCCCCCCGCTTCGGTACTGTGGTTTGGGCTCCAGTCTGCTTGGCTGGTGCTACCTTGCTCAAGCTGGCATCAGTTCCAGTGTCGGTGGCAGCTACAGCCTTGTCTTAGCCATGGTGGAGCGGAGTTGCAGCGTTCCTTCAGCCCAGGATCCAGGGTACTGGCGCATCTTCTGCCACAGGCTCACCTCTTCCCCTGTGGAGTCCATCCAGTCCACCACCTGGCCATTACTCATGCCTGAGAGAAGAGGCAGCAGACACTAGTTTCTGCAAGGGACAGCCGCATTTCCAAGCCCACAGTGTGCCCCCTCAGCTCAACAGAACAGCCTGCTCTGGCCACAGGAGGGGGTGCTGGAACTGGCCAGTGACTGCAGCACTGAGAGGAAGCAGTTCCCAAGGGATTTCCAAACAGTATGGGTGCCAAGTACAAAAAGGAAGAGGAAAAGACAAAGCAGGAGGAGACCCACGTAATAGGGCCAGGTTACAGAGGTCGCAGAGCTGATCTGCCAGTAACAACCTGCATAAGGGGCAGGAGACAGCCACACAAGCAGCAGCGATGTGTAGGGGATGCAACGGGAGTGCTGGTGCACCCTGTCAGGCCACGCTCCCCATTTAGGCAACAGGCAGGGTGGCAGGCTTAAGTGCCACTGCCCCCCCTGCAAGCACCAGCCAGGAAGAGGGGCCCCCAGCAAAAGTGACTGTGCCACTTCCAGAAGTGGCTGCAGGACTTCTGTAAGCAGCGTGGCCGCTTTTTTGGCGAGTGAGATCGGCTGCGGGGAACCCCCCAACGCTCGCTTACTCAAGAGGCACCAGTCACCCATGCACACAGGGATTGGGACCACAGAACTCACCATTCCCAATTCCAAGTCTGACTCCTCCCAGGAAGTCATTGCTGGCCAATGGCTCACGGTCCCAGACAGTCAACTCCAGACAGATGTGCTGCAAGTCCTCTGGGTTGATGCGATTGTACACAAAGGTGTGGTTGTAGTGAGGGTTCAAGGTCTTCTTTGCTACAGGTGTCTTCCTCTTGGTGCCCTTGTTTCGGTGTGGCAGCAGGTAGCTGTGGGAAGAGGTCCTTACTGTCAGTAATCCCCACAGACAAAATGCTCTTAAAACTGCAGACGTGGGCGAGTTAGACTTTTGTGCAGTGTTACACAAGCTTTATCACATTGCATGGCAGGGAAGACTGCAGCTAAAACATGAGGCTTGAGCACATCACCAAGCAGAGGATGGCACCTTGAGGGGACTTTGAAACAGAATGGGGAAGACAGACCAGGGTGGCTCAGGATACTGTAATAGGCTGTGGGGGCTCCTTTGAAACTAAGCCACTCCCCTTTCCACAGCAGGTATCAGGTCTTCTCAATATCTGTAGTGTGCCCAAGTGTGACAGAACTTCAGTTCCAAGTGGAGCCAAGTATGCAGAGTCCTGGGCAGCAACAGTGTGAATGGCCAGACAAAATTACTGGTTAGTTCTGTGATCTCAGGGAAGACATTTTCATTGCAACTCCCAACAGATGAGCCCATTCTGGGGTGTGGTTCCCTTGGCTTCTATCCAGGTCAGCAAGAAGAATGAACTTCCCCTCTTCCCTTCTGGAATGACCCGTCCCTGGCTGGCACTTGCAGGAATCTGACAGAGCTGCTGACCTTGCTGGGTGCAGCTTCTGGACAAACTGAAGACTCAAGAAGCACTGAATACCTACAGCTCTACCTAGAGCCCATGGAAGTGAGCTAGGGCAGACATGTCACTTCAGTGCACAAAAGGTGGTGGTCAGAGCATAGGTCTGTCAGGGTGACCACACAGCCCTTTCCCGAGCCCAGGCCAGAGGAGAACGGACCTATTTTCCTAGACCTGAGCTGCTCCTCCCCCAAACAATATCCAGGTTGTGGTACCTGGAGGAAGTTGCCTTTGTGTTTAGGTCACTTATAGCCTCCCTCCAGTTCCCCAGTGCTTAGCATAGTACTAGTACTCACCCTTTGACAAAGCTATCAGAGGTCCCACCAGATTTAGCAGCTGTCAAGTTCTTGGCTTCCTTGATCCAGACTTGAAGTTCTCCCCCTTCCTCCCATTTGCCTGGAAGAGAAAAATCACACAGTCCAAATGTGCAGTTTCAAGAAACTGCACATTTTCAACCAGTTTCTCCCCAAAACACACCTACAGAAGGGCAAAGCCTGGCCTACACTATTCTTCTCTGTAAGAGACCCAGGTCCCAGCATGAGACATTCCATCTGCCTCTGGAACCACTAACCAGTGTGCCATGCTGAGGCCTGGTCTTAGAGGAACTAATCTACATTTCAAGACTGGCAATGCAGCATTCTGCAGGGAAGAGATTCGATAACCCTGTTCTATTTGATGCCAAAGCTTTGCTGCAGTCAGAAGTCCATTACTGATTATTCCATGTCTAGACAGAAAGGAAAATATAAACTACAGCAATGCCAGTACAGCCAGTGGCTTACATTCCAGGCACCATTTTCTTGCTAGAGCTGCTTGGCTGAGCAACTGCTTAGGTTCCTCCACACAAGTGTGGATAGTTCAATGTTTCTGAAGGAATGCTGTGCGTCTGCATACTGGAATTCCACAATGGAGAACAGTTTACATAGCATCTGTGCCACGCTGTTTTGGGGGGTTTTTTGATGCATTACATTAACAGCTTAGTTTTAGAGCTCAGACAGATACTCACCCTTTCTGCTAGTGCTTGCTCCCAAGTGTTTGGCAGATGGGATGTATTTCATGGAAACAACCAGCTCACCTTTATACTGTGGGGAACTGGAGTCAGCACCAGCCTGGAAGATGGGTAAGTCGGGTCACTCAACATTTACTAGGGAAGGATAATGCTAAGTAACATGCACTAAAGAAAGGCTGTCCAACTTGTAAGTGACTGGGGCTGCACAGGCCAGGGCCCTCAACAGTATAAACTGAGGGCCCAACAGGGCCACCGCCATGTGGGCAGCCCCCCTCTCTGATGTGCATGGGAAGCCCCCCCCCCACTGCTACACTGGGCAGGATGGGCAGTGCCCTCCCATAGCTCACCAGCTGTGAGCTCCCCCATCAATGCAAGCTGGACCACTCTGCCTAAACATGTGGGGAGCCACAGGAAGCAGAAGCTGAAGGAGGGAGTGGAAACCTGGAGACCCCAGCTGCAGGAGCAGCCAGAAGAACAGGGAGTGGCAGCCTAGTAGGAGTATGGAGGCTGCGGATTAAGCCCTCATGGGCTGCATGCAGCCCCTAGGCCACCAGTTAAACATCCTTTAGTGTAAGGCTGCCCAAGAGTTCATTAAGTACAACTGTGCTGAGTCAGGGCACGGCCTAACAAGTATACAGGCTAAGTGTCTGGGCTGCTTCCTGCTCATAAAACATTCTAGCAGGCTGGCCGACATGAATGGTTTGACTCATCATAAATTGGCGTGCATGCTCCTATCCTAAACTGAAACTACTTCTATAGTTTCATTCAGGGGTTTGCTGCCCTGATCTTAAAATTTTCACTAGCTGCAGGATAGGAACAGACCTATAAAAACACCAGATTCAGCTACATCACAGCAGGCTCTTGCCTCCTTCTGAAGTGGTATAAATGAGGAGCAAACAAACCTGGTTCTACTGTATTTGGCTCAGAGATAGTACCTGCTCAAGTGGCAAGACCCCAGGAACATATTTTGGTTAAAACTTCATCCATTTGGGAAAGAGATTCAGTGAAGCCAGCACAAAGTAGGACCTAACCTGGTCTTACTACACATGCTACCGCCACCCAAACATTCTCTTGGGTGTGGAAGTTGCCAGAAGTCCCCTAACAGCAAGAAGCCTCCAGCTCCAGAAGAACAACTGCAGACAGCCAGGGGCTTTGCTTCTACTGCCTGTGCAAACATGAGTTTGCAGTGAAAATGAGAGCAGCCTTTCCATCATCATTCCATGCACCTGGGCTAGATCCAAGTAGTTTCTATGGAACTGTCTCCCATTTAACTGGGTTGAATCGGACTCTTCACTACTGGAACATTTCATAGGGAAATGCTCCTATCCTGGAGCTCCTCTGGAATGGTGAATTTCTGAACGATGATGCCCAAGCAAGGACACTTTACAGTGGCAGAAACACTCATTGTGTTGGCACAGGAGTTGGGGCGAGGGGGAGGGTAGACAAACACTAAGCAGGACTGAGAAAGCCAACTGGTTTATCAAGTCCAGATCTCTGAAGGTTGGTCTTCAAGACCAGGATCCTACTGTGACACACTTGGAAGTTGACAAGTTCCCATTATCCCCTGCTAGCAAGGTTCTTTTCCATATGCGTGAATGGCTTGAAGCACAAGTGATTTGTCCAACCATAGCACAAGACCTCAGCCCTCTGCATTCTGTTTTGGGTCCTAGTCATTTAGCAGTGACTGGAAAGGAGAAATGAAGGAAAGGCAGTACCTCCTATCCAGAAGCACTGGCCAAACAAGGCAAGAGCACTGGCTGTGGGGAGCACTTCCTTGTTGGGGGTGCTGGAGGAATGGGAGGCACAGGAGATTACTTGGGCATGCAGATGCATCCATACCTTGCCATGCAGGGGGAGACACTCTTCCAAGTGGCTCTCAAAGTTCCAGGAATTCATTGGGATCTCCACTTCCCCCAGGAAGGTGTTTCGGCCAAAGCGATCATGGTGCCAGACTGAGAACTGCAAGGTCCTTCCGAGGAGGAGGGACTTGTTAATCTCATACTGTGAAAAGGTAAGAATAGACACAGGAAAGCAGGTGATGACTTCCGGGGCAGCTACAACCATTCCTGATGCTATCAACATTAAAAAGATGCCATAGTTGGCAACAAAGCTTTCCACCCCCCTCCTGGGATGCTACATGGTACATACGGGTATTGCAGCCTTCTGCTGTGAGGAGGATGCCAAGCTAAGCTACCCAACTGCACTCCAGGAGTCCAGCCTCACAGACCCAGCACATACTTTTCAACAACAGCAAGGGTGAGACTGCAGCTCAGTGGGAGAAAAGCAATTTGGGTCCAGGTAGGAAGCTCTGAGTTTTCAATGAATCCAATACTGACATTAAGATGCAAGGTTAAAACACCTGCTCCACGCTGACCCAGACACCCGTGCTTTCTGTGTGGGAGCTAGTGGGTAGAGAAGCTCCCTCACCCCAAACCCAGTCAGTCACCGTGCCAGGAAGCCCCAGACTCCTTTAAAGGGGCTTCCCACTAGGAAAGAAGTCTGCATACTGGCAAGAACTTTGCTTACTCAATGTTTGTGCACAAAGTCTTGACCTCAGGTAGTCACAATGCAACAGAAGTGGAAGCCACGGGAAGCCTCTGCACTTCCTAGGACCATTTCCTTTCTGGATTTCCAAGCCAGAGCCAGTTCTCTCTGCTGCTAGCATTTGGGGATGGGGAGCATCCATCCCTTCCCAGCCCCCGCTGCCTTTTCTGCATCACATCAGCTGCAGTAGGGACTGAATGGAGTGTGCAGTGGCAGCAGGGAGGGGCTCATTGGAAAAGAGTTTTTCAGGGACAGGAGGCAGTTCTGAAATGTATCCCCGCCTTCAACAATGGCACGAGGCACCTAGAGGAAGCCAGAGTATGAAAACAGAGGCCTGGGCTGGGAGGTCGTGAGCAACAGGCACAGCTTCAGGCTCTGACAGTGTACATCCATATTGCTATGGCAACAGGAGCAATAAAACCACAATGCCTATAGCAGGATGGACTTGCTGAGATTTTTTCCCCCCCAGTTGTCCCTGTCCCAGTTCCAGGCCTCTGAGAATAGAACTTTCTACAGGATCTTCACACTATAACCAGAGCACTACACAGAAGGTCAGCACCAGCAGCTCCCTTCCCACAGCTCCCTCTAGGACTGTTTTAACTCCCCCCTGAAATGAAAGGATCCAGTGAGTGAGCAAAGGGACCCAGGGGATGGATGCCTCAAGAGGCAGTGGGGCCAAGAGAAGTTTTCCCTCATTGCATCTCAATCTGGACCATGCAGCTGCCTCATCCTGTGAGCTTTTGACCAAGTTCTCCAGAGCATGCAGAAGACAATACACCCCCAGTCCCACCTGCTCACCTTGAGGTATTCATTGTACAGGGGATTCACAGTGTTGCGTTTGATGGTTGTCTTGCGCTTGCCTTGCCGGGATTTGTCAGGCAGGAGGTAAGTCTTCACATAGCTGAAGGGGAAGAGTAGGCAGTGAACCCCATGTCCTAGGGTTCTTCCTCCAGGACTAATACGTTGCCCCTGCTTCTGCCCACCTGACACAAAGCCGGCCTCCTTCCTCCACCATCCCCATCAGGCAGGAACACTGTTCAGCTCATGTTTCTTTTCCCAGGCTCATTCCTGTCCTGTGCCTGCCATACTGCACAGAGCCAGGCCCTGCACCCAGCCCCTGCATCAGGCAGCCCTCCCCAGCCCCAAGCCTGCTCTCTCAGGTCTCACGGATTGGAGCGCTTCTTGGCCTCATCAGCATAGGCCAACTGGCGACACTCCTTCACATTGATGAGAAGGGTCTGTGTCTGCAGCTCATAGCTCAGAGAGAAGGCGATTTCTCCTGTGACAGAGACACTGCCGAAGTCACCAGCCTCACTGTAAAGGCTAACCATGCTCCCCAGTGTGCTCTGAAAGACAGACATGGCAACCCTAAGCCACTGCCCAGGGCTGCTTCAGGCAGCAGTCTGCTCCCCTCTCACTTCCCCCATACCAACACCCCACCAGCAAACTGTTTCCAGCCTCCTCACTGCAGCAGATCCTAGCACTGAAGGATCTGCCCTGTCCCTCTTATCTCCATCTTATTTTCTTGCCCAAAGAAAGGACTTCTTCCCTGTTCCACAGTCAGTCTCCTGTTATAACAGAGTGCTTTTCACTCAAAAGGCCCTTAAAAGCTTCAGACACCCTTTCAAGTATTATGGGATGGAAGCAAAGCAATTCAAGTTTGAGTTACAAGTCACTGGAAGGGCTGGGCATGGCACATTGGGCTTTGAACACAAGAGTACTGCCTCCTTGCATGGAAGTATTTCTGCCTGCAGCCCTAAGAAGTGCAGGGCAGCAGGGCCTTGGAGACTCACCGAAGAAGTGCCACTGCGTATGCTGTTCCTGGCTGTCCTCCGGCGATGAATCTCAACCAGGTTGTCAATGTCTTCCTCCACCTCATCCTATAATAAGGGACAAAACCATCCAGACAAGTAGAAAAACACCAGTTCTTATGGAAGCAGCCACAGCCACTGAGGGTCTTTATCCAGTACACCTCATATCAGGGAAAATGCCTCTGTTTGGCAGGGAACAGGAGACAGAGAAGAGCAGATGATTAGAATACAAATTCTACCCTCATAGCCTCTGAAGTGAGAGCTTTACATGGCAACTCGAGAGAATTAAAGCCATTTCCAGCTTCACCTACAAGTCAATTCAGTTGCACACTGCAGTTCTGCTGGTTGAGATGGAAGGAGGCTGTAGAATAGGAGAGTGACTCCACTCCAGTCCCAGGGTCCACAGAGGATAGTAGAGTTCAGGGGACACTACCCTACTTTAAGCAAAACAGGTTGACCATACAGAGTGAGATGACCTCACCATTTCAGTGTTGAGACCTGGAACAGACTTGCTTCTATCTCCCAAAGAGCCAGTCTCACGTCCCATGTCCTCTGGACGCAGATCAATCACTGACTTGGTGTAGTCTGTGACGAAGACAGGAAAAGGAGAATACAGTCCACATGTCTCCCATCCAAAGGTCACAACATTTTGAGCTGGTCTTGTGCTCAATCAGTCACTGATACAGGCATGTTCCATAGCAGCACTGCTCCCTTTTTACAGAGGAAACTGAGCCAGAGGGGAAGAAGTATCCCAGTAAGCAGCAGAGGTAGGAATAGAAGCCAGATATCCAGGAAGAGAGCCCAACAGTACTAAGCCCCTCCTACTTTGAAAGATGCCTTACCTGCAGGCCTTAAAATCCTCCTGGGATTCTTCTTAAATATGGTTTCATTCTCATCTGCAGAAACTCCACTTTGGCTTTCCAAATGCACTTCCTAGGAAGGAACCCCCCCACCCCACCAGACTGTTCAGAGAGGAGGAATGTGGCTTTGCAGAGCTCCTGACCCCAGACCCTCCAAACAGGGGAACTCAACTGCTCTAGCAGGAGTAAACAGTGCATACATTTTCCAAGTCAGAGGGATGAGCATCTCTGGAGTGGATAGGGACTGTTAAAGTGGATACACTGGACCCTGCGGGTCCTGGGGTTTGCTTTCCCTCCTGGAGCGAGGCAGCTTTATCCAAAGAATTTCTCCTGCCAACAATACAAAGAAAAGTCAGTCTTGGTCTGTCTCTCTCTCTCTCTCTATATATATATATATATATATATAGCATGGGAGCTTCTTGCCAGGGGAGACAGGAAATGCTGCCTAGTGACCATGAAGTTATTGACTGAGTACTTCCTTCCCTCAACAGCACTGAAAACAGCCCTCAAGCAAGACTGCTTAGCTGTGATGCTTCAATGTTGCATGCTGGTCAGGTTAAGTGAAGGAGCTTAGGGCCCTTATCTACCCAGTTAGCTTTACTGCTGCAATGCGCGTCACAGACAGACTCGATGTACTTACTACTTAACAGCAGTGCTACTGCAAACAGCACAGAATACACCTTTGTCCTCCCATAGCAAGACTAGAACTCTAGGCCCCTCAGGGTGCCTTGGTGCTCTGCAGGCCCTAAGACACCAGCCAGTTCTGGACACAGAAGTAGCTTCCCAAGAACATTGGACATGAAGCAGAGGCTGGTTCATGGCTTGCTTTCAGACATACCCCAAGACTAGCTATTTCTGAAGAAATGAGCTTCTCTCCTACCTCAAACTGAATGGATTCTCTAAACTGCCATTTGAATAGGTGGAGGGAAGTATCAGCAGAGGAGACAACCCAGGAGCTGGGAAGAGGACATACGCAATCCCTCCCAGGGCACCATTTCTGAGCCAGTCTCAAGGGTCCTGGAACCTCACCAGCTTATTTCTTATACAAGTCCCATTGCCCTCTAACAATGACCTTCAGGCCTGACTACTGGCACTCCCCTGCTACAGCACAGGTACCAGATCTTCTAACCTGGAGCTGGCAGCCATGCCAGTGGAGCCAGGTCTGTACCCATCCAGGCTCATGTTTTCCATGGACTCCGTATCACTCTTTGCATCTCGTGGAACCGAGGCTTCAGAAGGCAAACTGAAGAGACAAGATTTATGTCTGTCAACTGGCAGGGAGGATCACTCATCTGCAGCACAAGAGGCAACCCCCACCAAGACACAGAAAGAGGGGGGCTGGGCTGCCAGCCAGTAGCTTATTAGTCACATCAGTGCTGCTCCCTCCCTCCCCAGGGTCTGGGGGAGGACACTAGATACTGACCACAGAGAGATTAAGGGGGCTCAAGCCACAGCTTATAAAACAGTAGATTTGCCATTAAAAAGCAATAGATACAATAAAATCCATCTGAATTGGCCACTATAATGATCACAAAAAGCTAGGTTGGTTTGGAGATCTGCTGAAGTCCTTGGGAAGGCTCCCCTGGAGGGATGAGGTGTGAGAGAAGTCAGTCACCAGTGACAAAGCTTAATGTTTAACAGTATCCAAGAGATCCCTGAAAGTGAGTATCAAGAAGCAGAGGCAGCTTCCAAAAGGCAGTATCTACTTCCAGCGCACCCCAGGTACCTTACAGATACACTCCCATAACTGAAGTCATTAGACTAAAACACATCTCCAATGGTTGATTCCTTCAGGGGCAGATCACAGCTGAGCTCCAAGCCATGTGATCAAGGGTCTCTTGTGAATGGGGTGGTATGAAGCTACTTCAAAGCAGGGAGAAATGACAGAGAAACGAGTCTATGGTTGCCTGGTTGTGCCTGCATCCCACATACCAAGGAAGGCAACACCAGTGGATGGGCCTGCCTGAAGGAACAGGGCTGAACCAATGGATAAAGTGTACCCCTTCTTCAATCCAAAGCTCTGCCAATCTTGGAGAAGATATTGGAGAAGACAAGTCAGGGCCAGGAAAGTCTGGAACTACAGCCTCCCATACCAGTGGTAAGGCAACCCAAAGCATCAAATTTTAAGCAAAGAAAAGAGCTTCTGCAGTCATGTGTTTGCTAAGGCTTAGGTTCTATTATTATTTCTAGTATCAGTCACCCCCCCCTGAATCAAAGCCAATGCTACCTTCTGCTACTGTCAAGGCTCTCTTCCCTGAAGACACTAGCCCTTATTATCCCACTGTACTGCTCCATGCACATGGAATGCAAGCTAAGCTGGGATGCAATTCCCAGGTACCAGGGAAACAAGAGGGTGGGAAAGCAGGTACATAGGAAAATTATTGAGCTGAAAAGTGCCCTCTCTCCCGGTTAGGAGAAACAGGGACTTTTGCAGAGCTGACATGGCCTCACCTTGGTCCCTTCCGTCTGTCCTGGGGACTCTTCTGCCGGGTGCCGGGGGAGTTCTTGGGATCAGCCCGCTGTGCCTGATGGAGAAGCGTTTGCCCCACAGTCTCCCTTTTGCTAGCTGAGAGAGAGAAGGAGGGACACCAGGCTGACCCCAAAGCTGCCTAGAGACCTCCCACATCCAAACCCATCATCACTCAGGAGCACCCAAACAAGAATCCCCCATTCAAAATTGGAGGGCCCTCAAAGGGTAAGAGAGGAGTCATTTGCAGGGTTACACTGCACAGCCTGTTACTCAGCCCACATTAATGCTCTCCAACATGGACCTCTCCCCTCACCAGCGTGACTGCACCTACCTGCAGGTTTGTGCCTAAGAGACAATCGCACTACGTCACTCCCTGGCCTGTTTGCAAAGCGATTGACCCTCTGGTCATAAAACCAGTCGCCAGTTGCCTTCTTCAGCTCTCTGCCAGGGGAAAGGGGAAGTTAGAGGCTGCTCTTACCATACACAAAGGTCAGCACTCTGCCCCATCACTCTACCAGCCCAAAAGGGAACATTTAGGCAGCAAAGTCAAGAAGCACAGAGACAAGATCCCAGTCCTATGAGGCTGACATGCTAGCTTACACAGCTTATGGACTCAACTGCCCCAGAGCCAAGAGGCCAGGGTCAGCCCCAGCAGAGTCAGCTAAAGTCACAGCCTTCATAGAGAGACTAGAATAAGCAGATTTTGGGTGCAAAAGCTGCATGAGACTCTCCCAAGGAGCTGCAGCAGAAGAAGCTGTGGGGCAAGCCACAGGAGAGAGAGGAGCAGTCACAAGGAAAAGGAGACATAGAGGGTAAGGCAGGGGAAAGGAGAAGTTTGCATCCTGCTTGTGAGGAGCAAGTGGGGGACACAAGCATGGTCTGGACAACATGGGACTATGAAGTCCAAGCCAAGGAAAGAAAGGAACAAGCCAAGACAGGACAGAGCCAAGACTCCTGGCAGAGGAAGTGGAGAAGGGCAGGTTCTAGAGACAGAGGAAGCCATGAGGACTTTGTTGCATACAGGAGGAAGAGGAGGAGGGGTGTCTGTCGTGGCACTGGGGTTACAAGCCTGGATGGCCACTGGTGAGGAGGGAATAGGCAAGGAGACAGCAGTGGTCAGGGCTCTGAAGTGCTCAGCACAGCCCCCTCACAGGCTCACACTCACGCCTCCTTGATGCAGACTTTGCAACGCCAGGTGCTGTTGATGCTGTAGGAGCGGCAGTCCCGACACACCAGGTGGTTGCAGCCACGGCAGGTATTGGCCTTGGGGCTCACTCGGCCCAGACTCTGCTGGCACCGGGCACAGGTCCGCTCGCTATAGCGCTGGCTACTCCTCTTGGCCCCTTTGCGCCGGATCTCCAGCAGCTCATTCTTCAGCCGCCTGCTCAAACCCAAAAGCCAGGAACAGTTAAAACTCAGAGAGAAAACCCCATGACACCAGTTGATACAACCTCTTCCTTGAAAACCAGCTTGAGCAAAGCTGTGCTGCCTACCCCATTCACCCTCACCCAGGAGGGTGGACACACAGCACATCATGCCCAGTTGCATGATTCCTGACCCACTCTACCTTGCCATTGTTGGCAAAACCTAACAGAGCAGGAACTGAAGGGGGAGACTGAAGGACAAGTTCTGCATCCCCTCCATGCTCTCACCTGATCCGCCTCTCTTCAGCTTTCCGCAGTTCCTCATCCCGTTGCAGGACCTGCAGGATCAAATCCCTCTCCGTGTCCAACAGGAAAGACAGGTCAACAGCCTCCGACATGGCTTCTCTGGAGCCGCCCACCCTTTTTTAAAGCAGGTGGCCTCCTCCAAGCTAGAAGCAAATGAGCAAGTTCATAAAGTCAAGTGCTGCACTGCTGCATGCCTCTAGCACACTGCACTGGTCTGAGAAGAGACCCTCCCCAAATCCCCAAATGCAGTCAAATTGACCCAGTATTTATCATAGGTTTGGCCCTGCAGTTCCTTCACCTCATAGCAAGTCTGCCTACACAGGAGTCTATGTTGCTACATGCATCAGGCTCTGAAGCACAGCCAGCTTCATCTCCTCCCCTTCCATTCCTGGGGCACTGCCTCTGCTGCCCTCTCAGCTACCTAGGAGGCACATCGGTGTGTTCTGGCACTCCAGTACTTTGCACGTGCTTTAACACACCCTTGGGGGAGCATTAGGCAGTTATGTCAATTCACCAACAGGCTTAAGGGGGGGGGGGGGGGGGGGGGGGAGGGAGAGCAGGAGTAGGACGGAATAGATTTTAGAATTGGCACTGCCCCTCCTCTTTCTAGCAGCTTGAAAGTGCCTGGATAGTTATGACTTTCTAAGCTTCTGATCTTCCCATACCTGAAGAAGCTACTGTGCATCTACTGAACTAGCAGTAGGTAGCTACTTCTAGCCTGTAGATTTTAGCCCATGAGGGTTCTCCCTTTGGCCCCACTGATGGGCAGGACTTGGGAGATTTAAAAATAAAACAAATCTGCTCCATCCAGAAGCTGCAGAGGCAGCAAAGAGTTGCTTGTGCTTTATAACAGACTATCTACAAAGCTTGCCTTTATCAAGTTGCTTTCATTCCCAGAGCAGCACAATATATCAGACACACTGCACAGAAGGAGCAAGCCAGGAAGAGCTTTTAGAAGCATCCGTCTCCCTTAGGCTCTGAAGTACACACACATCACAACCCATTACATCGAAAAGCAGCGCTGCCACTACGTTTGTCAGTCTTAACTGAATCACTTCCTGAACTGAGCTCCTGCTGTTCACAGAGCATTGCTTTCAAGTACAACCAGCAGAAAGTTTGCCCTTCTGCAATGCTGTCCAGAAGGGACCTTCCTGCTTCCTAAATGATACCACAGCCATGGCTATGGTTACAGACCTGCTGAGATTCCACAGGGCAACAGGGATTAGAAGTCACTGGAACAGGAGGCGAGTGCCTCAGGAGGCAAGTCTTGTTTTAAGACACATTAAATTTAGCACCCTCTCTTTTTTTCTTTTTTAAAGGGCCAGCATGAGATACAGCAGAGGCTTGGTAACAGCACAAAGTAAAAAGTAAACCCACTGTTGAGGACTGTTGTTCTCATGAACACCAAGCAAAACTAAGTTGTCGTGTTAGAGTTTGCAAAAGCTTCTGAACTGCAGTTTACATATGGTGTGTGTATAAAGAATCAACTCCCATGAACACCCCTGCCTCATAATCCTTTAGGGTACCCTTAAAGTTTCTAGTTCAATTTTCTCTTACTTTTAACTAAACAGCCACTGTCTCCTAAACAACTGATTCTGGCTCATTCCCCCCTCCCCATTTTCAGTCTAAGCAATATTCTAAAAAAAAATTAAAAAAAACAAATGTACTATGGGACTAGGTTCAGAATTAAAAACCCAATTTAACCTGGAAGTTTTGCCTCCCCTATTATTTCCAAGTTAAAACAAAAAATAATTATTTAAAAAACCCCACTGAAATCACAAGAAATATTATCCGAGTTTTAAAGAACTCTCCGACAGTTTAGACGATTATGCTAATGTATGTGACAAATAGAAAATAAAATGGATAATTGTATTATTGTTCTTGTGGAATAAGATGCAAAACAGAAAATAAACACATCTACATTTAAAGTTAAATAATCACACATCAGGTGCTCTTCACTCAGGCTGCTAAATTTAACAGGAGTTTTAAAACTGACCATATTTCTTTAAAACAGCCTTGTTCTACTAATATGGACCAAAATTAAAAACCATTTCATAAAGAATAAAAGACTAGACCTAGAAACATAATAAGAACAGGAAAGAACTAGCTGGTATACTAAATAAATCTATTCCAGCAGTTTCTTCAAAGTCTTTCTGAAATAATCCCACATCCAGGAATGAGCCTCTAAAGTGCGTTCCATACAGCCCCTCTATCATCAAGTCTGTTACCACAGTAAGCAAAATTGAGCAGTGTTTTCTACTCATAGATTCATAGATGTTAGGGTCGGAAGGGACCTCAATAGATCATCGAGTCCGACCCCCTGCATAGGCAAGAAAGAGTGCTGGGTTCAGATGACCCCAGCGAGATACCCATCTAACCTCCTCTTGAAGACCCCCAGGGTAGCAGAGAGCACCACCTCCCTTGGGAGCCCATTCCAGATTTTGGCCACTCTAACTGTGAAGAAGTTCTTCCTAATGTCCAGTCTAAATCTGCTCTCTGCTGGGTTATGGCCATTATTTCTTGTAATCCCCAGGGGCGCCTTGGGGAGTAAAGCCTCACCAATTCCCTTCTGTGCCCCCGTGATGAACTCATAGGCAGCCACAAGGTCGCCTCTCAACCTTCTCTTGCAGAGGCTGAAGAGGTCCAGGTACCCTAGTCTCCCCTCATAGGGCTTGGCCTGCAAGCCCTTAAGCATACAAACGGCCCTTCTCTGGACCCTCTCCAGGTTATCCACATCCTTCTTGAAGTGCGGCGCCCAAAATTGCACGCAGTATTCCAACTGCGGTCTGACCAGCGCCCCATAGAGGGGAATTATCACCTCCTTGGTTCTGTTCATCATGCATCTGCTGATGCACGATAAAGTGCCATTAGCTTTTCAGATGACTTCGTCACACTGATGACTCATGTTCATCTTGGAGTCCACTAGGACTCGAAGATCCCTTTCCGCTTCCGTGCCACCAAGCAGGTCATTTCCTAGGCAGTAGGTATGCTGGACATTTTTCCTCCCTAGGTGCAGCACTTTGCATTTCTCCTTGTTGAATTGCATTCTGTTGTTTTCTGCCCAT
>NW_005842196.1:1248850-1249609 GCF_000455745.1 Alligator sinensis
TCCCACCAGGTTTCTGTTAGTCCTACTAAGTCGTAGGTGTTTTCTGCAAGCAGGAGTGCTAGTTCATCCTGCTTGATCCCCATGCTCCTAGCATTAGTGTATAGGCACTTGAGCCCTGTGACTGGCGCCTTTGTTGTCCCCCGGCTCTGATGCCCAAAAGGCCCCTTATTGCTTACCTGCTTATTGCTTACCTGTGCTGTACTGCTGGCCGCCCCTTGGATTGTATGGGGCTCAGGTTAACCTGCTTACCCTGCCCTACTCCACCAATAGCAAGCCCTACCCAGGGTACTGCCTCTGGCTCCAAGTGCCACAATGGAATTATTTCTGTGCTTAGATGTCCCTCCTTCTGACACCCCACTGGCTCCCTCAGCCACAATGATTTTAGCTAAAACAGAGGGGTAGTAGATCACATCCAAAAGTACAGCTGTGCTGCCATCTCCAAGTTTAGGGCACCACCGCATTCTGGGGACCCTGGTGAAAGACAGGAGCTTCGATATCCCAGGAGAGAAGTGAACTTCAGCAACGCCTCCGTGTCTTGTCCCCTTTTCAGCGTGGCAACCCTTAGCCGGATGCAGGGGCCATTTGCAAACGCAACAAACAGCCCTTAGCCCAAGAACGAGGCAAAGCCGCGGGCTCCGCTTCCTTCCCACCCAGGTGAGCTACGCCCCTGCTGCAGAAGCGGCAGGCAAGACCGAAGCGGACCCAGCCAGGAAGCGCCGGCCCGGCCTCTCGCTCCGGCTGCGGGGAGTCGGGCGGTCC
>NW_005842196.1:1249863-1250144 GCF_000455745.1 Alligator sinensis
CCTGGGGCGCGGTGCGGAGGTGCCGCTGCACGGGCTCGGCCCGCAGGTGCGCGCGGCCTGGGGACCCCGGCGTCACCGCTGGCCCGAGCCGGGGACTCCCCTCGCACGTTCCTCCCGCCAAGGTACTAAGAGTAAAACCCACCCGTCTCCTGGCCCGAGCTCGTCCGCACCTCCCCGAGCTGGGCCCTGTTCCCTTCTGCCCCCCACGTCCTACAGGCCTCCCCAGCCTGGCAGAGCTGTGCTACTGCAGTCCTTGCTTCTCTTCATAAAATAAAAGACAG
>NW_005842196.1:1250156-1262983 GCF_000455745.1 Alligator sinensis
AAGAGCACAGGGCTCGAGCCACTTACATCACCCAGAGCAGGCTGTGTAACTCCCACCATCTTGCAGGCTCAGGGCTGCAAACAGGTCCAGGGCACATCTCAGGTTTAAGATGCAGCTGCTCCAATTGTCCAAACCTGAGCCTAAGCCCCAACTTGTGCCAGCACAGCTCATCGCTGCCTCGCCCACCTGCATCCCCTCTTGTTGAGAAAGGAGAACCTATAGGAGTCATGGCAGACAGCAACTGCATGCAAGTTCCCAGGAAATCATAGAATCCCAGAGAAGCATGGCTGGAAGGGACCTCCAGAGGCCATCTAGTCCTAGTCCTACCCCCTGCCAGAGGCAGCCTCATCCCCACCCAAACCAGTCTATACAATCCATAATCTAATCTAATTTAAGCCATAAACTAAACTCATCCCTAATCTAAACTCTGCATAAGGCTATTGTCAACCCTGACACAACACAGACCTAACACCCTACCCTGCCATCAATAAAGCAGGGGAACCATGGTAGCCAATGTCCCACATCTATGAGTTGTCAGTATGTGCTCAAGAGGTCCTGGGTAGAGGGCCCCTGCTACAGAGGAAGGCAAAACCCCCCACAGTCCATACTAATCTGACCAAACTTCCTTCCTTACCCCAAATATAAGGTTTTACCCCAAGTACAAAAGCAAGGCCTTCTAGATGTGAAGGAAAGGCTACAGCAGTCCTCCGAGGAGGGTATGTAGAGCAGGTGTAGGGAGGTGATGCATCCCTTGTACTAGTCAGACTGCTACTAGGATGCTGCATACAGTTCTGGTGTCCCAACCTTAAAAAAAAAAGGTTGCAAAAATCTGAGTCTTGAAAAGAACGCCAAGAATAATACAATTTAAAACAGGAGAGACTTGAGAGGCTCACTTTATTCAGTTCATTAGAGGTTAAGAGGTTAGTCAACCGTGGTCTACTTACACAGGAAGAAGGTAACCAGTATAAGAGGGCTTGTTAATGTAACACGAAAGCTCAACAAGAACCAATGGCTGAGAACTGAAATTAGAATAATTCACTCTAGAAATAAGGTACAAATTAGTAATGGTGAGGATAACAGACCACTGGAAGTTTGTCAAGGGATGAGACAGACCCTATCATTTGAAGTGTTAAAATCAAGATTGGACAGCTTGTCAGAGAGACTGCTCTGATATACCACAGGTTACTGGGTAGATAAAGGAATTCTGTGGCCTGTACCAGAATTCAGACTAGATGTTCTCAACCAGCCCTTCTGGCCTAGAAACTCCTCTGGATTTGAGGCAGCTCACAGATGGCTGTCCTGTGAGAGCCAGATAATATTAGCAAGTGCAAATGAGCTAACACCCAGTAAGTAGGTTAGTTCTTGGCTGGCAGCTTCCACAGCTTTCACAGGGTAAGTGCTAGTGCAATGTGCTGAGATGAAACTGGCTTCCAGCCTGTGCCACTCCTCACTAATGAATTCTGCTGTTTTGATTTTTAACTAATACAGTTTAAAAACAAAAGGATGGGGGGAGAGGATCAAAACACTGAGCAGCATTTAAATCATTATTTGTGGTCTCAATTGTTTTTTGAAGAAATTAGAGGACAACAGAGCTCTCCATTAATGGGAAACTATAAATGCTGGGTTAATGAAGAAAAAACAATCTGGCTTCTAACACTTCAGAGCTGGTCCTATACACCTTAGGTGCATCTGTGTTACTTGCACATAGAATGAGGGCCAATATCAGACAGAACTCATGTTTGTTATTTATGTTCACTACTTCATTTTATTCTCTCTTTTATGTGATCATATGCTTGCTATGTTGTTTTAATTTTGCATAGGCTTGTGGACTGGATAATCTTATTGTGCATTTTTTAGCAAGAATTATATACTGTATAGGTGGCTCCTTTATTGTATGAAATTGTTATTGTACTGTTTTGGCAAGTCATAAATCTACTACTACTACATGGAGCAGCACAAGTAGAAGAGAGGAAAAATGAATCCTCACGGGATCAGTTACAGGGATGTGACAGTGAAACCAAAAGCATGATAGTGAGACAAGGCTCCCATCAAGGGTCTATGTGCAACCTAACTTTTAGAGTACAAAGGAAAGGCTCTGTACAAATCTGTAACTGGTCTGCTGTGCCTGCAGTGACCGTACCACCAGCCCTATCAGTTAGCTTGTGTATTTGCTTAATAAGATCAAATTTGCCTACTGGCCAATTCCAGCTTTTACTTTTTCCATGGAGAGCAGATTTTTGGCAGCACAATAAGCTCGCTCTCTCAAGACATTGGTTTGTCAAACACCCTATCAAATGCTTTAAGAATGTATTTGCCTTCAGTTCTATAGACAAGTTAGATGCCCCCTTGACTATCTGCATTTGTGGGTTGTTGTTTCATTCAAATACACAAGGGACTACTCTATTTTGAACTCAGGAGTAGGGCTGGTGTGGTCTTACACAGACTTATCAGAGTGGCTTTCTCACACAGCTCCATCATAAGTTCATTCTAGGAAACAAGCTAACGTTTTGGTTTTAACAGTCTGTGGTTACTGGTCTTTCTATGCCTGCTTGTTGTGGTAAGCTCCTACAGATTGTGGTTCTCTGGGTTATAGGGCCATGGTGAACATTCTCACCAGATACAATCAGTTTCTTTTTATATACGAGGGAGGAATCATGGCAAAAATGTTCTGACTGACAGGCCCCAGATGACCAGTATGTGGGAATGCAGCAGGCTCAGAGGCTCCATCCCCTTCTGCCAAAGCAGATCTGTACCTGTGACCAGCTTTTCCTGAACAGACAGGAAGTCTGCTGAGTTTCCCCTTCCCCTTTGCCTGAACTGATAACATTCTCCATACATGCACTTTTCTAGACTTCTAGGAGTTTTCTGGAGCCCCTCACCCCAGATTTGCAGTTGCCTTATACTGGGGGCCTCTACTCTGACTTGCAGGCGGTTTTACACTGGAAAAAGGGCCTGAAGTACACAAGTGGTTTTTGGATTTTTAAACTCTCCATAACTGGGGCTGCTTGGATCCTAGCTATGAGTTCAGCCACAAGAGACCAAGCATGACATTCAAATCCAGGCCCCAGATCTAACTCTGGGGGTGGCCAGACCCAAGCTTTTGGCTCAGATCACTTTGTCCTTTGCCCTGCTTTCCCAAGGGTGCTTTGCTATAGAACTTGTGGTTTATTTGCATGACTAGTACTGCAGCAGAGCTGGAGAAGGCAGCTCCTCCCAGACAGCACACACAGCTCACTGCAGAAAAGCTAATCTGGGTGGGGTCAGACTGGCCTGCAGAGTTCACAGGCTCCAGAGAGGAACAGGAAAGCTCAGAAAAACCTCTTCTTGGCTGAACCCTCCAGCAATTCCTACATCCCGATCTGTGTAAACCCTGACTGGCAGCCAGGGGAACTGAACACCCCTGCTGGGAGGGGCCAGAGGTGGCTCCAGGGCACTGTTCTGGGGTTCAGTGGCACGCTGTTGTGCACCGAACAAACACAGGGCTGAGCAAAATGAGTCACTCTGGGTTGCACTGGTTCTATCTAGATCTCGGGGGACAGCCCTCCCAGTACACACACAACCACCCTGGCTGGGAGTGCTCAGCCTCTGCTGTTGTCCTACAGAACAAAGAGATAAGAAAAAGGCAACAGGAAGCACATAAAGGTATTTGTGTATGGAAGGAGTCATACCTAAAGGCACTTCCAGGGGCTCCTTCTCACACCCTTCCCTCCTTCCCCCAACCAGACCTCACGGCCAGAAGGATTTCCTGGAACAAGTGAATTGCTAGGCTGGAATTTGCTCGAAAGCAACAGGGAAGTTACACAGGGCTTTGGGGGATGCTGGTGAGGAGAAAGAAACAGACAGAGTCACAAGCTAGGAATTTGGTGCATCCAAGCCAGTAGCAGCAGAGAGATATTGGCCAGGCCCAAGTTTGCATAAGCAGCTGGCTCTGGGGTGCAGCCCTGGTCTGCAAAACAAGTCAATCCACACAGGGATGGGGACACACCAAAGTCAAGATGCATCCACTTGTTATCTGCACTGCAACTGGCTCTAGTCGGTGCCTTCAGCCCCGCACTCCCTCAATAACACCACTGAAGATGGAGAGCAGCTGTACTCAGTTTTGTACAAGCTGTTGAGCTTGGCGGTGATGTGGGTGTGATGTCAGGGTGGCCTCCATCAGTGCAGCAGTGCTGGGTCATGTGCACAGAGGACAGGTGATGCCTAAGCACCCTCACTACGCTAATGCTCAGACAGCAGGAGCCCACAGAGAATCAGGCAATTCTCCACAGGCCTGACTTGCTGGACTGCACTAATTTGGCTCACGTGCATGTAATGCTCAAAGTACCTGAAACAGCTTGTGCCTTTGTATATGCTTAAGCAACTTTCACTGTCCAGCTGGGGTTACTTGTTGATTGCTTACTATGGGAGTCTCATTTTAGTGAATGCACTGCTTATCAGCAACTTGCCCAAAGGCATTCCTGGATGGCCTAAATCTGCTTGAAATTAATTTGTCTGCCAGCTGGAGTCCACACCAGCAATACAGTGCAGCTTTGGGCTGCCATTCAGAATGCAAGAACTACTTCAGGCTTCACAAGCAAGGTCAGCTCCCAGACTACTGCACCTGGCAGCACAGTTTGGGGAGGTGGTGAGCGGCCAACAGTAGCAAAAGAGCAGGTTAGAGATTACTTTAAAAAGCTGCATGTGTAAAAGCCCATGGAGCCAGATGGAATGCACCCGATGGTGCTGAAGGAGTTGGCCAATGTGATTGGTTGCAGAGCCACTGGCCATTATCTTTGAAAACTTGTGGCAATTGGGAGAGGTACTGGACAACTGGAAAAGAGCAAATATAGTGCCCATGTTTAAAAAAGGAAAAAAGAAAGATCCAGGGAACTACAGACCAGTCAGCCTCACCTCAGCCCCCAGAAAAATCACAGACCAGGTCCTCAAGGAATCTATTTCTAAGCACTTGAAAGAGAGAGTGGTAATTAGGAACAGTCAGCATGGCTTCACCAAGGGCAAGTCATGCCTGCCCAACCTGATTGCCTTCTATGATGAGATGAGATTCTGTGGATGCGGGGAGACCAGTGGATGTGATATACCTTGCCTTTAACAAGGCTTTTGATATGGTCTCCCACAACATTCTCACATGCAAGCTAAGGAAGTACAGGCTGGATGAATGGACTCAAATGGTAAAAGGTGGACAGAAAACTGGCTGGATCATTAGGCTCAAACGGTAAAAGTCAATGACTCTGTATCTAATTGGCATCTGTTATTGAGTGCCCCAGGGGTCAGTTCTGGGCCAGTTTTGTTTAATATTTTCACCAGTGACCTGGAAGATGGCATGGAGTGCACCCTCAACAAGTTTGTAGATGACACCAAGCTGGAGGGAATAGGAGATACACTGGAGGGTAGGGCTAAGATTCAGAGAGACCTCAACAACTTGAAGGACCGGACCAAAAGACATTTCATGAGGTTCAGTAAGGATAAGTGCGAAGTCCTGCACTTAGGATGGAACAAGCCTATGCACTGGTACAGGCTGAGGACCAACTGGCTAAGCAGCAAATCTGCAGAAAAGTACCTGGGGGTTAGTGTGGATAGTAAGCTGAATATGAGCCAAGTGTGCCCTTGTTGTAAAGATGACTAATGACATACTGGACTGAATTAGTAGAAGAGTTGCCAGCAGATTGAGGGAAGTGATTATTTCCTTCTGTTCAGCACTGGTGAGTCCACATCTGGAGTACTGTCTAGTTTTAGGCCTCCCACTACAGAAAGGACGTGGACAAATTAGAGTCCAGCGGAGGGCAATGACAATGGTTAGGGAGCTGGGGCACGTGACTTCTGAGGAGAGGCTGAGGGAACTGGGCTTATTTAGTCTGGAGAAGAGAAGATTGAGAAGGGATTTAATAGCAGCCTTCAACTACTTAATGGGAGGTTCTAAAGAGGATAAAGCTGGACTGTTCCCAGTGATGGCAGATAACAGAACAAGGAGCAGTGGTCTCAAGTTGCAGCAAGGGAAGTTTAGGTTAGATATCAGGAAAAACTCTTTCACGAGGAAGGTAGTAAAACACTGGAACAGGCTATCCGGAGAGGTTGTGGAATCTCTATCCTTGGAGATTTTGAAGACCCAGCTAGACAAAGCTTTGGCTGGAATGATCTAGGTGGGGATGGTCTTGCTTTGAGCAGGGGGTTGGACTAGATGACCTCCTGAGGTCCCTTCCAACCCTAATTTTCTATGATTCTATGACTAAGCAACACTGGCTTGGCTTCTTCAGTAAAACCAATCTCTCCACCTTGGTGCCTGGGATCTTGCTGTCCTGCCAGCCACAAATAAGCAGCAAGCAAAGGAAAAGGAGAATGAGAAGTGAGGTAAAGTGCTACTTGTGATCTCACTGTTTCACTAATCCAGCTAGTGGCTTTATAATAAAGAGCAGGTGATGTGCCTGCTTATCTCAGGTGCAGGGGAACAAGGTTCTTCCATTCCTGCCCTCCTGCCTGTCCTTCTCTTCTGTGGACATACCAATCTACACAACAGTACTCTTCCCTGAGCCATGTGCCTCTCCAATGGGGTTCCCAGGAGTACAAGACTCAGCAGGGAACAGGAAGCAATGTTTGCAAGCAATCACAGAGCTGATTCTCATGACTACTGTCTCTCCCCCTGGGTCAGTAATTGATCTGAGCAGCCACAGTAATAACTGAATCAGGAACTCGTGTTTATGTTATTAAACTGTGTAACTGCTCAAATCTACATTAACTCACTGATCCAAAACTCAGTGCACCCTTAGGACTCTGCTTTAATGCTTCTTGTTGAGACTGCCTTTCACAGGGCTCTTGGGATTGTGGGTCAACATCACAGCAACTGCCAGCTCAGGGCTGGAAAAAGAGACAAACAAGCGCTCTCACTGCAGAGCTGGGAGAGTTTTCCACTGTTCTGGCCCCAATGTATACTGGCTCCCCCTTAGCAGCCTCCTGAAACTAGGTTGGGCCTTGTTCCTTCAGTGTGGCTCTGCCTGCAGGGGACGACACTCCAAGTCCAGGACCAGGTGGTGCACATGGGGCGCATAGGACTTCACTGGCTTGATGTGCAGGATGTTTATCGTCCATGGCTCCCCATGCAAATTCTCAAGCAGAGACCTGATCTGAGCTCCCGTGGCCTCTGCCCACCTCTGCCATTCAGGCCTGGTCCCAGTGAACTGAATCTTCTGCACAGAATCCATCACATCAGCAGTCTCTGGGCTCCCGTGGTTCCTCTGGTTCCCGCTGTCCTCCTGTCCATTGCAAAGTGACTGCTCCTTCAACAGGCCACAGGGCAGCTGAAGAGCCTTTGCAGGGAAAGACTCCACATTCTGGTGGATGTGGAGAATCCCCCCCGTGTCCTTCCGCAGAACCTGGCAGGCGATGGGCCAGCCCTGCTCTGAGCTGGGAATCAGTCCCAGATTCACCCGGTCAGCCACGTCCCGCAGCTCCAACTGTAAACAGGGGCAGTGAGGAGGATGCCACAGAGAGAGTGCATACAGTCACACACTTTATGGCATCTGCCAGCCAAGCTCACTGCTCTCACCAGGAACACCTGGCATCCCCCATTCCTCCCACCAGCTCTCTGGGAGTCCCCTCCTTTCCCTCTACTTCAGGGACTCCCTGCAACCTGCTACCCTGTCCTTGACTCATCCCCCGCATCACTGTCCTCTATTCCCTCCTACTGTGTGTCCACCACCCCTTTTGTGTGTCCCTTGTGCCCTCATTCTTATTCCTTTCCCTTTCCTCTGGGACAGAAGTCACTCAGGGAAGTACTGAAAAGATAGGCAGAGTGAGGCAGGATACTATTATGGTGCAGGGGAATAATAGCTGCCATCAGACAGTTCTTTGGCCTAGGAACAATTTCAGGCTTGGTGAAGCCGAAGGTCTGTTAATCAACTGCCCAGGACTCGGTGCTCCCCAGAATCCCATTACTCACCAAAATTAGTAGGGTTCTGTCTATCGAAGCCCAGAGCAGTCCTGATGTTTCTGAAGTGTTCAGATGCTCTGGGCAAAGCAATCAGGGTACATCCTGACACGAGCCAGGAAATGCCATCACACCCCCTGGGGCAGGGCCTGTCTCTGTCAAGACTTGCTTTACTCTGCCCAATGCAAACAGCTTAGGTAAAACAATAACTACTGAAGATGTTGGGTGGATCCAAAAGGTGTGTGTGACAGAGGTGCAACTAAGAGCAGTGGGATGCAAAGTACTTGCTGGTTAACCAGACTGAAGTCCCGATGGGGAGCTCCACCTACCAGGCTGCAGAAAAGTGTCTCAGGAGAAGGGCGTGGTCCCCCAGCACTTGGGACAGTTACAGACAGAGGTCAGTGCTCTGGAAAAAGTACCACATGCCCCAAAGGATGGAGCTGATCTGGTCCTTTTTCTTTCTGCACCTTAGAAACATGCAGCTGGTCAAAGACAACACAGGCCTTAACACACCCATGTCCCTGTTCTCTCTCCTGACTGCAGACACTACAAACCCTGTCACATGAGAAAGGTGGAGTGCGTGGGGCAACTTCCCAAGGGAGAGCTCACAGTCGCATTCACTCTCCTCCCTAACGGGCCACAGCTCCCCACCTTTGAGGCCCTGCTGTGGCCCTTTGGTTGTGGAAGGACTACTCTCTGCTCACCTGCCTGTTATCCCCTGGGTGAATCCAGCACTGATCCTGCACGCCATTCAACTCCAGGTTCCTCCTCAAAGCTTCCACAGCATGTGGGTTCCACTCGCAGGCATGGACAAAGGCCACACCAGCATGAACCAGGAAAGGCAGCGTGAAATAGCCGATCCCTGTGGGCAGAGGAGGGAGAAACAGCAAATAGCACAGTGACAAAGCAGCACTGGACCTGGAGCAAATTTCTCATCAGGCCCAATAACTAGACTCCAGGGCATCCAGCTGGTAGGAACTTGTTAATGCTCTTAAATCTGTGATTGTTCCAAACTTGATCAAAAACGGTTTCAAAATTTCCTATGAAATGGTAAATCTTGATTTGAAAACATCTTGGTTCCACTCCAGGGTAGAACTACCTTCAAGCAAGCAAGGAGCAAATGCACTGGCATAAATTATAACACTGTATGTACCCAATCCTCTACTACAGTCAGGGTTATGTTTGGCAGGTGTAGCACAAATTAGCTCTGTACTCTTCCCCAAATGCCACACTCATCCCCTCCCACTGCCTGATCTATTGCTCTGCTTTCTGCTTCTTGTCCTGTGCTCCCTGATTGATCTGTTGCTCTACCTTCTGATCCCAGTCCTATTTGTTGCTGTATCCCCACTCCCTCCCCAATCTCATGTGTGCCACACAGGGCATTTGTACATATGCTTGCGCCGCAACACCAGGCGATTTTAAAGTGCCCGGCGTTGTGGCCCATGCAGTTGTATAAGTGGCAAAACGTGTGTCAGCACTGAGAAAATGGCAGCAGCATGCTTTTGAACTAAAACACATCGAAGACGTTTTAGTTTAAAAGCATGCCGCTGCCATTTTCTGCAAGCTGGCATGCATTTTGCCGTTTATACACCTGCATGTGATGCAGTGCAGTGCGCATCAGCTCCACTCTGGCATGTTTGAGCATGAAAACATGTGTGTATAAATGCCCGTAGAGACTGCCGGTGCCACCTGTGGCATTCATGTCACAGGTTGGCCATGCCTACAGTTTGCTCAATGCAACTAGTTCCCCTGCCACCTAGTGGTGAGACACTGTAGTAGTGCCTACCTCAGGCAACTCACTTGGGCAAACTGGTTGTCTCCTCCTTACTCTGGAGTAAATTTACTCAGGAGCTAAATCTTCAGGGTCAGTGACTCCAGGGTAATAGTGTTGCTTCTCTGTGCCTGGGGCCAGGCCAATTTAGGGGGCATCCAAAAAAATGGGGATGAGGAGGGGGGATTCTCAACAGAGCACAAGACACAGTAAGCCAGGGCAGAGAAGTCAGTCAAGGAACAGCAGTGACCCAGCAGCAGGGACCCAATGAATAATATCCCTGCCCCAACCCTCTCCCACCCCAGGGCATGGTGGCAGCCAGGGGAAAGTATCTTGCTACAGCTCCATAGGCAGGAGTTCAAGCCTCACTCTAGATTAGTGAGGCCACCAAGCCCACCACCAGCTAAATCATCTGTCAGTGGCTTCCCAGTCATTTGGGCTGGGGAGTCAAAGGATGGTAGTTGTTATCTCCATATGTGCTGCTGGTCACAGAAAGTAACATGTCTTAACAATGCCAACCCAAATGGACTGCTGGGTTTGGGCACAGTTTTTACCTTTCTTTAAGCTGTAGCTGTATCATCCCCCCTATCACTTAGCTGAGCTTCCTGCTCACTCCTCCTTACCCTGCTCCCTTCCAGCCCTGCTCTAGGAGGCCTTTGTCCTTCACTCGTGCCATAAGAAGAGCCTCTCCCTCAAGGAAATACCTTTTGAGCCTCCTGAAGAGAAACAGTCAGACTCTGCTGCCCATGTGCTCTGCTCTCAGAGGCAGACTTATCTGGACAGAGGTCAGAGTTCTACTCCCAGGGCCCCAAGAAGGTTGGAAGAGGGCCAACGTATGACCTCTCAGGTCAGCTACCTGCATAGAGATCAACCAGCACTTCCCTGGGACATTGCAGCGATGCTACCCGTAGTTTCTCGGTAATGTTTCCAGAAGAGAACATACATCTGGTCACATCAAAGGTGTATCTGGGAAAACATCACAGGCCCAGTGAGAGCACCCAGCATGAGTTAACCAGCAAGCCCTTCCCTGGGCTGCATGGCTTAACAGCTCCTTCCTGCTCACTCCCCACTTGTCCCATCCTTATTCCTACCTGATCCCATTGTCCATGTGCTCCACCCAGCCATCATGCCCTAGCAGAAGGCTAACAGTTGGGGTTCGCACCCCATCTGGGGATACTCGTCCTTGCTTGGCTAGTCGTCGTGCCCTCAGAGAAGAAGCAACCGTCTCCCAGAGCTCTGATCCTGAAAGACATGTCCAAGCAGATGGGTTGGTGGGGGGCAGATAATGGCTGTCAGGAGACAGAGCAGCAGGTTCCTCTTACCCAGTTCCTCCCACAGGGCAGCCTTGAAGCAGTCCTTGCTCAGCATGACCAGGTCGCCATGTCGCTGCCAGGAGTGAGGGACGTCATGCTCCAGCTCCTCTGACCACCTGCCCCCAAAGCATGCTACTAAGTGCTGCAGCTCACCACACAGCTTCTGGGCAGGTGACTGGGCTCGAGCAGCCTTGAAGGGGATGGGCTTCTGGGAAAGAAACATAAAGGACTCAGATGTGAAGCCAGGCTCACTCCCTTCCTGAGCTCAGGGCTGGGTCATTTGTGTACCTCCCCTCTCCATGGCTGTTGTGCTGGGTCATTTTCTATTCTTTCCTGCTGGCCAGTTCGTGGGTGAGACGTATTGACTGTACAGGAACTAAAGCAGACCCCCCAAAGGCCACACCCAGGAGTTCCCTGTCAACACCAGATAATGCAGGGCAGTGCCAAGGTACATCTGTCACTGGCTTAGTCTCTTGAGGACTGAAGGGGTCAGGACCCCACCAAGTCCCACACTATACACCTGGCCAGGGCAGGAGGCAGGCTCTGGCAGGCCTCAAAGCACAAAGACTAGTCACTCTGTGGCCAGGAAGCACAGGACACCTTGGTGCCTCTGCAGTGCTGTTCTGCAAAGATCAAAAAAGCAGCCACTAGCTGGGACAGGCATGGTAAACCCCACTCCTGCCCACACCAAGATAGCTAGGACCATTCTGACCTTGATCCAGGACAGTATGCATGTTGTTCCAGGGGCCATACTCCCCCTCAAGTCCTGAAGGTGCTGCTCGGTGAGCTTCCCCTCCAGCACAGGCAGTGCCACGGTACCATCTGGCAGCTTCTGCACCCGGTGACTGACATCTAGGATCCTTGCTCCCTCCAAATACTCCCTGCAAGGCCAAAAAGGCATTCAGGCACCATTCACCTTGCACACCAATGGTTTGCAAACTTTTTAACCAGAGCCCTGCTTTGAGTTACAATCTTGTTCATGCACCCCACTCTCTCCCTCACTCTCTGCTGCCACAGCTAGACAAGAGCCAAGAAGAGGGGGGCAAATACAGGCTGCCCACTGTGGGCTTGGGGCTCCCTACCCTACTGCCTTCCCTCCTAAGCCCCACGCTGGCTGTGCACCCTCTGCCTGACTGGCAGCAGCAGGGGGCACAACTCCATGCTGCCGCCACCCCTGCCATTGCTGAACAGGCAGGGGGTGCCTCACCATGGTGGCACAGCCAGTGTGGGACCCCCAGGAGCAAGGCATCAGGGCAGGGAGCCCCAAGCCTGCAGCCCACACCCACTCCTGCCCCATTCAAAATGGGGGGGGGGGCACGTGCCCCCACAGCTCCCTCCCACCCCAGCCCCATGAATCGCCTTAGCTGGGCAGTGCCTCCAGACCTGCCTTTTCCTGATCCTTGCAGACCATGGTGCACCCCCCACAGCCCTTCACACTTGGGGGGGGGGGTGCACCCCAGTTTGGAAACTGCTGCTCTAGACTCTCTACCAGTCTAGGCCTGAGAAAAGGGTGGTGCGCCATTCATGCTGCTCAGCCCAAGTTCAATGAGCCCCTTGTTTCTTGGGCTGTGTGGTCTATAGTCAGGAAGCCAACTCTATTGCCCGCTCTACCAGAGGCTCACTGCATGGCCACGGGCATGTTGTTACACTCTGCTGTGCCTCAATTTCCCCCTCAGTGTATTGGGAATAGTGATAACGTGCCCACTGGTGTGAAGTGGGGACAATGCTGGCATCCCTCAGGCAAGAGCTGGGCCAGCCACACCACAGCTCTGCTTCTCGTTGCTGCCGCTATTTGGTGCCGAGACTCCAGTGTGCAGGCGGGCGG
>NW_005842196.1:1263163-1302142 GCF_000455745.1 Alligator sinensis
CGGGGGCGGCTGCGGCCATTCCGCCGGCCCGGCGCGTCAGTGTTTCCTAGCGGAGCCTGCGCGGTCCCTCTGCCGCCATCTTTGCTGCGGGCGGGTGGGCGGTACAGAGCGCCAGGCCGTTCTGCAGGAAGCCGCTCCGACTGCCTCACGTGGGGCCGGAACGGAAGTGCTTGCCTTTGTTCCCGGGCGGCACTGGAAGGAACCGGAAGTTTAGGGAGTGCTTAGCAGCTGACCGGAAACACGGCTGTTGCTGTTGGGTCGGGGCATGGCGGGGCTGGCGGTGCGGGACCCTGCGGTGGACCGCTCCCTGCGCTCCGTCTTTGGTGAGGCGCCCCCTCCCCCTGCCCTGCAGTGCTAGCTGTGGAGGTGCCGTCGCCACCGGGCCGGGTCGCAGGGAGGTGGCGGGGCCTGCGCGTATCCCCGTTCCCCGGCGGGGTACAGGCCCGGGGCCCGCGGTGCCTCTGTCGCGCTCTTCTCCTGCCGAAGCCGTAGCTGTTGGGCTGTGAGGGACACGCGCCGGGCGAGGTCAGGGCTTGAAGAGCCCCGCAAGTATCTTCCAATGGGCTGCGCCAGGCCGGAGCCGAACCCAGGCCCGCGGGTCCCGGGGTTCCTTCCCCTGTGTGTGGCGCAAGTCGTTTCCCTTTCCCTTTCACCCCGGCCCCTCTCCCGGGTGCTGGCGTTGTTTCCCAAACGGACATGGAGCCAAGCAGTCACCAAACCCTGCAGCTCGCAGCAGCAGCAGGAAACGAGCCCCAGGCTTTTCACTAGAGCAAATAGGAAACTAGCAGCGCTGAAAATGGTTACCAGAGCACTGGCGCTACCCTGATAAAGGAACATGTACAGTTTTCCCTGTGATTCCTGTGGTGGAGCTGCCTTTGGCCTCTGCTGATAGCAGCATGGTCCTCTTGTGCCAAGAGTCAGGAGGAAGCAGGGTCCTAGAACCATTCTCTTGACTGCTGTAAGTGCCTCGGCTGCCACGGTAGCAGTGAGACCAAACAGCACAGCCTCAGAGAAGCAGTATTCAGAAGTCGGGGACAGCCGTGCTTGGTACCTAATGTATAGGCCTGGAGCCATGGTTCTAGGACTGTCTAAGAACTATTGACCTTATTGCAGCTACTTGCTTTGACAGTTTCTTTCTGGTGCCTGGCTGGCACCAGACATGGAATCAGAGGCCTCTAGTATGATCCAGAGCACATTCTGTATTGGGAGGAGGAGGTGGATACCAGCAGTAGCAGGACATAGGAAACTATCTGTAATGTGGGGCAAACTGCATAGTGTGTTGTCAGTACATCTGGCCTTTGCTATCCCAGGCTCATTTTTATTCTTTCCCTTCTTCCTGTGGTAAAATATTCAGCCTATGGCTTTGCATAGCACGTCATCTGCACTGATAATTTGCTCCTCTCTCCCACAGTGGGGAATATCCCATATGAAGCCACAGAGGAGCAGCTGAAGGACATTTTCTCAGAGGTTGGACCTGTTGTCAGCTTTAGGTGAGAATAATTTCCATTTTTTAATGTCTACAATACACTGAAGGGGGGGTGAGGGGCCTTGGATGCAGTTGACTGCTGATATACGCATCTGCATCCCAGACCTGAGAGGAGAGGACTGGGGCAGATGCAAATCCCAGCAGACGCAAGCTCAGAATGGGTAGGAGCAAAGTGACACTGTCCTGGCTGATGGAATGGAGGGTGTGAGAAGAGGGTTACCCAAGCTGGAAGACTCTCTGGTATCATGTTGTTCTGCATGTAACAGTTGTGATTGTCTCTGCTCTGCCATCCAGGCTGGTATATGACAGAGAGACAGGAAAGCCAAAGGGTTATGGCTTCTGTGAATACCAAGACCAGGAGACGGCGCTCAGCGCCATGCGCAACCTGAATGGACGTGAGTTCAGTGGGAGAGCATTGCGAGTGGACAATGCAGCTAGTGAGAAGAACAAGGAAGAGCTGAAGAGTGAGTCTGGACTTTGAGTTGATGAGGTTAATGTTACCACAAGGTTTGGCTTAAATTGTACCAGAATCTACTAGTCTGTTTATGTGAAGTTGACAGCAAAATGGCCTTGTACTCCTGGTTTGGTCTGAGTGCATTAGCACGTGGAATTCTGCAGGAGGATTGTGTGGACTGAGCTGTGATTTCCTGGCCCAGACAAACTTCTGCTTTAACCAGCTTTTCACTATTTTGTCTGTATCAGTGGAGCTGATTTGACAAGTAAGAACAGACAAGGTGTTGTGCTGTCAAAGGCTGTAGTGCAGTCTGTGTGGAATGGCTTTGGAGTGACCTGCAGCTCTTAAAATACTTTGAATTTCTACAAGGCACTCTGGCTTCTATACAGGGCTTATGTATATTCCTATAAGGCTATAAGGTCTGAGAAATGTATCTCCTCTTGGTTGTGAGGGTGAAACTGCTGAAGCCTATGGGCTACTCAAACTCTGGTCTTTCAACTGAAGGAGCAGCAAGAGAAAGAGGCTCTTGTGAAGCAACGCTGAGACCAAAAGCTATGTTCAGAGATCAGCCAGCACATATTTAATTCTTCCTCTTCATCTTCCACTTCTTGTCCTGGCCAGGCCTGGGCACAGGTGCCCCCATCATAGAGTCACCTTATGGGGACCCAGTAAATCCTGAAGATGCCCCCGAGTCCATCAGCAGGGCAGTTGCCAGCTTGCCACCAGAGCAGATGTTTGAGCTGATGAAGCAAATGAAGGTGAGTGGGAGCACAATGGTAGGATGTGTGTCTGCACAGCACAACTGTACTGTGAGTGCTGAGTGACCCCACCAGCAGCACAAGAACAAACAGGCAGTGGCAACTCCCTGCTCACATCTCTGTGCCTTAGCAGCCCCAGTTAAGGCTTCTTTGTTGACTGTGTTGATACAAGATAGAATGGTCTAGTGGGTTTGTGTAGCTGGGATGCTGCTGCTCAATTTTTTCATAGGTATGGGCTAGGGAGAGAGCTGTTTTAAGCGCTGAACTTACTGTTAAGGATGATGACAAGCATCACAGATGCTGAGTGGTCCAAAGCAGCAGTTTCACCTCCCTATTTGAGTCTGTTTCAAGTAAACTTTTGTCCCTGAGCAGATGAACTACTGAAGCTGAATGGGAGGAAAATAACAGGAGCTCTGTTGTGAATGGTTCTAGATGGGGAGGTTACCAATAAATATTTTTTGGGCTGATACCGATGGCCAGTTATTGACCAGCCAAATCGGTGGATACCGATCCAATTGCATATATGCGGCCTGGCAGCTTGGAGAGCAGTGTCTGGACGGTGAGTCTGTTGGGAGGGGGGTGGGGGGGCAGATGGAGGCCCCTGCAGTGAGGGAGGGAGTGGGGCAGGGATAGGTACTGCCCAGCCGGGACAGGACGTGGAATGGAGCCGGTGGCTCATCTGGGGGGCATGGGAAAGGTGGGGGTGCAGCTCCTGCCGCTGTGCTTCCCTCAGGGGAGGCCTGGGGGACACGTGCCCCCTGGATCTGCGTGCAGGGCAAGGGTGGGCTGCGGCCTGCACCGGGCTCTTCCTGGCAGCTGCACTTGGGCCAGGCCAGGCTGGGTTGGACAGGGCAGGCAGTGGCAGCACTGGGAGGGGAACCACAGGACAGCTACAGCCCCTGCTGTAGCCCCCTCGTTGTCCCCCTCCCAGCACTGCCGCCTCCTGGCCTGGCCCGACCACAGCTGCTGGGAAAAGCCTAGTGCAGCCCCCAAGCATGCAACAGCAGCCCACCTTTGCCCCACGCACAGATCCAGGGGGCATGTGCTCACATGCCTCCCCTGGGGGTGCATGCAGCAGCAGGAGCTGTACCCAGCCCCCCACCCCGCAGATGAGCCACCGGCTCTGCCCCAGCCCCACTCCCTCCCTCACTGCAGGGGGCCTCGATCTGCGCCCCCCCCCCGACTTACTGCCTGGATGCAGCTTTTATCAGCAACATTATTGGCCACATCAGCCAAGAAAAGCCAATTGCCAATAATATCAATTTTCCTTTTATTGGTGCCAATATGATATGGACACCTCTAGTTCCAGATTTACCCCAAATGAAATTTTTTCAGCAGCCACAAAACCAAAAATCCATGATTTACACAGCTCACCTGAGGCTCTATTGAGATGGTTGTACTTAACTGCTTAGCAGTCTTCAGTCTTCTATGCAGGATGGTGTGCCAGCCCCAGGAGAGATTCTAGCCTCAGTACAGGGCCCAGCCCCTTACCCTAGCCCTGCGGCTCGAGGAGGTGAGGTGGTAGAGCTTGTATTTCACTCAGAAGATCCAAACTGCAAAGTCTGAAGTTACCCAAGTATTTGTATACCTCACCCTTTGCCATGCTGCTATTCCAGTGTTTCCTAAGTTGTTGATTCCCCTTTGAAGTTGCAGCAGCAGTTAGTGGTAGTGGCAGGGCCCCTGTGTAGCTCTGACTGGTGTGTTTGTCCTCAGTTGTGTGTCCAGAACAGCCCTCAGGAAGCCCGGAATATGCTGCTCCAGAACCCTCAGCTGGCTTATGCCCTGCTGCAAGCCCAGGTGGTGATGAGAATTGTTGATCCAGAGATCGCTCTGGTATGTATAATTCTCTTCCTCCATTTGGGAGTGATGGGTACACTAATCTGGTGAGGTGGGGCACGTGTGGATTCCAGGAGTTGCTGTGCATCAGTGCAGCCATTTGAGTTGGTCTAATAAAAGATATCAAATTCACCCAAGGAACCTTGTCTGTGCATCAGTGGGGTACTCACTGCTTCTTTCTCTCTCTTCTGTCCTTAGAAAATTCTGCATCGCCAGACCAGCGTTCCACCTCTGATCCCAGGCAACCAGCAGCCAGTTCCAGGGCCTGGGCCTGGACCTGGGCCCGGACCAGGTCCAAATGCACAGATGAACCAACAGACTCCCCCGTCCTCCCAGCCACAGACTATTGTAAGGATCTTTGCTAAATCCACCTGCATTTGGGGGCACATGTATGCTGGTGAGAGAGGGAATCCCAGTATAACATCCTGGTGTAACAGTATTGCTGATATAGTTGGTTTCTTTCCTCCGCAGGGTGGTATGCATGTGAATGGAGCCCCTCCTCTGATGCAGCCTCCTATGCAGGGTGGAGTACCAGCCCCAGGACAGATGCCAACCTCAGTACAGGGCCCGGGCCCAGGCCCTGGCCCTGGCCCCGGCCCCATGGCTCCAGGAGGTGAGTTTTTGAAGCATGTATTTACAGTCAGAAAGTTTGAAAGTTGCCCAAACTTTCTCCAGTGGCAGTATGATCCCATGGTGTGGGGGCTTTGCAGGCTTTTGAAAAGGGTAATCACAATGACTTGGGTATGGGGGAGGTTTGAGTCCTATGGACTGACTCTGACTCATGCACAAGAGATGATCACTGTCTGCACAACCTTACAAGACAGGTGAAAAGCTTCCTGGCTGCAGAAGAGCGGGAAAGGGCCCTAACAGGAGAATGTAAGGGCTGTGAGCACTGAAAGAGAACAGTGGGTTGTGTTGTCTCTCTGTCTGTTTGGGAGGAGGTATCAAGTGAGGTTCCCCAAGAGTTTGTCTTGCATCTGGCGTTGTTTAATATCTTCATTCATGAGTTGGATGATGGAATTGAGTGCATGCTTAGCAGATTTGTGGTTGATACTAAATTGGGTGGAGTTGCAGACTCTGAAGGGCAGTGAGCTGGATGAACTGGAGAAATGATCTGAAATTATAACAAGGACAAGCATTAAGTCCTGCACTGGGGATGACATCATTGCATGCACAAATACAGGCTGGGGAATGAGTGGCTAGGCTGCAGTACTGCAGAGACGGACCCAGGGAATATGGTGGACCATAAGCTGAATATTAGCCATTATATGCTCTGGGTGCTAGAAAAAGCCAACAGCATACTAGGTTATATTAACAGGAGTGTCACTTGCAAATCAAGGAAAGTGGTTCTTCTGCTCTACTTGTCATTGGTGAGACCTCACCTGGAATACTGTGTCCAGTTTTGGGCCCCACACTTCAAGAAAGATGTGGACAGATTGGAAAGAGTCCAGCAGAGCAACAAAATGATTAGGGATCTGGGAAGCATGACATATGAGGAAAGGCTAAAAGTGCTAGGGTTACTTACTCTGGAGAAAAGAAGAGTGAAAGAGGATTTGATAACAGTCTTCAAATACCTGAAGTGTGATTTTTATAAAGAGGATGCAGACAGACTCTTCTCTGTAGGGGGCAGGACTAGGGGTGGTGGCCTTAAATTTCAACTGAGAAAATTTAAGATGGAGATTAGGAGGAATTTTCTGACTATGAGGGTGGTAAAACATTAGAACAGGCTGCTTAGAGAAATTGTGGAATCTCCATCCTTGGAAATTTTCAAAAGCTGATTAGAAAGAAACTTGGCAGGGATGGTTTCGTTACGGATGATCCTGCCCTGAGCAGGTGGCTGGACTAGATGACCTTGTGAGGTCCCTTCCAGATCCACTTTCCTGTGATCCTGTTTATTGGCCCTTCTTCCCTCAGGTGGAATGCAGCCTCAGGTCGGGATGCCAGGCGGTGGGCCTGTACCCATGGAACGTGGACAAGGTAAACCAGGCATTTGTTAATCTAGTACTGTTTGATGCTGTGTCATATGGCCTGGGCTTCCAGACAAGGGCACTGAGAAATTCAAAACCATATATCATCAGAGTGGTTGACAGAATAGACAGTCCCCTTCAAAACAACTTCCAAAGGTACCTGAATATGTAAAGGCTTTCCCCAATTGTCTGTGATACTGTGTGTGTACATGCTTTTGTATACTGGACCAGGTCGCCTCTAGTAACTAGTTTTCTGGTAGGGCTGTGCAAAATGGCTATGTTTCTTTTCAGTTTGGATTTAGCCGCTTCAGAGGACAGCGCTCGTTTTGATGTTTGGATCCCTGTTCCATTTCGATTCGTCCGAATCTGTTTCAGATTTGGATGCTTTTTTGGTGATTTGGCCATAGGCTACAATGGACAATCGCTAAAATGCCTATAACTTAGTCATTTCTTTCCTGATTTGGATGAAAATTGCAAGGATGGTAGCCCCTTCTGAGGGCATGAAGCCTGCTAAGTTTCAAGGAGATAAGTGCAGGGGTTTCTGTGAAACTGCACCTCAAACTGTTCAAAGCAAAACTCATGACGTGTGTTAAGGTGCAGCAGGATGAAACCAGCAGGGATGGTAGCCTGTAACAGAGGGCCTTCCTGGTGCCAGCTAGATCTCTACCCGCCCACCTATTTCTGGACCAACTGCCTGCCCCTCTTTTTCCTGCCACCCCTTGATGGAAAGCTGATTCAGATGTTTTCCAGGCGGGAGGCTGCCCATTTAGGTGTCTTGGGGTGACATCTATTCCGTAGCTCTGTACCTTCCCGACACTGAGGCCCATGCCTCGCACACTAGTGAGGCGCATGCCTCGCACACTGCATCCTTCACCCCCTCCAGCTGAGGTCCCCTCTCTGGGACTTTTGGCTCCACCTTAGGCCCTGGCCCTGCCTTCAGGCCAGTTGGAATCCTGAGCCTCTTGCTCTGGGCATCCCTCGTGATGGGCCCCTGGCCCTTCGATGCCCTCCTTTGGGTCCTGGCCCCAGCACGGATCAGTCGACCATACCTCTGATATCTTTTATTAGACCAACTGAATAGTTGGAGAAATATATCTTAGCAAGCTTTTGGGTTTAAAAACCTTTTGTCCGGCTGAGGAAACATCTAGTTTGTGTATGTGTGCTCTTCCTGGTTGAAATGAATAATGAAGATGCCAGAGGCTGGCATGCAATGCAGGTAAGAAAGCCAGTCAGTGAAAATGTAAATGGAGGTGTCAGAGGGTGAGGGACAGGCTGAGAGATGGGGTGCGGGGTGGGAAGGGAGATGTAGCAGGTAAAAGTGGAGAGGTACCTGGGTAGTCATATGTCAGGCAGGTTTTAGTGTGTCATAAATCCAATGTCTATATTGAGTCCATGAGTTTTTGTATCCAGGAGGTTGGTGAAGTGCAGTTCATAGGCTCGTCTGTGAAAAGTGGTTTGTAAATTCAAACAAGCACCGAACCTCGCTAACCTCATCACCAGAAGCAAAGTTCCTACAGTGCAAAACACACCAAATGGATCCAGACTGTGCCATGACAAGAAATGCAAAACGTGCCAACATATCTCCAGTACCCGCACAGTTACTACACCTCACAACAGAACTATCACCACTCCTGGATCTTACAGCTGCACCTCCAGAAACGTTATATATCTCATCCAGTGCACCAAATGCCCTGATGGAAAATACATAGGAGACAACAAGCAACAACTCTGCACCAGAATGAATGCACACCAGAAATCGATTACAGACAAGAATACCCCAGTACCTGTGGGGGTACATTTCTCACAAGAAAGTCACTCTGTCTCCAGTCTCTCAGGCCGTATGCTCAAAAGGAATTTACAAACCACTTTTCACAGACAACCCCATGAACTTCACTTCATCAGCCTCCTGGATACAGAAACTCATGGCCTCGATATAGACATTGGATTTATGACACGCTATAACCTGCCCGACATCTGACTCCCCAGGTACCTTTCCACTTTTACCTGCTACGTCTCCCTCACCCCCAGACACCTCAATTTACATTTTCAATGACTGGTTTTCTTTCCTGCATTGCATGTCAGCCTCTGGCTGCTTCACTATTCGTTCCATCCAGGAAGAGCAGGGGGTCTTCCCAGTGCAGGTGAGATCTCAGCCCACCTATGTGTTTCTGGGCCAACCGCCTGCCCCTTTTTTTTCCTGCCATATCTTGATGAAAAACCGATTCAGGTGTTATCCAGGTGGGAGGCTGCCCATTTAGGCCTCTGATGTCTAGAGGTGACATCCATTCCACAGCTCCCATACCTTCCCTAACACTGCGGCCCATGCCTCACCGATGGCATCCCAGGCAGTTAAGCTGAGCTCACCTGGAGCCTCACAACTCCATTGCAACCAGCAAGCCTCAGGCCTCTCAAAGATCTTACAGGTATGGGCTTTCCCTAGCCAGGACTGTGCGTGCCTGTGGTGGCTGGAAGTTATAAGGCGCCTCCTACCCACCTTTCACCAGGGAGGTTTGCAGTCCTGGCATTTCTTGGGGGCTGCTGTGCTACCAGCAATCCCACCAGGCCTTCTGACCCTGGCAGGGTGCAGTTGTAGGTCATGCCCAGGACCTGGGGTCCATAGCCCCAGCCCATACCTCCAAGTTTGTCCTGGCATGGGAGCTCAGCAGGGAGATTTCTTCCGCTGCTGGCTGGTGATATAGTGAGTACCACCTCCAACTTTGACAGCGGGGCATTAAATGGTTTAAAAAAAAAATAAAAAGGAAATAGGTGCGGATTGAGTGAGGAGGGTGGCACTCACTCTGTCTCCACATGGAGCTTGGGGAACCCCAGCAGCAAGAAGTTCACCTTGAGGAACACCAGCTGCTCCACCAAACCAGGATCGAAGGAGGAGTGGTGGGGTGTCATAACATCCCCAGCAATGCTGAACACCCTCTTGCTCGGAACACTGGTTGGTGGACAGGACAGGTGTTCCCGGGCAACCATGGCCAGATCCTGCCACATCTGGCTGCGGCTTGCCCAGTAGGCCAAGGGGTCACAGAGCAGCAGTTCCATGTCCTCAGTGAGATAGGTAGCTGCCGAGGCCTTGGCGCTACCTGCCCGATGCTGGGGTCTGGTGCCTCTGGACCCCAACATGGAAGCCATGGCATTGGCCCACATTGGCAGCACCTGTGGTGGAGGAGACTGATTGATTGGTGGATGGAGTGCTGGCATGTGGCAGTGTTCCCCCTTTTCCACATCCCCCCACCTCTGCCCTTCTGCCTCCCGCACCCTATTCACCAGCACCTCTGTCCAGTGATCCAGGGTATTGCTGGCGCATGCACTCCCCTTCACCCTTGGGCCGCATATGGCTGCCAGCACATGAACCGTTTTGGACCACAACAGATCTAGATGTGTCTTGATGCCCTTCAGCCGCTTCATCAGTGCCCACACCTCTGGTGACAGCAGCTTGCCCCAGCCAGGAACATTGATCCCCTGGAACTTCTCCATTTGGTTCTGAAGCTCCCTCACTACAGGGATCACCTGGCTAAGGAGGGCATCGCAGAGCACTGAGGCTCTCAGTGGCCTCGAGAAATGGCTTGAGGACCACCAAGATCTGAGCGATGGTATCCCACTCTGTTTTGTTAAGAGGGCTGCTGATCCCAGTCTCCCCGAGCAAGGCCATCTCATGGATGGCATTTCTGTTGCTCAACCAGCCTTTCGAGCATCAGGTGTGTGGTGTTCCACTGAGTCTCCACATCCTGCATGATTTTGTGCTGCGGAATGCGCAACTCTGCCTGTTTGTCCCACAGCATCTTATCCCCCTTGATGCTCCGGTGGAAGTAGCCTTCCACCTTCCTGCATTTTGAAATGAGCTGGCTGGTTGTGATGTTGCCCTTACTGGCAGCTGTCCAAGGAGTCTGTGACTATAAGGTGGAACTTGTGTGCCATGCAGCAGATGCCAACAAAGTTGGCATCACGGACCACCTTGACCATATTGGCCCCGTTGTCGCTGACCGTAAACCCATGGGTGACCTCACCCTGCCCAACGGGCCACCCCTGCACCATGCGGTTCATGGCCACCATGATCTCTGTTGCTGTGTGGGACTCATCCATCACCTCCACTTGAAGGAGAGCCCACCGACGGCCTGACTGATCGCACCTGTGCCCTGTGAGGGAGAAGTAGGCATGATCTCCACCCTGGCTGCTCCAGATGTCCGAGGTGAAGTGTAAGGCCACCTGCAGACCTGCATTGTGCCGCTCCTCCCTTAAGTACTCCCTGCATGCCTCATACAGGAAGGGCACCACCATCCTGCTAAAGGTGGTGCGTGTGGGCACTTGGTATGATGGGGCCACGAGTGCCATGAGCCGCCTGAACACTGGACGCTCAACAAAGAAGAAGGGTTGGCCATCCAGAGCAAGCATCTCCCTAATACTCTGGGTGACCTTGCTCACCTTTGGAACACCCCCCCATTTGTCTCTGCCTTTCCCTCACTGGTCCAGGGTGGCCTGCCTCTGCTTCTTGGGGACGGGGGCCTTGGAGTGAGGGGGACTTCTTTTTGGGCATGCTCCCACTGGTGCCAAGCTGAGGAGGAAGAAGGGCTAACATCCCCGTGGTGCAGAAGTGTTTTTCATCTTTGCCTTGGCTGGTCTTGCATTGGCAGTGCAGGCAGATAGCATATTTGGGATCATCTGCCACCTCCGAATGATCCCACACACTACCCCCTTGCTTCTGGGGTGCGGGTGCATGCCTTATCCCCTTCCTCAGCAGGCAGAGGCACAACAACAGGAGAAGCTAACTCAGCTGAGCCACTTGCCTCCACAATCTCAGTCTCCTCCAAAGTGCCTTCCAGAGAAGAAGACCTAGCTCTTGAGGAACTTTGAGGGGTGTGGAGCCATATACTCAAATTCTCCCTCCTTTCCCAGAATTTTCCTGGCTATGGCACTGAGCTCCCCTGATTCCAGATTCTCCTCTGGCACTGGGAGGCTCACGCTGGGAACTGAAATTGCAGTGGATGATACTTTCATGCTGATGCTTGTCGTGCTGATGGTGTTGGGAGTTATTATTGCTGGTGTTAGTGAAGGTGGGGCAGGTGCAGAGATTGCTCCCACTTCCTTGCTGTCACTAGCAGCAGAAGCCTCATGGCTGCTATGGAAGAGGGTGCCTCTAAGTTTGGGGGGGGTTAGGGGCAGGGAACTTGCAGCCCTCCCCCCCACCCCCTCTAGTCCCTCTCGCTCCCCTGCCAGAAGACCTGGCACCTGCCTTTCCAGCACACTTCATAATGTTTGCTGTGCTGGAAAATGTGTGTGTGTATGTAATACGTCTTCTCTGTGCAATATATCTTCTGTCTGCTTACTATATCTTCTTCTGTCTGTTTACTATATCTTCTATCTGTAATATATTGGAAAGATGTATCCAATCCTTTCCAAAAAGAGAGACTAGCAAGAGACTGACTAGGAAGCCAATCGCTGCAGCCAGCCAGTACCTTTCACACACTGTTGCTTCCAGACAGACTGCTCACAAAAAGCAGAGAAAGGCTTCACACAGAGCCTTGTATATGTTGTTTCTCCATCCCTCCCCCAGAGCACTGGGATTGGAAGGGACCTCAGAGACAGATTGCAGACACTGGCCAGCTTCACATGTCAATATCAGAGCAATCCATTCCCCCCTCCCTTTCTGAGTTTCTGTTTCCCCACAAGCCCACCTCTCAAACGTCCAAAACGTTTCAGATGGTTTTGGAGATGTTTTGGAGCCTTCCGTTTCATTTCAGATTTGGTGTTTCGGGCACTGAAACGGCTGCCGAAATTTCGCACAGCCCTATTTTCTGGTACTTGGTAGTTACAGGTGGCTGGGGAATGCTGGGGACTGCAATGGTGCTAAATCAGCTTCTTGCCTGCTATATTATTATTGAATTTTCGGTGTTTTCTGTAGTTTGTCCAGCAGGGGGAGTGGTAGCTTTTCTTTTGCACATGATAGTAAAGTGTGTTGACCAGTAGAGGCAGACAAGGTTCCTTGGGTGAATTTGATATCTTTTATTAGACCAACCCAAATGGTTGGAGAATAGTTATTAAGCAAGGTCTAATAAAAGATATCAAATTCACCCAAGGAACCTTGTCTGCCTATATCCTTAGACCAACACGGCTACAACCTAAACCCTTGACCAGTAGAGGGCATCTCTGTGGGAAATATGTAGGGCCCTCTTGCCACATGGCGACGGCTGTATCCTGGTCCTGGATTAAGGCTCAGTGCAATTAGTCCATTAAAGCATCAGTATCCCATTAGCAAAAGGGGCTGGTTTGCCATATCCAAGAGATCCCCACTCTTTCAGATTGTAAGTAGGCCATGAGGAAGGTAATCCCCTCCTTGGCCTATGTCTCGCTCCTTTTATCAGGAGTGTGACACTTCCTTTTTGAAGTCCCACAGTTTCACATACCTAAAAAGCTGCTCGGTCTGAGAGACTTTTTCTGATTTCACATTTGGGTCTTCCTTCATGAGCTATGCTACCGCTCAGGGCTTTGCCAAATAGCAGCCATGGAGACACGTTACCATTCCCCTGCCATCTTTAGGATTTGAAATAGCAGCAAGGCAGCTGGTGCAGAATTTTGTTAATTTCTGCTGCTATTTGGGGAGGTTCTGAGCTGGGGAACTGGAGCAGTCTCACTGAATGCTTGGGTAATGTATTTTAAGTGAAATAATAAATGCAGCAAAAATAGGTTTAGGTTCCTGCCACATGCACAGGAACCAGCACAAGCTTTCTCCTGGGCACCAGTTTGTAGGGGACTGGGCTCTTCAAGCCTTGTGGAAGATTCCATACAGAGCCAAAGTTGATCTTGGATGTTTCAGTCCAGCTGTGTTCCTGGAAGAGTGACAAAACCAGGCCTGTAGGATTTGTAGTGCCTTTTTAAAGTCTGTGACCCAATTCCATGGGAGTCTGTTATGTACAATGAGCTCATGCCAGCCAGGGAAATGAAGCTGTGCTAGCACTTGGGGCTGTGGTGGGCCTGGGGTCTAGGCAGTTCCATCTGTGGATCTCCCAATGTATGCGAATGAGTGCACACACTATTTATGTGTCTACTCTTTTCCCTCTTTTCCTGATGCTTGCCAGGGAACCTGCAGCTCTCGCCCGTGGGACCTGCCAGGCCTGCCTCTATCGAGCGTGTTCAAGGTATCCATAGCAACTGTCAGCTCCCTCTGCTTGTGGGGCTCAGTGTGGGCTACATGGATTTTTGGCAGCCTTTCACGTAGAATTAAGCACTTGGGTTATCTTTACCTGGGGCTATGGCCAGATCTCTGAGCACTTCAGCAACCATCTTCAAACACAGGACTGCCCCTTTGTGTCAGGAGGAGAGAATAGAGGTGTTCTCTGCAGAGGGACCTTCCATCTCTGGGAAGGAGGGTAACCAATGTGACTGGTGAAATGGGATGGAGGGAGATGACATTATGCGTCAGCCCAGCCATTTGAACTCAGATGCAGGGTCAGTAGGGTGTCACTTGCTGTTTTGCCTTCACAGACACAGGGTGGCAAGGCTCACACTTTTGACTTTCAGGGTGCATGTCCAGACTTTAGAAGGCTGCTGTAGTCTTAATTCTCAGCTTCCTTCAGCCAGCTAAGATGGTAACTGTAGGGGAAAGGAGGGGTTAAAATTAGCCCTGAAGTGACCAGCTTCTGTGATCTGCTGTGTTGTCTATGGGAAGAGTTCTTCCCACCTTGCTGTGCTTCAGTTCTAGTCCCATCATGGACAGTACCATGGACCATGACACACCCATATCTGGCTGTCAGCCTGTCTGAGCTCCAGGGAGCATTGAGGGGGTTTCTGTTGCATGTTAGCCCAAAAGGGCAGCAGGACTCTGCTGTGATGGTTCTCATGAACTGTTGTTTATTTCCCTGGCAGTGCCCATGCCAGATCCAAGGGCCCCTATGCAGCGTGGACCATTGCCTGCTAGTGGCCCACCACCCCGAGGTCTTCTGGGAGATGCTCCAAATGACCCACGAGGAGGGACCTTGCTCTCAGTCACTGGAGAAGTGGAGCCCAGGTGAAGTGGGGAGGAGAGGGATCTTTCCAGTCTGATACTACAACTCTGCTGCCCCTGGCATGGCCTCTTGCTGAAGTCAGGGATGCTGTGAGCAATGGGAAAGAGGCAGTGCCTCCAGGTGAACCACCAGGCCACATTGGCTGGTTAGAGCAATAAGTTCTGGTGATCCATAGACAGCTGTGTGTTAGGAGCCAGCTCCCCTGGGAGGTTGCTAATTGCAGCCTTATAAATTGGCTACGAGCTGGAAATATCAGCACCCATCCCTGTGAGCCAAACCCATTCCTTTCACTGCATGTGGGTTATGAAAATTCAGTCCTGTGTCTGATATGCCCTCTTGCTTTTGCTTTGCTCTCCCCAGAGGTTACCTTGGGCCACCCCACCAGGGGCCACCTATGCACCACATGCCTGGCCATGACAACCGTGGTCCGCCTCATGAGATGAGAGGAGGACCAATGGGTGAACCCAGACCACTGATGGGAGAACCTCGGGGGCCATTGATGGATGCTCGAGGTGAGAGGGCCATGGATTTAGGTGTAAAATGATAGAGAAGTCATAGATCTGGGAAAGGGCCAAGAGTTAGGGCCCAGTTAGGCTGGAATCAGGAAAAACTTTCTGATTGAGGGTAACTAAACACTGGCACAGACTGGCCTAAACTGGGTCTGGTGTCTTCATCATGCAAGTTTTTAGGAGTAGGTTAGACAGACACTTTGCTGGGTTGGTTTATTCAGGGACAGTCCTGCCTTGAGCAGGGACCTGGACTTGATGTGACCTCCTGAGGTCACTTACATGCCTGCTCTGCCATAACACTTTGGCGAATGTAAGAGAAACATGGGGAGGCGGTTGAACAGTAACGTGAATCACAGGGTTAAGGTACGCAAGGTCAGATGGAGTTGGGGACAGTTATGCAGGGCAAGAGGAGGAAGAGCCCCTCACATTGGCCCTGACCTTTCTCAGGTTTTGCCAGCCTGTACACTGGAGAAGGCTTGGCTCTGTAATGCTAGCATGTACCCCAGTTTTCCCGAGAGTGGACACCTCTTTCAACAGTCTGCTTGGATCTTGTTTGTTCTTTGTTAGGTGGAAGAGATCCCCGGGGCATGGAGCCCAGGGGCATGGAACCTCGGGGAATGGAGCCCAGGGGCATGGATACAAGAGGGATGGAGCCTCGAGTCATGGAACCAAGGGGCATGGAGGCCAGAGGCATGGAGCCCAGAGCAATGGAACCCAGGGGCCCTGGCCCCAATTCAAGGGGCCCAATGCCTGGTGGCATTCAAGGCCCTGGACCACTGAACATGGGAGCGAATGTCCCACAGGGGCCTAGACAGGTACTAATTCTATGGATAATGATAAACGCATGGTGCCAGGCTCTGATTGATGCTGGTTCTTTGATAGCTAACACCCGCTCTGCTAACCAGTGAACACCTGGGAATGGATGATATCCCCCCACCACTAATGGAGCCTAGGTCAGCACCAGCCCTGCCAGCTACACTGGGCTGTTAACAGCATGGTCTTGATCCCTGGAGGCTGCAACAGCCTGGGATTGCTGACCCACACCATGGCTATAATGTGTAAAACCAGCATGTGTCCCCTAACTGGGCTTGTGTCAGGATAACAGGCTCTGAAACTGGGAGAAGGCAGGTGGCAATTCTCTGTTGCACTGAACCTTGCATTTTCCTGGTACTTATGCTCCCCACTGCGAGACTTGATCCCCATGCAGGGGGCGTGGTATCCCTTTTGTTTATCAAACTCTGCCCCTGCTGTGATTCCAGAATTGTCCTCACCTGAAGGAGCTACGGATTAAGCCAGGTCAATACAGTAGGGAGTAGCGCCACAGGGCAGCAGCCTGGCTCTCTCATGCTTTTCAGGTTCTAGGCCAGGGTTGGGCAAAATGCAGTCTGCTGGCTGGATCCAGCCCACCGAAGGGTTTTGCCCATCCTGTGCGGGGTAGCCTGGGCACACATGGGTCTAGTCCTGCCACCTGCAGGCAGACAGCAGGGCTGGGGTGGTGTGATGCCTGGACTCACTTCCCAGCAGCCCCAGAGGCACTGGCTCCTGGCTGCTGCTGCCAGTCTTTACCATCGCTGGATAGAGCAGACGGCTGGGGTCCCCATAGAGATCGGTCCAGGACCCACATGTGGCAGACAGGGGAGCAGTGTCTGGAGTGGGACAGGTTGGTGGGACCAGGATCACAGGGTAGTGACAGCGCTGGACCCAGGCCCAGGATAGAGCCCACACATCCCTGCAACTGGTGCTTTTTCCGCAGGCAGAGATGTGCAGGGAGCGGATCATAGCTCTGCCCTGGGCCCTGTGATCCCAGCCCTGCCTGCCTGTCCTACTCCCGAATGCTGCTCCCCGCCTGCCCATGGCCCCATCCCATCTGCCTGGCTATATGTCTTACCCTTGCAAGTCCTGGCTGGTCTTCATGGATACCCTGGGATTGCTCAGCAATGACAGCACAGGGCCCAGGGCAGAGTGGCAGTCCACTCCCCGCATGCCCCTGCCTGCGGAACTGGCACCTGTTGCAGGGATGTGCAGGGGAGCAGATTGCAGCTCTGCCCTGGGCCCTGGCCCTGCGATCCCAGCTCCTGTCCTGCTCTCAGATGCTGCTCCCCATCCACCTGACTGCAAGGCAGTACCACTTAGGGAGTTTTGGTGAGCTGTTGGGGGGGGTGTGCGCCGACCTGGTCCATGAGAGCTCACCAAAACTCCCTAAGTGGCCCTTCAGCCCAAATAATTGGCTACCCCTGTCCTAGGCCATTCACTGCTACAACAGGAAATGTCTCAGGGACCTTAGGCCTCACCTGCCCTTCTCTTCACAGCCCCATGGTGAGGTAGAGTCATATCTCATAATACAGCACAGAACCAGAAATCCAGAGAGCCCAAGGCCGGCCAGCCTTGCCTAGTCCTGCAGCCTTTGTTCCCAGAGTTGACGTGTCCCAGCGTCTACAGAGTTTGTTACTCGGGGTACTCGGATCTAGCTTGGGTACTTCAATCAGTCTCTTTCTTGTTACCTACTTTGTCCTTAGAGAAGCATAATTCTTTATTTACATAGCCAACTGCAGGCTCTCTTTGTACAGCAAGGGAGACCATCCTATCCCATCTCTGTCCCCACAGGTTCCCAACATGCCAGGGGCAGGCATGCAAGGTGGAGGCCTGCCAGGGGCAGGGGTTCAAGGAGCAGGTCAACCAGGAGGCTTTAGCCCTGGGCAAAACCAGGTCACCCCACAAGATCATGAGAAGGTGAGTATGTGAAATGGAAAGGGGCTGGGCTGCTGGCAGGAAATGCCACTGCAATGAAAATGAAACCCTGTGTACCCTCTTCCCCTGGTGCTGCACCAGTCCCCAGTGCAAGAGTTTCTGGGTTGGTGCCAACTCATAATGGGTACTTAATTATCCTGCTGCTTTTCAGGAGAAAGCCCAGGAGCCTGTGAAGCTTTTCCTGTGGTCAGTGGGCCAGTCCTTTTAGTACAGAGCAAATTGTGCTGCTTCTGCTTCCTGTTATCCATGTGCCTTTGTACTGTCATGTCTTTGTACTGTCTCCCCCTCCCTGTCCCTGTGGGACCTGCTGTCTCTTCTCTCCTCTTTGCTGCTCCTCCTTTCTGGGCAATTGCTGCTGCAGGTGCTGATTGCTCCTCCCCTCTTTACCCACAGGCTGCCCTGATCATGCAAGTCCTCCAGCTGACTGCAGACCAGATTGCCATGCTGCCCCCAGAGCAAAGGCAGAGCATCCTTATTCTAAAAGAGCAGATTCAGAAATCCACTGGGGCACCGTGACAGGTGAGTTTGAGGGGAGACTGCAGCACTGTGAGGAACAGGTTGAATGAACAAAGGAGCTGGCAAGGTGCGGTAGGCAGAATGAAGGGGAGTGGGTTAGCTGGAGTGAATGCTTCATAGACCCAGTAGTGTTAGGGGAGCATACCTTCTTTCCCTGGCACATCTCCAGTGGTGTCTGTTCCACATGGGTACAAGCTGAACCAGTTCCGTCTAGCGCTTCCATTAACACAGCCCTGGCCTTGCAGCTTCCTCAGTAAACCTGCCTGTTTCCTCCACAAACAAGAGTAAGGCAGGGCATGGCCTCACATTGCCTCTGGTGTGGACTCCCTGTGTGGCCTGGGCATGGCTCATATCTTAGCCTTCCCTTGCATAAACCCTAGTGATAGTTTCTTGCCCCTGTGGTCACTCAGTAAATCCTAGCAGTATGTCATGGAGTCAAAAGGTGCTGCCCAAGTGCTGTATGTGCTGGCTCTCATGTACTTCCTAGTGCTCTTCACCTGCCTCAGCTTCCCTAGGGAAGTTGCCCTCGCTTTGGCCACAGCAATTCTGAGGATTGGGCACCTGTTGGCCTGGCTCAGGAAGGTTTTTATAGGCCTTTGTCCATTGAGGGGGGGAGAAAAGCAACTCAGTACCCACCCAGTGGCCCCAACTCAGGAGTCTCCCAGTGGTCCCGCAGCTGTTGGGCAGGAGGCCCATGTGGTGTGCCCTGTCCTGTAGTGCTTTGTGGGAGGTTACAGTGCCAGAAGGCAGTGAAAGAGCAGGTCATGCTACCATAGTTCTCTGGAGAATCCCACATGACATGGGTGGTGTCAGGGCTTGGTGCAGTGTGCTCCTGTGAGCAGGGCCCTCCTGAGACACCTTGTGTCCCTGCTCTTGTTGTGTGGCTCAGGTGTACCTGGGAGGGGTGTTGATGATGCTGTTCTTGTCCAGTTCCTGCTGGCCTCTCTTGTCCTTCCCTTAGAGCAAGATTTCACTCCCTCTGTTATTCTTGCAGGGTTTATAAGGCACGCAGTGGCTGGCTTCAGAACCTCTGAGACAGAGAAGGCAATCCATGTGGCAGCTTCCCCATCACTGTCTGACCTGGCACCGTATGGTAGAGGGGCTCCCCCTTTTCCCTGCCTTATGTAACTCCCCCCACAATGTTCATTTGTGGTTTCTGTGTATATTTTACAGTGTTTAAAATAAACTGGGAGGGAAGATTTGAGTACATGGTGTAACAAAGCAAGGGGCTCCTTTTTATGCAAAGAAAGAATGCAAAAAACAAAGGCAGGCCTGCCAAAATAGCTGCTGCATAAACCAACAGGCCATTAAGGGGTTAGACCTGGAGAAAACAGATACCCAAAGCATTCCACCAGAGAGAGAGAGAGGGTCAATTAGTTAACTGCTGGAAGGGCTTACAGCTGGGACTAGTGAGGCCTGCAGCCCAGGTGTTAATAAGGGTGAGCTGGAAGGTGGGGTAGAGGGGGAGGACAACACCTGGGAAGGCAGGCTGCGACAGGACTTTTATTTCCCCTCCCATAAAAAGGAGGTGACTGAGAGAAAGTAACACAGGACAAAGCCTCAGAGAAAAGTGGGGTGGTGGGGAGAAGTAGCTTGTTTCTTAGCCTAGAGGCTGCCAGAGCAAGGCTACCAGGGTTAAAGGGACAGTGTACCTTTTTTCCCCTTTTTGTGGATTTGTTCTGAGATAAGTCTCACTTAAAGAGATGTTTGAGGGAGGCATGTGAGATTTGAGCTTGTCCAAACAAGGGACAAGCTGCTGGAGCTGGAGAAGGTGGTAACCCGGAGCAAGGGTACCTATAGCAAGAGAAAGGGAGAGAGGAAAGGCAGAAAATATGGAATACTGCGTGCAATTTTGGGTGCCGCACTTCAAGAGGGATGTGGATAACCTGGAGAGGGTCCAGAAAAGGGCCACTCATATGGTTAAGGGCTTGCAGGCCAAGCCCTATGAGGGGAGGCTAGGGCACCTGGACCTCTTCAGCCTCCGCAAGAGAAGGTTGAGAGGCAACCTTGTGGCTACCTACAAGTTCATCATGGGGCCACAGAAGGGAATTGGTGAGGCTTTACTCACCAAGGCGCCCCCGGGGGTTACAAGAAATAATGGCCACAAGCTAGCAGAGAGCAGATATAGACTGGACATTAGGAAGAACTTCTTCACCGTTAGAGTGGCCAAAGTCTGGAATGGGCTCCCAAGGGAGGTGGTGCTCTCCCCTACCCTGGGGGTCTTCAAGAGGAGGTTAGATAGGCATCTGTCATCGGGCCCCTGCGCTTTTTCCTGCCTATGCAGGGGGTCGGACTCGATGATCTGTTGGGGTTCCTTCCGACTCTAACATCTATGAATCTATGAAAAGGAGCAGGGAGCCCCAGTCTTGGAGGGGAAAGATTTGCAGCCACCAGGGAGTGGTACCCAAAGCCCTAGAGGGTGGGGACATAAGATTTCAGCTCAAAGAGGGCTGGACAGGAAATTCAAGGGGATGAATCCAGGGCAGGAGACAGCCATGAGGGGCAGAAACAAGACTGGGCTAGGGAACCCATTGCACAAGAGGAAGAATTGGGACCTGGAACCCCAGCAGCCCGAGTGGATAGAGACCAGATAAAATCAAGAAGTTGGTGAGACCAGATACTAGACAGTGTTGATCAAAACTGATAGGTTCAGAGCTGTTTGGTTCATGAGATCTGCAAGACATGAGTGTGGCTGTAGGAGCAAAAGGGCCACAAATTTAGGCCTTAAGACTTTTAGCCCTTAAGGCTCATAGGGCACAGCAGGAGCAAACCAAGAGAGCACCTAGGTGCTCTCAGCTTCTGAGGGCAGCTTCCCTCCATCATGTTTTACAAGACATGAAAGGAAAGAAACCAGGTTGGGACCTTGGGAGGTGACGGCAAGAGCCAGGCAGGATCAGTGACTGCTAGAGAACATTATGGCAACCACCGGTGCCTCGCATGTAGTGGCAACGTGTGGGGGGTGCACAGGGTTGCACATGGACCCCAAGAGCGCTCGTGTCGTCCCCCCGCCCCCCCCGAGAGCACCAGCTGGGGAGTGGGGGTGCCAGAGAAGCGATCCTCGTGGTCAGCCCATGGCCAATCGCACTGACCGGGGGAGGGAGAGGGGGGTTCCCCCACGGCCGATTGTGCCAACTCGGAAGTGCCACTGAGGGGAACAAATGCCCCCCCTGACTCAGGAGGTACCAGTCACCCATGCTTACATGTTACCCCCTGGACTCTGAAACTGCCTCAGATAACACTAATAGAACTGGCAGAGCTCCATGGGGCCCTCAGTCTGATGTGTTCAGCAAGTTCTGTCGTCTTTGGTAGCCTGTTGTGGCTCTAGGGTTGATCATCGCTTGTTTCACTCCCCACAAGTCACTGAGCTCTGTTTTAGCCATGATCTATGAACCATGGACGAAGGTGCTAAACAGTGTGGAGGGAGGAGATAGCCCCCGGGGAGAGTCTGCTGCTGTTTTCTGAGCCCAAGGGCAATTTTGTCATTACTGGCTACATTTGCTAGGAGAAACTCAGGAAAGCAGAGGAGGTCAGTGCACTGAAATTCTCATCTGGGAGTGTGTGGCAAGGGGTGCTAAGGCTGGCCTGGCCAATACAGTGTGATGAAGTGCCTGGTTTGCATCCTAAGCTATTGAGCTTCATACATGTTTCCTCTGGAGAAGGAAACTACAGGGGCACAAGGTAAATAAATCCTTTTCCATAAGAACAGCCGCTCAGGTCATGTTACTGGGCCCCAACCTGTCCTTTGTAAGATGCTCATGTCTGCATCACTTTCCCTCCGTTTAAAAACCTCATAGCTCACCCAGCAATGGGAAGAGAAAAATTGCTTCAAATGCTTTGTAGTAGCTTCCATTTAAAGATAATGGTCTTGTGTGATAGCAGGCAGATGAGACCATTTGACTGATGGGACTCAGCAGATGCTTGAGGGGAGCTGTGATCTGCAGCTGCCAGATTGAAGTGTTTGTAGCCTTGAGCCTTCCTTTTAATGAACTGAACTGCTGTGTGTTGGCAGCCCTAGAGCTGCCTTACCTCAGGTTCTTCCAGTGTGGTGTGGTGCAGCCCTGCCCTGCCAGATCTCCTGTCAGCTGAGAAGGAAGCTCATCTTTCAGCCCCTCCAGCCTTAATGGGTGACCTGAGAGATGCAGGCTCCATATCCGATTGCTGTCCGTTGCTGATCTGCTGTCACAGCAATATCACTTAAGACGCCTGCCTTTTCTGGCAGATTTTTTCCTCTTTTTCCTGAACACAGTTGAGCAGTTTGTTTCCTTGTGAGTCATACTGAATAGGTCTGGAAGACTTCCTGCAGTGGCCACTTGAGGGTTCTGTTCACAGTATCGCCAAATAGGAATTCCCGTAGTGGGAGAACTGGTAGCAAGGAACCAGTCAGTGAAAGAGCAACAGCACTATACAAAACAACTTCCCTTGCTACTGTTTGGAGAGATTTATTGAAGATCCATCCCAGGTGCTGCAGACTTGCACAGAGGCCCAATGCCAATGGGGAGACAGAGTTTGCCTCTTAAATTGGACAGAATGAGCCTCTGGAGTTGGGGTTTATCCTATGCTATGGCCAGAGGTGGAGAGGTTTTTACAACTTTAAAGACATAATTTGCAATAATGCTTATTGGAGTGTGTTTGACCACTTGTGCTGAATTAGTTACTGAAGACCCTGCATCCTCCCAGCACATTTCCCATATGGCCAACATCCAAGAATCCCAGTGCATTTAAATCAAGTTTAATAGTCAATATGAGCCTTTGTGCTGGTGCCACAATCAACTTTGAAAGGGAACAGATTCCATTAGAAGGTTAATTTCAGCTTCCTTGCATGCAAAACCAATGCAGAGCAATCTCTAGGAGTGGAGAAGGCCCACTCCTCTTATCCCAAAAGGGCCTCTAGAGATTGGGGCGCACACGGAGTAGGCAGCATTTGTACATAAAGCTCAAGTGCCTGTCCCTTGGAGGGATGCCATGTCACATCTTGAAGGTCCTTCATATTTAACAGTGGGGAAGGCATAGTTTGAATGGTAGCATTTCCAGTAGCATTGCTTGGTGTGCCCTTAGCAGCAGCCAAATTCAGCTCTCAAAATGGAGGTGGAAGACCCAGCAGATTGCTCCCAATGAGGCTGTGGTGCCACAGAGCTAGGCAAATTTTTCTTTCAGCTTAGAAGTTCTCCTTGTTGAAGTAGAATTTGACCTTCCTGGGGTCCAGCCTGGAGTATTGATGGCAACACTTCTGCAGACTCTTTGCTAAAGCTTCTGGCCCACATAAGAACACACCCACCACAGACCTGTGTGGAACAGAAGGCTGTTAACACCCAGGCTAAATCATTTGTTTAACTTATGGCTCTGTGGCAGGGCCCTTCACTGGCTCGGGGCTTCAGCTGCCTTAGAACTTGTACCCCTCCTAGTAATGGACCCTGTGAATGGTGCAGCCCATAAAAAGGAATACAGAACCATTTCTATTGCAGTGGTTAATATTAATGCAACAAATTAACCTAAAGGGAACTCAGAGGTCTGAACTTCTCTCCAACATATACCCCTCCCCCATCACCTGTACCTCAGTGGAGGCTGGCCTTGTTACAGTGTCCAGAGGGGATAACTGTTGTGTGGGGAAGGTGGGAATAAGTGTGACTGTGCAGGGCAGCTTCACTTCTCATTGTTTCCCTCAAGGAAATTTTTTTACTGTCCAACTGAAGGTCCTAGAATTTCTGGTCTCTTAAGTTTAGAGCAAGCCACAACTCCACCTGAAGTCAGTGGAGGTGCTCTGCATGGCTGAAAAAACTGCCCTTAATAGTACAATGACCGCAGTCCTTCAGGCAATCCAGTCAGCTGGGTGCTGTGGAGTATGTGGCACCTAAGCCCCCTCGGTGGGTGTACTGTATGAGCAGGCCAGATGGCTCGATGGAACGTTTCTAGATCATCCAGCTCAAGTCACGGGATGCTGGGACACTCACTTGGGGTGGGCAGTGGCCACTGCAGAGAATTCATTACTCCACATGGGTCTTCCAAAGGAGGTCTTCTGTTTCAGGCCTGTCACCACGTCAGTGACAGTGTCAAAGTTGAGCACTGCATGGCCAGCCTGGAGTGACAGAAGATGACTATTAGTATAGGCAGACATCCTGTCAGTGTCTGGAACCTATCAGATAGCATGTGGCCTGGATCCCCATCACCGCTGCTCTGGTGGGTGAGTTAGAGGTACAAACCCTGTCTGATGCACATTTTCATCTCAGTAGTCTTTAACATGGTGCTGTCCCACATCTCTGACACAACATTCTCTCCCATTGCTTCTTGTGTCAGACTGTTTTCCCACTCCTACCATGAGAGCATGCATGTGTTTGTGACTCACAATGCTATTGTCCCACCCGGTGAGAAAGAGTCTGTAGTTCAGGAAGCCTGCTTTGCCAGATTCCTCCATCTCTTGCTCCAGTGACACAAGCAGGTCATTGAACCAGGCAAATGCACCCGTATCCCGACAGAGCCAGTAGAAATAAATCTGGGACCCAATGATAGAGAGAGGGAGAGAGAAAGATGTTTTACTAAGGGTAGCAGAGCTGTACATAGTGCAGTGGAGTTGAGCAGAGATGGATGGAGTGTGTGTGTTAAAAAGGATCCACTCTCCAGGAAGGCTGTAGCTACATACTCAAGGATGTATTCGGCTTGGTGAGTGTATTTGGCTTGGGGAGATGCGGTTGAAATACACAAGAGGCTTCCGGGGTGGAAGGCCTAATGAAGTATAGGGCCTACCTTTCCCATATCACAATGGTTACCTTCTTGGTTTTGAGACTCTGGTCTGCATGTTGGAACTTATACCAGATTGACTTCAGCACAGAGGCAAAGGGTGTGACCCCAATCCCTGCCCCAATCAGCATAGCAACTTCATACTGGAACACATCTTCACTGGCTGTGCCGAAGGGGCCATCTACTTCAATCCTGGCAAGATAAGGCAGGCTCTGGGTAACAAGAGGATGCCACCTAACCTTGAACCACAGAGCAAAACTGTACAGATCAATTGGCTTCCTGACCCTAAAGCCACCCTAGCCTACCTGGGTATTTTTGGTTTTTGCTGCTGAAAGGCATCGATTACATTCTCTGTCCAGTCCCCTGCTGCCCGGATGTGGACAGAAAAGAAATTGTCTTCTGGTGCAGAGGTCAGGGTGAAAGGATGCCACTCGAGGAGAGAGATAGAAGGACAGTTGATGAAAATGTACTGTCCCACTTCCATGTTGAAGCCCTTCTTATGCATCTGTAGTTCCAGTACTTTAGATGGGTGCGTGACAACCTAGGGAAAAGCATATCAGGAAACAGTTGGCACATCTCAGCCCCCCAGAACAGCAACATCACTGCTAATCACTATTGGCTGAGACTGGAGTGGCTGAGAACTCCCCACTGCCAGGACTACCTCATCCTGCTGGAATAGAAGAGAATAGGCATTCCCACAACCAGTCCTCCTACCCCCTCTTTCATTCTCACTCCTGCTGGGCCAGGCTGATAGGCCCAAACTCCCAGCCACTGCACTATTTGATACCCTTCCATAGCTGGGGAAAAACTTATTTCTTTGGCTCTGTAGCTGGGTGGACAGAAGAACGGTATACCCTTGAGGAGTAGGGGATATAGCCAGCTGCTTACCTTTGTTATAACAACCCTCTGTCGAGAACGCCAAAAACGTAAGATGCGCTCAAAGACATAGAGGAGGATTGGCGCCAACACCCACTTCCAGGACTGTGGAGACAGAGTGAGTAGTGGTGAGAGGATGGGCCCCGAGTGGTAGTCTTTTGGTGCTGGACCCTGGTGTCCCTGCAGGGAGGTTCCCATATCAAATGCTCCTGTATAGGTTTTGGGAAACATGTCCCTTTTGCTACCAAGATTGTGGCTATATCCTTGTATAGGATGACATGAGAACATCAGGGCCAGTGTTAGAAACCCACTCAGATGGAGACAGGCAGCTATGACAGGACTGGGATGGGTCCTACGTGAGATGCTTCTCTAGGAAGCAGGAGGTAGCTTGCAATACTGGGAGGGGTGAGCAGCAGGAAGTGGAAGGAATAAGGGTTAAAAATCTCTCCCATGAGCATGTCAATGGAATGCTCCATACCCATCAGGGAGGAGAAGGGAGAGATCTATTTCATTCAGGCTATCATTGTGTTAGCCACTGTCTACATGGGACAGAGGGACCTTACCTCTGTTGGGATGCCCCCAAACTCTGGCTCCTTACAGTGGTGGTGTGTGCTTCTCCCATCCCTGTATACAAGGTACTGTGCACAGCGCTGAGGACTGTACTTCTTAAGGCTTTCTTCTGTCTGCCCTCGAACAAGACCACTGGGAGAGAACAGAAGTGTCAGTCCAGCTCTCCTGACCCAGCCCTGCCTCCTTGCTTTGCTCTCATCAAAATAAAAGTAGGGCAAGAAGGGACCTTGAAACCTCACTGTCCAACTAAGGGAAGGGGAAGTGCTCAGCCACAGAAAGGAAGCATGTGATAGCTGGGGAACAGCTGAGAAGAACAGGAGGCGAGGGAAGTGTGTCATTCAGATTCTGGACTAGGGTGAGTGTATATACGTGGGTGTATGCAAGGCAGATGACTGTTTGGGAACAAGGGTGGCAATAAGATGTTCAGTGAGGGGAGATGGTAGGAATGGAGCAGGTGGCTGACTGACTGGGAAGCAGGGAAGCACAAAACAGAGGGGGAGGAGGCTAGAGCTTGCTGGGGGAATGCAGCTCATGGTGGTGCCTTACGCAATGCCATGGATGACGAGGCCAGCAAAGTAGATGATGAAGAGGTGGTGTGTGTACCAGAAGACCTCAAAATAGCTCCTGCGAATGAACTCCATGGAGGAAGTAACCATAAGAATCAGTGCCACGGTGATGATCACACCAGTCAGGCCCGGGATGCTGGTGAAAGTCACGTATGCTGGAGTCTGTACAGAAGCAGACATAAGCATGGAAGTGAGAGGTGGGAATGGGGCATTAAAGCTGGAAGGAACAAAAGAGTACAGAATGATGCCACTGGGCTTTGTGGCAGGGTCTCGCTTCTCCCACAGCAGGCTCCAGACACTTACCGTGCTGTTGGAGTGGATGGGATTTAGCCACTTGTCACTTCCATCCTGGTGCAGGTCAGAGAGGACAGAAGAGAGGCTCCCGTCTGCAGCCTGCTGGCTGTCATTGTAACGCTCCAAGTTAAACAGGTGAGCAATGGTGTGGACAGCTGAGCAGCAGAGAGAGAGAGAAAATGAAACCTCTCTGGGAGACCGTCACCCAGAGTCCACGGTGCAAGAGGCAGAATGGCCCCATCTCTCTGGTGTACTAAATCCAGGCCAAGTTCTCCAAGAGGAGACCAAGCTCAGCCTGTGCTCAGAGACAGACTGGACCAGCTGTTGCATCTGCTGGTTAGTGCTGCAGCCTCCTGCCTCTGGAAGTGGTCCACACCCAGCAGTGGCAGCGTGTGAACTCAAGTTACCTGTCATCAGGGCAAGCATGTAGGCCACCAGCTTATGGAAGGTGAGGTTGTGATCCAGCTGCTTCCTCATGGTCCGCCTGCACAACTGGGGGTGGGGGGAGGGGAGGTGGTCAGTGAGAACAGTGATGCTTCCAGGGAACAGACCCCGGGGGCAAGCAGAAAAGAGCTGGCCCCCGCCAGCCCAGGGCGCTGCCTGCAAGGAAACTTCATTGCTGCAGCTCCATGCCCCTCTATGATTTCCATGTCCCTCTATAAGGAAGATGTCACTCCAGAGATGTTTCTGGGTCCATGTGGTCTGTGGAGGGAGAGAACTGTTCTCGTGCTCACTGGAGCATGTGGGGAACAGATGGGCCCATTTTGCATTTAAAAGCCGTAGCCCCTGGCACTCAGGAGCCGGGAGGAGAGGAGGGAACTGGGCACATGTGCATCCCCGCACAAGTGTGCCCCTTACCTGACCCGAGGCGGACGCAGCAGTAGTGGAGCCAGCAGTGCAGGCAGCAACAGCTGATCCCCCAAAGGTAAGTGGGGCAGAGGGAGCCAGCACAGCTGAGGCGGATCCGGAGGGGAAGCCCCCCGGCTCCCTTTTAGCTGAGCCAGTAGGGAGCCGCGCTGCGCCACGCGAATAGAGCTCGACAGCGGGCAGGCAGGAAGGGCCAGGGGGGGGACTCCAGCAAGGGCAGGGCGAAGGCACCACACAAAAATATAATTAAATAGCAACTTATGGTGTTGACGCAAAGTGTTGCTAGGGCCCCTGCCCGGGGGGCGCAGCCTACCTGGGGCTTGTCTGAGGCCTCCACCCAGACAGAGCCCATGGGGGAGCTGGCGTCTCCCTGCCCCCCAGCCTGTGGGGGATGCCCAGCAGGACCGGGTGGGGCAGGGAATGGGGGTCCCCACACCTGTGCTGCAGGCGCCTGTCTTAGGGCCCTGGAGGCATGGGTGAGGGAGCTCCAGGAGGAGGTTAGCAGGCTGAGGGGAATCAGGGAGGTGGAGGATGAAATTGATGGGTATTTTCTCTCCCTGCAGGGCCATGCATCCAAGCGAGAAGCACTCCGGGAGGTGCCCTCCACAGCAGAGTGGCAGATGGTCACCTCCAGAACCAGGGCTGCTCGCAGCAAAGCAGTACCAGTTCCTCCAGTCTGGCTGGAGAACAGGTACGAGGCCCTGGCGACACTGCAGGAGAAGGAAGAAGAGGAGGAAACCTCCGGGGAGGAGGCACTCCACACTCTGAACAGGCTGAAGAAGCTAAGCAGACCCAGAGGAAGAAACATTGAGTGATCATCATAGGCAACTCCGTCCTGAGAGGTACAGAGGGTCCCATCTGTCGCCAGGACCCCTTGACACATGACGTCTACTGCCTGCCCGGAGCAAAGATTCAGGACATGATGGGGATGATCCAGGCCATGATCCGACTCACCGATTACTACCCCATGGTCCTAATCCATGTGGGTACTAATGATGTGGCCAGGAAAAGCCCTGATCACCTGATGACAGACTACCACGCTCTGGGGGGCATGCTGAAGGAGATAGGGGCACAGGTGGTATTCTCTTCTGTCCTACCAGTGAGCGGACGTGGAAGACGACAAGAGACCTGCATCAGAGAGGTCAACTTGCGGCTTCGGGAGTGGTGTCTCGAGGTGGGCTTCGGCTTCCTAGACAACGATCCACACATCAGGACGAGAGACATGCTCGGGTGGGATGGGCTTCACCTTTCCCCAAAGGTAAGCGTGTGTTCTCTTTTAGGTTGGCGGATCCTCCGGCGGGCATTAAACTAGGCTCGTTGGGGGAAGGGGAAGACGAGGGCAGAGGAAGCATTGGGCCACTAAACCAAGCATCACCCACAAGAACAGCCCAGCCTAGACTGACGACAAGCAGAACAAATACCTGGGTAAGCAACAGGGGCCTGGGTAGTACTGAGATTAGCGGGGCAGTGCTGCATCTTCAGGAGGCCTCAGATGCCTCTACATTAATGCTCGTAGTGTGGGGAACAAACAGAAGGCACTTAACCAACCCAGACATAGTGGGGCTCACCGAAATGTGGTGGGACCCAAAGTACGACTGGGCAGTGAATATCAAGGGCTATAGGCTGTACAGGAGGGATAGGAGAGGGAAGAAAGGTGGGGGTGTGGTGCTCTACGTCAAGGAGAAATACACATCCTCAATGAGTAGCATGGGGTCAGAGGAGGGGCACACTGAAATGCTCTGGGTTAGAATACAAGGAAGTCGAGGGGAAAGGGGCTTAACGGTGGGGGTCTACTACAGACCACCCAACCAAGGGGAAGAGCTAGACCGGGAATTCTTAAGTCGGCTCATGGAGGCAGTTAGGTCAAGGGACGTGGTCATCATGGGTGACCTGAACTTTCCAGACATCTTCTGGGAAGAGCAGTCAGCTAGGTCTGATCGCTCACGTAGGTTCCTAGCCGAGATACAGGACCTCCATCTAACCCAGGAGGTGCACAACCCCACCAGGGGAGACGCCTTGTTGGATCTGGTCCTGGCCATGGGCGATGACCTGGTGAGGGGTCTGCAGGTGCTCAACCACCTGGGCGACAGCGATCATCGCCTACTGGAATTCACCATCCAGCACAAGGTAGCAGAGGCCTGCAGCAAGGCAGCAGCCCTGGACTTCAGGAGGGTGGATTTCAATGAGATAAAGAGAATAGTCGGGGAGGCTCTGAGGTCCCGGAGGGGAGGGGAGGTGGGTATCCAAGAAGAGTGGTCGTTCCTTAAGGAGACGATCCTCCAAGCCCAAAGGGAGGTAATCCCAACACGGATCAAAGGGGGCAAGAGGGTGCAAAAGCCCCCATGGCTCACCAATAGCATACAGGAACGTCTCCTAGCTAAAAAGGAGGCGTACACCCAATGGAAGGGAGGGGCCGTCACCAGAGAGGACTATACCTCGATTGCTCAGGGCTGCAGGGGGGCGGTCAGGAAGGCCAAGGCAGAGATGGAACTGGGACTAGTTACCCAGATCAAGGACAACAAGAAGTTCTTTTTTAAATACATGGGGTAAAAAGAAAGTACTGGGTAACGTGAGTCCTCTGCAAGACACTAGGAAATCTGATCGTCTCACCAGACGACAAAGCTAACCTATTTAACAATTTCTTTGCCTCCATTTTTCTTAGCAGGGACTGGATCACCCCTGCCACCAGGACCCCCGTAGGCCCCAGGGGAGGCCTAGGGTCAGTGAGGACCTAGTCAGGGAACTTCTGGAGGGACTGGACATATTTAAATCAGCAGGTCCTGACGATCTCCAACCCAGAGTGCTGAGGGAATTAGCAGAGGTCATTGCGGGACCCCTGGCACAGCTTTACAAGCACTTGTGGTAAACTGGCGTGGTGCCAGAGGACTGGAAAAGGGCCAATGTGGTTCCCATTTTCAAAAAAGGGAGGAAGGACGACCCAGGAAACTATAGGCCAGTCAGTCTTACCTTGATCCTGGGTAAGCTTTTTGAGAGAATTATCCTGGCACATGTCCATGAGGGACCAGCAGGGGAGGTTATGCTTAGGGGCAACCAACATGGGTTCATTAGAGGCAGGGCCTGTCAGACCAACCTGGTGGCCTTCTATGACCAGGTCACAAAATCCTTAGACGCAGGTTTAGCAGTAGATGTAGTCTTTCTGGACTTTAGGAAGGCCTTCGCCACTGTCTCTCACCCCATTTTCATTAAAAAACTAGGGGACCGTGGCGTTGACACCTACACAGTCAAATGGGTCACTAACTGGCTAGAGGGCTGCACCCAGAGAGTGGTGGTGGACGGGACTTATTCGACCTGGAGGGATGTGGGCAGTGGAGTCCCCCAGGGCTCAGTCCTCAGGCCCGCACTGTTCAACATCTTCATCAGCGACTTGGACGAGGGGGTAAAAAGCACTCTGTTCAAATTCGCAGACGACACTAAGATGTGGGGGGAAGTGGGCATGCTAGAAGGGAGGAATAGGCTGCAATTGGACCTAAACCGGTTACAGCAGTGGGCGGATGAGAACAGGATGGGTTTCAACACTGACAAGTGCAAGGTACTGCACCTGAGGAGGAAGAACCAGCAGCATACCTACAGGTTGGGGAACTCCTTTCTTGTCAGTGCAGAGGCAGAAAAGGATCTTGGAGTCATTATTGATGCCAAAATGAACATGGGCCGCCAATGTGGGGACACGGTCAGGAAGGCCAACCGTACCCTGTCATGCATCCACAGATGCATCTCGAGCAGGTCCAAGGAGGTGATCCTCCCCCTCTGTGTGGCACTGGTCAGGGCACAGTTGGAGTACTGCATCCAGTTCTGGGCACCGCACTTCAGGAGGAATGTGGACAACATGGAGAGGGTCCAGAGGAGGGCCACCCACATGATCAGGGGTCAGCAGGGCAGGCCCTATGAGGAGAGGCTAAGGGACCTGAACCTGTTCAGCCTCCACAAGAGAAGGCTGAGGGGGATCTAGTGGCCATTTACAAACTAGTCAGGGGGGACCAGCAGACACTGGGGGAGTCCCTGTTCCCCCGAGCACTACCAGGAGTGACTAGAAATAATGGTCACAAGCTGGCAGATTGTAGATTCAGACTAGACATCAGGAGGCGCTACTTCACTGTCAGGGCGGCTAGGATCTGGAACCAACTTCCAAGAGAAGTGGTGCTGCCTCCTATCCTGGGGGTCTTTAAGAGAAGGCTGGATGAACACCTTGCCAGTACTCTTTCCTGCCATGACGGGGTCGGGCTTGATGATCTGCTCAGGTCCCTTCTGACTACCAACTATGAAACTATAAAACTATGCACAGAACAGGAGGGATCAGATACAGCTGTTCCTTCCCTCTGAAGAGTGGGCCTGTCCGCTGCCCCTGATTGCTCCCTGCTGGAGCTGCTCTCAGGCTGTGGGCAGGAACCTCCTAGGCCAGAGGCAGATCAGGGGCAGAGGTCCCGTAGGCTTAGGTATATGGCTAATGATTGGTTGGGAGTGGACAGGGGTGAAGTGCTGGGGTGCCCATTAGTTCACAGCAGGGAACAGCACCCCCAGTTCCATGCCTAGCTTGCTGCACACAGGACTCACAAAGTGTAGTGCAACAGTACACTAAGTGTAACATGACAGATGGAGTCACTGCCCACTGCTGATGGGTGTGGCTACCAAGGGAGGTATACAGGGTTACACACAGCGTTCTTAACAAGTGTGATGGAGCTGTCACATCCTGTCTACCTGTGTTATATACCGAATAGTCATAGGAACCAGAATTCCCCTGGTTGTGTATGAAAATCAGTCCCCAGTCACCAGACAGCTGCCCTAGCCAGTGTGCCCTGTCTCGCCGCTTAGGTATGTATGCCACTGAGTTGTCCCCTTATTGTGGAACCTGCCTTCAAACCCCTGGTGCCATCTGCAAGGGCCTCGAAGCTCCTTGCTCATCATGTTTTTTGCAGCCCAGCCAGGCCTGGTACTGTCTGCCAGGAAGGGAGAGGGACAGTTGGTTAGAATGTGAGACCTTACTAAACTAAGGAAAAGGCGGCTGGAGCTTAAGGGCTAGGAGGCCTGCTACAAACAGGCCCTGTTGAACCATGGTTTGCTAAAGTTTTAGGAAGAGAGGGCCAGGGGCACAAAGCCTCAAGTTCAGCATTTCTAAACCCAAAAGTGGGTTGCAAGGATATATGAAATGTCATGAGCAAACTTTAAAAATGGATCAACAAATTTAAAAAATGGATTCTCCTTTAAAAGAGAAAAACATAGGGAACTGTGGCTTTTTCCTTCCAGGGCTGGCAGAGTTCCAGCCTGCAAGGGGCTGCTTGAGGCCCCCATATCCCCCCACACACCCCTCCTTCCCCATACACCCACCCCCTGCCCACATGGAGGCGGAGGGCTGGGGCCTAGGGGCAAGGGGCAGCCAGTTGGGAGCGAGGGGCACTGGGTCAGCACTGGCTATCGATATTACAGATGGGTCCTGATACAAAAATAGTAGAGAATCACTGCTCTAGTCTATCCAGAGGGAAGAAGCAGCACTGGGAGAGGCAGTGAGTAAATCAAGTAGATGCTGGAGCTTGTGCGGAAGCTGGGAGCACTGGCCTCTTCCCTTTCCTTCTCCCCTGGCATCCTTGGGAGGTAGAGTTCCCCTGCTGTTTGCACCAAAGAGGGCTGCCAGTACATTACTGACTCCAAGATGAATATGGGCCGACAATGTGGGGACACGATCAGGAAGGCTAACCGCACCTTGTCATGCATCCGTAAGTGCATCACGAGCAGGTCCAAGAAGGTGATCCTCTCCCTCTATGTCACAGTAGTCAGGCTGCAGTTGGAGTACTGCATCCAGTTCTGGGCACCTCACTTCAGGAGGGATGTGGCCAGCATTGAGAGGGTCCAGAGGAGGGCCAGTCACATGATCGGGGGCAGCAAGGCAGGCCCCACGAGGAGAGGCTAAGGGATCTGAACCTGTTCAGCCTCCACAAGAGAAGACTGAGAGGAGATCTGGTGGCAGTCTACAAGGGGGACCAGCAGGCAATGGGAGAGTCCCTGTTCCCCTGAGCACTACCAGAAGTAACAAGGAATAACGGCCGTAAGTTGATGGAGAGCAGATTCAGGCTAGATAACAGGAGGCACTGCTTCACAGTCAGGGCGGCTAGGATCTGGAACCAACTTCCAAGGGAAGTGGTCCTCGCTTCTACCCTGGGGGGTCTTCAAAAGGAAGCTAGATAGACACCTTGCTGGGGTCATTCGACCCCAGCATTGTTTCCTGCCTGTGGCAGGGGGTCGGACTTGATGATCTGCTCAGGTCCCTTCCACCTTACCAACTATGAAACTATAAAACTGTGATCTCATGTGTGGGCTTGGATCTGGATCTGAATGGCAATGAGTGCTTGCAAGGCTAGGATTTACCCCAGCCACTTCTTCCCTTGGAAACAGGTGTGCTTGCAGGGCAAGGAGCCAGGGTAGGGAAGCCCCGTCACTCACCAAACAGGTGCCTCTCAGGAAGGAGAGCAGGTTGCGACACACTGGTAACAGGATCAGCATGCTGTTGAAGTTCAGGCATTTTGCAGATGCCCGGGCCCATGCCAGGGCTGACTGGAAAAGGACAAAAAGTGAGTGAGGGCATCCAAGGACAGAACCAGCTTCATGCATTGGGTGCCCACAAGTAACTGCTGTCTCTGCACACAACTGTCTGCATTGGGCTGTAATCCTGGGGCCTAAGGCTCTGCATACATCTAAGGTAAAGGTGGATTTTCCTGTTCTCTCCTGTTTCAACTGCAGTAGGTGCTCTGCCCCTGAGGGTTGTACTCCTGTGCATGGCAGCAGACTGGCTACGATGGGATCCTAGGAATAGCTTCCCTGTTTGCCTTATCTGGAGGGTAAGGCAGGGTGTGGCCTATCTCCAGCCTGAAGTGGGACTGTGAGGGGGAAGGTCTCCTGCCCCTGGGGTGGGAAACAAACTCCCAGCTGATTTTGAAGTGCTCAGCAGGGGGAAAGGAAGGAAGAGATAAAGAAGAAAGGAGAGGAAGAGAAGAGAGATCCTTACCCCAAGGATCTCTCTGGTGTAGTAGAACTTCTCATCCATGTCAAACATCAGGAAATAATACACAAACAGGAAAATGTTGATGCCCAGCCAAGCAGCCTAGAGAGGGGAAAGAGAAGTTATAGTACATAGGAGACAATATCCCCAAAGTGAAGTGTGGAAGTGTGTGTCTGGGAGGGAGCGATAACCAAAAAAAATCATTGAACCTTAAAGGAAAATCCTTATGTAACATTACAATCACGAGAGCCAGATCCTCCACAGGGGAAGAGCAGAAAGCTCCTTTAAGGGCAATACAGCTAGTGCCAGTTTGTACCAGCTGCAGGCCTGGCCTGAACGTCATAATCACTGCCCCTAGGTCTGCAGCAGTCAGTCACTTACAGCAGCACTGTCAGACAAACCCACTGATGCTAGTGCCATGGTTTGAGAAACCTTGTGCCTGATTTTTGAGGCACTGCATTCCATTGGCTCCCCTGAAACCACAGCCCTCTTCGGAGCTGTGAATGCTCAGCACCACACTGGTTTTCTCTTAGAAAGAGTCAGCCCTGCAGCTTCCACATGGTTGAGAGCCTGATTTGCTGAGGTGCAAATGTTTGTGGCTCCTATTGAGTCATGGGGAGTGAGATGCTGAGTTCATATGAGGATGCAGAACTCACCAAGCTGAAGGAACTTTCATTCCCACATGTTCCTTATGTTGGCAAACCATGGGAGGGCAGGCAAGTTCCCATGGCCTGTCTAGGACTACTCTGGTTGGAAGTGAATGGAGTAAGGCCCTGCCTCCATTGCTCATTCCCCTGTGACCTAGGGTGGGTAGCCCTCTGTTAGAGCAGTGGTTGAACCAATAGAAAGTCCCGCTGCTGCTGCTGCTGCTTGTCCCATAGGGCCCAGACAGGCTGTAATCTGGCTCTGGGCTTTAGTTGACAACCAGAATGAAGACCAGAATGAAGTGGTGCTGTCCAGTATTTTGGGGAAAGGCAGGGGTGGGTACACATGTGTGTCCATCCCTTGTGGACAATGCACTGAGCACTGCTCCCTTCCAGCCCATCAAATACAGCCAGTAACAGACACTCTGTGGCCAGCTGAGGGCTGTTGGCAGGTCTAGATGAGAGGTCCTGCTTGCTTTAGACCTCGTTCCCACCTCATAACCACTCCACTCTCCCCAGGCAGTGGCACTTGCTGGTGTTTGTAGTCTCTGTCTACGCAGAAAGAACAAGAGCTGAACAGGTCACAGAGACTGATCTCTGCTCTCATCCCTGAGTCCTGGCAGAGCACAGCTAGGCAGAAGCTGTTGGGCAGGAGCCACTGCCAGTATTCAATTGGTCCCCACTCTGTGAATATGCTCGGGGCTTCTATCTGCCATGCTCTCAGGGCTGCACCTGTCCAAAGTACTAACTTCACTTACTACCTTTAAGAAAGCAGAAATCCCACAGGGACAAATCCCACATCAAATCTCTGTGCTTTGGTAGTGACTGCTGACTGCTTAAATCAGATATTGATCCTGCCCCTGGCTTCACACGGGCAATCTCCTGGGCCTATGCAGAGCCCATCTCCTGGGCACAGGGTTTGTTCACACAGAAGCAGCTGCAGGATCAGCCTGGGCCAAATTCTCTTTTCTGTGACTTAGATGTAACCTTACTAGCTCTGGTGCAAGAACTGCCTTTTCACCACCACAACTGGGAACAGAAATCTGATCCTCCCTCTATCATTACTATAAGTTGAAGATCACCCCTTTCATTTTGCATCACTATTTATGTTGTTTAGTAATGCAGGTAGTTACACAATAATTGGCATGAACCTGTAAATACTTGCAAGTTACTATATAATTAAGGGGAATTAATATTTGATTATCTCTCAGTGGAATTCAAATGTTCCCATGAAGTCTCTGCGTGGGAAACTGCAGGCTCAAAGGAAAACAGAATGGAAGCATTGAGGCCTAGTCTTCAAAGGCATTAGGCATCTGCCTAGGAGCTAGGCACCTGTGTACTACCTTTGTGGATCTGAACCTTATAAAAAATTCTTACCAAAACATGCAAAGTTAGTTACTGTTGGTGAGATACCTTTATGCTACCCATCAGCCTGATGAGAAATAATAAAAACAATGTATTTTTTTTTAAAGACAGCTTCCTTGCTCTAACAATTATTGTAGTTCATTACTTTGCTCAAACCAAATTCAGCAAGCCTAAAGAAAGCAAACCTTCCTCTAATTTTACTAGGCATTAATGAGGCATTAACAAGGTATTAACTTGGGCCCTTCAGCAAGGGGTCAAGAAGGAACTTAAACAAGTGCATAACTTAAACTAGTGGTTCTTCCACTACCTTTTTTGTATCAGGGCCCATTTGTAAACATCAGTGGTTAGTCCTGACCCAGTGCCCTCACTCCCAACCCACTGCCCTCAGGCCCCAGCCCCCCTTCCCCCCCGATCTCTGCCAGGTTGCAAGAGAAAAGCCAGTTTCCCACATTTTTCTCCTGGGAAGGAGAATCCATTCTTAAAGTTTGTATGTGACCTTTTCATATATTCTTGTGACCCACTTTTGGGTCACGACCCATGGAGAATTCTTGTTAAGTTCAGTGCAACCACTAGTGCCAGACAAAACGTGTTCCTCAGGCTCTGTGAAGAAGCAGGGGTCTGGCTGGGTGTGTGGACCTGCTGGACCTGCTTTAAGAAGTCTTTTCTGTTGCTTGACAGCAAAGGCTATGGGCTATTTTCCATAGCAAGCACTGCAATGCTACAGTAAGAAAATCATAACCGTAGGTGGGGAGTAAATGGAAAAGCAGTTGAAAGTTTATGAAATAGTTAGGCAATTGCAGTGTAGCAATCAAGAATGAGGAAAAGGAAAAAGAGAAAATATTTAACATGGCAGTGGGGTTACTACTGAGGAGAATGTCCTTTGTCATTTTTCTTTGAAGAAATCCTTAAATATAATAAAAGTTGAGCTGAGAATCTTAAAAAAAAGATCTGTGAATATTAATTCAAATTAGAAACCAGATTGGTTGCCCCTCAATTGTTTTTGCTTTCCATAAACAAGTCAGGTTTAAAAGAGCAAACACTTCCAAGAATCAAATTTGAAACGTCAGCTTTTCCCAAAGCCACATTTCAGATTGTACAGCACACTGCAAATGCATCATTGTAGGGATGCAGTGGGTGGCTAGTTGTTCACTTGTCCAGTCAGGGCACAAAAACAACAGTGCTCAGCACCAAGCGATGTGTACATTTCCAATATCAGCTATTTGTAGCACTGTTTGTTTTAAGTACAGTGTGTTGAATTTTTTCTTCTAAAAATCAGTATTTACCAGAAAATGAAGTTTCTAGAAAATCACATTTTTTCCCTAAAATTTTGCAATTTTCTCTCAGGAAAATCATTTTTTTTTATCAGGCAAACTATTTTCTTTCAAGAAAATTTGTTTTGGGTCATGGTAACACAGACACAAACATTTGGGTGGATTGAACTGAAGTCTTCAGCGTGAGCAATATAGATGAGACATGAATCTAGCTAGAGAGCCTGGCCCTTAGATAAGAATGAGGATCTAAAACACCTAAACCATGCCAGTGAGATACCATGGCATATGAGACTTACCCAGATGAAATGTTTTGATTCAGTTCAATTCACCTATGTGTGTGTGTGTGTGTGAACTGTTTCGATAAAAATATCAACATGAAGTAAAAAATATTGAGAAGTCCTCCCATTAAAAAATATTTTGATATTCTGGCCTGATGTCAGCTGAAAACTGGAATTTCCTATGTGATAGAAATCCTACTACAGTAAAACCTCTGTTATTCGGCATT